>NC_089502.1:135178151-135498068 GCF_036850765.1 Saccopteryx bilineata
TATGTATGTATGTATGTATGTTTGTATGTTTGTGTGTATGTATGGTGCTGAAGGGCCACCGAGCCCATTTTTATGAAGAGAGTGTGTAAATTCTGCCCCCATTCCACAATTCTTCCCTGCTACTGTGCACACAACCAAGGACGTGAGAAAATACAAGTACACGTTTCGTGAGCAGCGCCACCCGGGCTCAAGAACACAGTGCTTACAGTTTTGGAACAAGGGCAAATCTCATCCTGCTCAGCAGTTCGTCCTCTTGGAGCATGACCAGGGCAACAGGGTACATCTGATCAAAGTCAAAATGAAACTGCACCCCGATGGGAGGGTCACGAAGGAAGTTCCTCTTGTCCTTTGATGAAAAGGGGAAAAACAGAACACAATGTGTAACAATGTATCATTGATTTGATGAATACTGAATTATCCAGAAGGCTTCAGCTGCGAAGTACGGTTAATCTGTCCACTTAAAATAACTGATCCTTTCAATTTTTTTTTCTTTTTTTCATTTTTCTGAAGCTTGAAACAGGGAGAGACAGTCAGACAGACTCCCGCATGCGCCTGACCGGGATCCACCCGGCACGCCCACCAGGGGCGATGCTCTGCCCACCAGGGAGCGATGCTCTGCCCATCCTGGGCGTCACCATATTGCGACCAGAGCCACTCTAGCGCCTGAGGCAGAGGCCACAGAGCCATCCCAAGCGCCCGGGCCATCTTTGCTCCAATGGAGCCTTGGCTGCGGGAGGGGAAGAGAGAGACAGAGAGAAAAGCGGGGCGGAGGGGTGGAGAAGCAAATGGGCGCTTCTCCTGTGTGCCCTGGCCGGGAATCGAACCCGGGTCCTCCGCACGCTAGGCCGACGCTCTACTGCTGAGCCAACCGGCCAGGGCCCTTTCATATATTTTTAAGTCTCAACTGCAGAGTCTTGTCGGAGGCCAGAAAATTCAATCATGTGTGTGTGTGTGTGTATATATATATATTTTTTTGTTTGTTTTTAAAGATTTTATTTATTCATTATAGAGAGGGGAGAGAGAGAGAGAGAGAGAGAAGGGAGGAGCAGAAAGCATCAACTCCCATATGTGCCCTGACCAGGCAAGCCCAGGGTTTTGAACCGGCAACCTCAGCGTTTCCAGGTTGACACTTTATCCACTGTGCCACCACAGGTCAGGCTTTTTTTTTTTTTTTTAACAGAGGCAGAGATAGACAGGAACAGACAGACAGGAACGGAGAGAGATGAGAAGCATCAATCATTAGTTTCTCGTTGCACATTGCGACTTCTTAGTTGTTCTAATTGCTTTCTCACATGTGCCTTGACCGTGGGCCTTCAGCAGACCGAGTAACCCCTTGCTGGAGCCAGCGACCTTGGGTCCAAGCCGGTGAGCTTTTTGCTCAAACCAGATGAGCCCGCGCTCAAGCTGGCGACCTTGGGGTCTCGAACCTGGATCCTTCCGCATCCCAGTCCGACACTCTATCTACTGCGCTACCGCCTGGTCAGGCAATCATGTATATATTTTAAAATTACATGAACATGTTTGTTTCAGTGGGTACCATTAGCTATGTGAAAACTAGTATAGATAATCTTAGAAACATTCTAACCGGATGTCAAACTCCAGCGAACTGTGACGGTCCTATCAGAAAAGTGAAACCCGCCATGCAATTCACCATGAAGCGTGCACAAACCATGTTCTCCTCCTACACCTCCTGACAGAATGCCAAGGCCCAGGCTCTGCCTGACAAATTTCTGTAAAGCTCCACAGATCGGTCCCTCTCCCAAGGGCCCAATGAACATGATGGTGACTGAGAGACACAACGTGGTTTCTCTGCAGAGCATGGCCAGGCCGAGACATTTCTCAGCCTCGCTGTTGGTTCATCGGCAAACCTTCCCTGAGCCACAGTGTTAGGGCCGGGCCTGCAGCCGACACTGGCTTCCTTGTTACAACACTGTGAAGCACGCACTTCCATCCCCATGTTACAGATGAGGAAACGGTCAGGGACGCAAGGTGGTTTGTCTGAGGTCAGGTACGTGCATCAGCGAGCGGCAGGGCCAGGACCCCAGGCCTCCCTCCTGGGGCTGAAGAGTCCTCCCGCTCCAGTGCAGTGACAAACTCAGCGGGCGCCTCTGAATCTTGAATGCTCTGTCCACTTTCATCCAGGCCATTTACTTCACTTTGCAAGACGAACACTGCCACAGGTGTGGCAGCACTAAGGGGACAGCAAACTATTGAGGCCCTACCACACTGAACTTCTGCGGCGCTTCCAACCCTCTCACACAATGTTCTTGGCCACGCACTGCTGGAGACTGCCTCCTGCAAGTTCCCAATGCAGAAGGCCTGGGGCGGAGACCCCAGAGGAAAGTGAAACAGCTGGTCCTCCCGACTCTTCCTGCCCTGCCAGAGCAGTCCTCTTCTAAAAACACCGGGCAAGGAAGAGCTTGAGGTGAGTTCTTCACACCGCTGCACTCGGGCTGAGACACCCCAAACGGAGGGTTAGAGAATCTACAGCCCATTCTGAGGTGCAGTCAAGACACTGACAAAATAAAATGTCTCACACACATGTATACTAACAGCCTGCCAGTAGTCTATTAAAATTGGAATCTTATCAAAAAGAAATTCAACCCAAGACTGTATTAGAGAAAGCACCCCCTTCACAGAAGACCCGCACACGGCTCGTGACCCAGAGTCAGTAAGAACACAGAACTCTAATAGGACGCTGCTGTGACCCTCCATGCGCCCAGGCCCACTACATCCACCCCTGAAGAGCTGTGACAGTCCATGTCTCTCTTGGGCACTGCTCTCCAGCTCGCCAGGAAGCAAAAGGGAAACCCCCACGGCAAAGCTTCCTGGGTAGGGCACATTTCCGAGGGAATGAGGGGGGCTTGGACTAACCAAGGCAAAAGCTGCACTGGGGACTACTCGAACCATTAAGACTGATTGTTTCTAATCTAGTTTTTTTGTTTGCTTGTAAATATGATACATACCTGTTTTTAAAAAACTCAAAACATAGTCCCTGGCCAGTTGGCTCAGTGGTAGAGCATCGGCCTGGCGTGCAGAAGTCCCGGGTTCGATTCCCGGCCAGGGCACACAGGAGAAGCGCCCATCTGCTTCTCCACCCCTCCCCCTCTCCTTCCTCTCTGTCTCTCTCTTCCCCTCCCGCAGCTGAGGCTTCATTGGAGCAAAGATGGCCCGGGCGCTGGGAATGGCTCCTTGGCCTCTGCCCCAGGCGCTAGAGTGGCTCTGGTCACGACAGAGCGATGTCCCGGAGGGGCAGAGCATCGCCCCCTGGTGGGCAGAGCGTCGCCCCTGGTGGGCATGCCGGGTGGATCCCGGTCGGGCGCATGCGGGAATCTGTCTGACTGTCTCTCCCCGTTTCCAGCTTCAAAGAAATACAACCCCCCCCCACACAAAAAAACTCAAAACATAAAAGCATCGAGTCAAAATTCCCACCATACATGAACAACCCCATGAACGTCTTTCTGCATGTATATAGTGCCTGTAAAAATATAATCGGACCTCAACAGAAAGACAGGCCACATGCCGTGGATCAGCTGTTTTCCCTTTTCACCCAGGCTCACGAGCATCTTCCCATCTGTGAAGTAGCCAAGTCTACATTGAATGAACCATAATCTACCTAACCAGGCCTATTTTGGAAGTCAGTACATTGTGTTTTTTTAATTCTTATTTACTCATTTTATAGAGAAGAGACTGAGAGAGAGAAGGGGAGAGGAGCAGGAAGCATCAACTCTCATATGCGCCTTGACCAGGCAAGCCCGGGGTCTCGAACTGGCCACCTCGGTGTTCCAGGTCCATGCTTTATCCACTGCGCCACCACAGGTCAGGCAGCACACTGTTTCTAATCTTTTCTTACAAAGGTATTCTTCTGAAGTGATTTCTTTAGATCTAATTCCTAGACGTGGGATTTCTGGTCTAAGAGTAGGATTAGTTCGACACATATTGCCCAAAGGCTCCTCCAGAAAGACTGCAGCCATTTATGCTGAAGGCACCGTGTCACCTCATTTTGCCCATGTTGGGTTTGTAAACTGTTTGTGTTTTTGGAGGATTCCTACATTAATAAAGTGAGAGCCTACGCCTCAATAGGATTGTTACTTTGCCTTCCAATGCAAAAATTTCAAAGCCTGACACTTCACCCAATGTTTCACCATGGTGTCTGTCGCAGCCTCCTCATGGGCCTGGCTGGCCACCAAATGGAACTAGGGGCCAGAGTGCTGGCAGTCAGCGCAGCAGGCTACGAGGGACAAGAGCGGGGCAAAGCCTAGGGCCTCAGAAGCTGCAGAGCAAGTGCAGATCTGAGGCTCTGAGAGATCAGATGCCAATAGAAGAGTCTACGTTGGGGAGGAACACAAAGTGATCCACATCACAGGTGGATCTCTCGGGCTGCTGAGAGCAGCGTAGCCTGGAATGGGGCATGGAGGGGACAATGGTTGGGGTGCCTTGGGCAGCAGAGAAGTGGACTAGAGCTACATTCGGACACAGCATTGTCAGGACTCAGGGGTGGGGGTAGGGGCCAGAAGGTATGACAAGTAAGACCCCCTGGGCCTGGCCAGGCGGTGGTGCAGTGGATGGAGCATCGGACTGGGATGCAGAGGACCCAGGTTCGAGACAACGAGGTCGCCAGCTTGAGCACGAGCTCATCTGGTTTGAGCAAAAGCCCAAAAGCTTGAACCCAAGGTTGCTGGCTCCAGCAAGGGGTCACTTGGTCTGCTGAAGGCCCGTGGTCAAGGCACATATGAGAGGGCAATCAATGAACAACTAAGGTGTCGCAACGCGCAATGAAAAACTAATGATTGATGCTTTTCATCTCTCTCCATTCCTGTCTGTCTGTCCCTGTCTGTCCCTCTCTCTGACTCACTCTCTGTCTCTGTAAAAAAAAATAAAATAAAAATAAAAATAAAAAAAAGTAAGACCCCAGGTTTGTGAGCAGAGAAAAATGGGGAATAACTGGAGTCCTATTCTGAGATGGAGGAGATGAGAACAGCTGTGGGGGGTCAGGAGCTGCAGGGAGTTGACTGGTGTGTATATGATGTTTGCCCTCAAATGACAATAACTCACTGTCCCAATTCCCTTCAGGGATAAACGGCTATGTGACGTCATTGTCAGTTTGGTTGTAACATGGTAAACAAAATACACGATGTTCACACTGAATTTGTAATGGATACACAGGCCTTAGAAGGTTTACTAATGGAAAGAAAAGATGTAAAATGCCCTAGGGGAGGGTGATGAAAGGGCTGGAAAGCCCAGTTTGTTTGTTTTCTAAATTGAGGTCTCATTTATGACTTTTGTTAAAAAAAAAAAGGGGGGGAGGGATTAAAAACAAAGCATGAGAACCACTGATACAGAACAAAACTCTATTCCTTGAGTTCTGTGCCAGGTGAGGTGCTTGGTACTTTTTATTTATTTATTTATTTATTTATTTATTTATTATTTATTTATTTATATTTTTCTGAAGCTGGAAATGGGGAGAGACAGTCAGACAGACTCCCGCATGCGCCCGACTGACCGGGATCCACCCGGCACGCCCACCAGGGGCGACGCTCTGCCCACCAGGGGGCGATGCTCTGCCCCTCCGGGGCGTCGCTCTACCACAACCAGAGCCACTCTAGCGCCTGGGGCAGAGGCCAAGGAGCCATCCCCAGCGCCCGGGCCATCTTTGCTCCAATGGAGCCTTGGCTGTGGGAGGGGAAGAGAGAGACAGAGAGGAAGGAGGGGGCGGGGGTGGAGAAGCAAATGGGCGCTTCTATGTGCCCTGGCCGGGAATCGAACCCGGGTCTCCCGCATGCCAGGCCGACGCTCTACCGCTGAGCCAACCGGCCAGGGCCGGTGCTTGGTACTTATAAGAGATTAAAGCCAGGTTTGTCCCCCAAGGGTTCACAGCCCAATGGAGACACAGACAGTGAGGGTCACCATTGAGAGTCTCAATCCCCACACCTGTGCGATGGTGACAAAGGCCCCTGCCAACCTCGCAGAAGTACGGTGACGTGCAATGCAGGTGAGCCTGCTTTCTGAAACGGTCGGCTTTACACCATGAACTGGTATTGCTATATTCCCTCTGAAGTCTCAAGAGAACTTTTTATGAGTTAACATATGGAATTTTATTTCTTTCCATTTCAGTTTCAAATACATATACCAGTTAAAAAGAAACGTAGAATTATTTCATTCAGAAGAATGAGAATGCTGTCTAGAAATTTTTTATGATAGTTTATTTCAAAAGATTGCCCATTTTATTAACAGAAGAATTCTTTTAAGGTTGAAAGAATTATTTTGTGTAATAGGTTATTCTATTCCATTAAGAAAAAAGAACTCATGGAGAAGCAAATTAAGTTAGTGGAAAAAAAGTGAAAATTGATGTGTATATTCCTAATAACTTAAAAGATTTAAAAATTTTATAGAAGAAAAACACCTGCTAAGGATAAATCTATGATAGGAAGAAAGTACTACACAGAATATCACAGGATACTTACAGCTGATAAGGCCAGAATTTGTTGTTGAATTGTTTCTTCATCATTACTATCAACCCATGGAGGCACTGCTGCTTCTAAAAGATTTTCAATAGCCAAGAAGAGAAAACAGATTATAAGGGTTACAATGCAATGGCGGTCTGAAAAAACGAGTTTACTTAAAACCATTTTAGCAATTTACTAATGAGTTTTCCAAATATGACCATTCATCATAATTTCCAGATTGAATGAATAAATCTTATGCATTTGGTAAAAAATTACTTGAATTACACAGTGCAGAAACTGGGCAACATCTTGTCCAGGTGACCAAAATCAACATCACCAATGAGGGAGAGACGGTCACTGTGGGCTTCCAAATGTTCCCTGAGGACACATCATCTATGTAGTATTCTGGCCAGAATGCATATCCGAACCTAATTATAACCCAATCACAAGGAAATATCACACAAAACTCAAATGAGAAATAGTCTGTTTAATAAAAAGGGGGGTGTTATTCCCCAAAACCATATCATAAAAGACAAAGAAAGGCTGTAGGAACGTTCCAGTAAAAGGAGACTAAGATACATGACAGAAAAACGTACTGTACTCTGGACTGGGTGCAGTGTGGAGGCGGAACACATATACAGGGCCTTACTGGGTCAGCGGCAAAATCTGAATTATATTAGTGTTAAATTTCCTGAAGCTGGAAAACCTTAACAATCTGGGGAGAAGGTATCGGGTATTCCCTGTACTACTTTTACCGCAACTTTTCTGCGTATTGAACTTATTTCCAAATAAAAGTTGTTTTTAAAATTTTATTTATTTATATTTATTTATTTATTATTTTTTTTTTACAGGGACAGAGAGAGAGTAAAAGAGAGGGATAGACAGGGACAGCCAGGAATGGAGAGAGATGAAAAGCATCAATCATCTGCTTTTCCTTGTGACACCTTAGTTGTTCATTGATTGCTTTCTCCTATGTGCCTTGACCGCGGGCCTTCAGCAGACTGAGCCACTGACCCCTTGCTTGAGCCAGCGACCTTGGGCTCAAGCTAGTGAGCTTTTGCTCAAACCAGATGAGCCCGCGCTCAAGCTGGCGACCTCGGCTGTCTCAAACCTGGGTCTTCTGCCTCCCAGTCTGATGCTCTCTCCACTGTGCCACCACCTGGTCAGGCCAAATAAAAGTTTTTTTTTTTAATTTTTATTTATTTATTTTTTACAGAGAGTGAGTCAGAGAGAGGGATAGACAGGGACAGACAGACAGGAATGGAGAGAGATGAGAAGCATCAATCATTAGTTTTTCGTTGCATGTTGTAACACCTTAGTTGTTCATTGATTGCTTTCTCATATGTGCCTTGACCGCAGGCCTTCAGCAGACCGAGTAACCCCTTGCTGGAGCCAGTGACCTTGGGTTCAAGCTGGTGGCCTTTTGCTCAAACCAGATGAGCCCACGCTCAAGCTGGCGACCTCGGGGTCTTGAACCTGGCTCCTCCGCATCCCAGTCCGACGCTCTATCCACTGCACCACCGCCTGGTCAGGCCAAATAAAAGTTTTTATAAAAAGTTACTGTACTTGATTTTTGACAGAAGCTGATAAGGAGGCTGCAAGATAAGCAGTTAGGAGGTGAGAACAGGGCTGTCAAGAGTGACAGCAATGGCCTGAGCAGGCGGTGGTGCAGTGGATAGAGCGTCGGACTGGGATCCCGAGGACTCAGGTTCGAGACCCCGAGGTCACCAGCTTGAGCGTGGGATCATCTGGTTTGAGCAAAAAACTCACCAGCTTGGACCCAAGGTCCCTGGCTCAAACGACGGGTTACTCGGTCTGCTGAAGGCCCGCGGTCAAGGCACATGAGAAGACAATCAATGAACAACTAAGGTGTTGCAATGCACAAGGAAAAACTAATGATTGATGCTGCTCATCTCTCCGTTCCTGTCTGTCTGTCCCTCTCTCTGACTCTCGTTCTCTGTTTCTGTAAAAAAAAAAAACAACAAAAAAGAGTGACAGCAATGAAAGAAGGGGGCAAACTGGAGGCAATAAACTATGGGGCTGGGATCAAATCCTCGGAACCTTTGATTTGAGAGGGGGGGAGGAAGCAGGGGGAAGAATAGGAAGCATCAACTCGTAGTAGTTGCTTCCCTTATGTGTCTTGACCAGGCAAGCCTGGGGTTTTGAACCGGCAACCTCAGCATTCCAGATCGACACTTGATCCACTGCACCAGCACAGGTCAGGCTCCTCCGAGGCTTTAGAAGTGAAGTGCTGGGAAAACTGACTCCTTACACCCACCAGCGCTCACAAAACGAGATGATTACAACTCAGCACAATTATAATACCAGATGACAAAAGGCAAGCATCTGGAGCGGTAAGTCCCACGGGGTTTCTGTGGTGACCTGGGCGTCCATGTTGGACTGGAGGGAGTTCAGTGGTGGGCGTACGGGTGGGAAGTGGTATTCAGAGGAAGCAGCTCTACCACCTGAGCCTGGAGCAGGGAAAGAGGGCAGAGCGAGCTAAGGCTGTGGAGGTGCATGGTCAGCACAGAAGATATACATCAGGGGATCCTCTTATTTTTGCAGAAACAATCCCTTTTACTACGTATTATGCTGCAAAAGTCAAACGGCAGAGACATCCTGTTGTGTGCCAACTGACAGAAAACGTGTGTGCACACATGGACGAACACATGGGCAGACAGACAGACACCCAGTTAATTCTTTGGCTCATCCTAGACAAGCAAATGGTAGCAATTATAATCCAAATTCTGTTACTTATAAGGTACACATATTTTCACACTTAAAAAATTAGGGTAAACACTCTCTAAAACTTCTTTCTTGTACTACTTACTGTAACATTTGGTCTTCATTTTAAGTCAACTCACCTTGGGCAGTTTCTCCTAGCACTGCTTACCTCAAATAAGGAGGTCCTCCCAAGGTCCAAGCCATTGGTAAGGACAAGACTCCCCCCAACCCCCTCCTCTGAAACTGCTCTATTTATTTTTTTTTATTTTATTATTTTATTATTTTTTGTATTTTTCTGAAGTTGGAAACGGGGGAGGCAGTCAGACAGACTCACGCATGTGCCTGACTGGGATCCACCCAGCATGCCCACCAGGGGGCGATGCTCTACCCATCTTGGGGCATCACTCTGTTGCAACCAGAGCCATTCTAGCGCCTGAGGCAGAGGCCACAGAGCCATCCTCAGTGCCTGGGCCAACTTTGCTCCAATGGAGCCTTGGCTGCGGGAGGGGAAGAGAGAGACAGAGAGGAAGGAGAGGGGTGGAGAAGCAGATGGGCGCTTCTCCTGTGTGCCCTGGCTGGGGATCGAACCCGGGACTCCCGCACGCCAGGCCGACGCTCTACCACTGAGCCAACTGGCCAGGGCTGAAACTGCTCTATTTAGAGTGACCAAATAACCTCCCAGCTGTCCAAGCCCATGGACACTTAGTTCTTTGGTCTCTAGGCCAGCTTCTTTCTCTGGCAAGTACTTCAGAGCTCCTGAGAGCACCAGGTGACAATGAATGCGGAGCACTCCCGCTCACTGCAAATGGACCTCGGCGCCGCCCCGTTCTCCTGGGAACTCTCCCTCTGGCTCTCCACTCTCTCCACTGCTTCTCTCTCCTGGCTGCTCTCCCTCGGGGAGGTGGGCCGTGGTGGTGATGGCAGACTGGTTTCATCACTTACCAGCTGAGTGACACTCAGCAATTACTTCACCTTGCTGGTCCTTCCGTTTATTAAATGAGATGTTATTATAGGGTGCAGCAAAAGTAGGAGTAAAGTTGTATGTAAAACAGAGCTTATTCTTGCATTATTTTTTTTTCTTTTGACAGAGACTGAGGGAGGGACAGATACAGACAGACAGACAGGAAAGGAGAGAGATGAGAAGCATCAATTTTTCATTGTGGCACCTTAGTTGTTCGCTGGTTGCTTTCTCATATGTGCCTTGACTGGGAGGCTATAGCAGAGTGAGTGACCCCTTGCTCAAGCCAGCGACCTTGGGCTCAAGCCACCGACCTTTGGGCTTCAAGCCAGCAACCTTGGGCTCAAACCAGTGACCCCACACTCAAGCTGGATGAGCCCATGCTCAAGTTGGCAATCTCGGGGTTTAGAACCTGGGTCCTCTGTGTCCCAGTCTGATACTCTATCCACTGTGCCACCACCTGGTCAGGCTCTTGCATTATTAATGAGTGTATTATTTTCCACAGGAACAAGTGTAAACCTACGTTTGCCCCCCCCTCTGCCCAGTGCTCAGCCCTGAGCAGGCACTTAGAAACCGTCAGTTCCTTCTGCTCCTCCCTCCCCTAAACACTGCAGATCTCTGCTCACCTCTCTTCATGATTGACATGCTTTTCATTGAGGATCTCACCTACTCTCATGGTTTTTATACACAACTTGACTAATAATCTGTATCTGTGGATACAATTCTCCATGCTTCAACCAAGCGAACTGCTGTTGGACCCTGTTTAGTTCATTTTGAGCAGTGCTGACCAGCAGAACTTCCTGCAGTGATGGCAATGTTCTACATCTGCACTGTCCACTGTGGGAGCCACTCGTCCCCTGTGGTTACTGTCTCTGAAACGTGTCTCTCACCTGGCTGTCTAGGGTACCTCAAAACTAAAACCGCTTTCAGCCCCATGACCTCATGGCTCCGATCTCAGAGGCACCGACCAGCATCCACACCAAGTCCCAGAGCCGGGGTCGATTTTACCGCTTCTCCTGAGTCACTAAGTGATGCTCATTTGCAGGGTTTATTTGTCCCAAAGAGCTGCTACATACTTCTGAGTTTACTTGCCTCAGGACTAATTAGTTCTTTTCGAATCTGCCACACTTCCCAAACGGACTGAATTATTTTACCCTACTTTTGCCAAATTCAAAGACTTGAGGCCAGTTTTGTGTTTGAGTACCGCTATATGGTAAAAGTAGGCATTTTGAAATTTCATAACTGCAAACGTTTAAACAAGCATTTGTCAGTAAAGTGAGGTATTGCTCCTCAGAGGGGCCGTCTCCGGCAGACCTCACCAACACCCCAGCCACAGGGAACGATGCTTTCCTTCCTCTAAACCCTACGCTTTCCGGCCTGTCTCCCCCACTAACCTCTGGGCCGCCCAGGAATGGAGGCCGTTACACACTCGGGTCTTCTCGGCGCCTTATCGTGGTGTCTGGCGTGGAACATGTGCTCAATATAATCTGGCAGGTAACTGAGTCAGGTACAACAAACCCATATCGTACCTGATTTTTTTGTATGCTGCTCCTCAACAAATTTTTTCTGTTCCTTATGAAAATCTCCTATAATGGTCTGTTAAACAAACAAACAAAAAAAGGAGTCAAAGTACCTTAAGAGATTTATTATTAGATAAGAATTATATACAAGATTTGTGAAGTCTACTTGAGATATTTTATTCATTTTTCTTCAAATAAGGCTAAAAAAGTGATAGGTCCCTCTATCCACAACAAGAGGAAATTGTCAATGTTTTTAAATTATAAGTATATAACCCCCTTTATGATAAACTATATTTCCAAATGCAAAAATAAAATGACTTAAAAACTGAATTTTTATGTATTATTCAAAAGAAGTAAGACAGGGCAAATCTCATTCTAACAAAAAGAACATACAGCAAAAATATCTAAATGACAAGCTATCTGAAGTTTAATTGACTAACACCTTAGTTCAAATAATTACCAACACAAATAAAATTCACCACTTTAATAAAAATGAACAAACTGGTCCTGGCCCAGTAGCTCAGTTGGTTAGAGCGTCATCCCAACATGCCAAGGTTGTGGGTTCAGTCCCTGGTCAGGGCACATCCAAGAATCAATCAATGAATGCATAAATAAATAGAACAACAAACTGATGTCTCTGAAAATTTTTTATTTATTTATTTATTTTTACAGAGACAGAGCGAGAGTCAGGGAGAGGGATAGACAGGGACAGACAGACAGGAACGCAGAGAGATGAGAAGCATCAATCATCAGTTTTTCGTTGTGGCACTTTAGTTGTTAAACTAAAGTTGATTGCTTTCTCATACGTGCCTTGACCCTGGGGCTACAGCAGACCTTGGGTCAAAGCTGGTGAGCTTTGCTCAAACCAGATGAACCCACGCTAAAGCTGGCGACCTCCGGGTCTCGAACCTGGGTCCTCCACATCCCAGTCCGATGCTCTATCCACTGTGCCACCGCCCGGTCAGGTGAAAAATTTTTAAAAAGAATAAACTTACTCCTTAGAGTCTTAAAAGGGTTCTTCCTAATGGACAAAGACTTTAAAAAATTAACCAAATGCCTGACCAGGCGGTGGCGCAGTGGATAGAGCGTCGGACTGGGATTTAGAGGACCCAGGTTTGAGACCCTGACGTCGCCAGCTTGAGCGTGGGCTCATCTGGTTTGAGCAAAATCCCACCAGCTTGAGACCAAGGTCGCTGGCTCCAGCAAGGGGTTACTCGGTCTGCTGAAGGCCCACGGTCAAGGCACATATGAGTAAGCAATCAATGAACAACTAAGATGTTGCAACACGCAATGAAAAACTAATGATTGATGCTTCTCATCTCTCTCCATTCCTGTCTGTCTGTCCCTGTCTATCCCTCTCTCTGACTCACTCTCTGTCTCTGTAAAAAATAAATAAATTAAAAAAAATTAACCAAATGATGAAAAGCACAAATATATTCTTAAGTAGTTATAGTTAAAAATTAAACTCACAATATGAAAATTTTAGTATTACCCAAAAGTATCAATATATTTTAGACTACATAAAAACCAAGGTTAATTAAATCAGATACTTTATATCATAGCTACTTCTTACACAAAAAGATAAAAAAACCTCAAGAATCTCAACTATCAATATTTTTATCAGAATATGATATCTACTTGGGTTAACAAAATTCATAAGAAGAGACAGTATTAGCTGGTAATGAATTTCATAAATTTCTACTACCAAAAGATATTTAAATGTACCTTATCGATGATGTCATCTATCTTTCCTTCTTCAACTGATTTCTTTATCGATTGTGCTGTTTCGGTTACTGATTCAGTTATCTTTTTTGTTGCTGCAGTTGCAAAGTTAAATAGATAGTCTATAGAGAATAAAAAACCAGTACAATGGTTATTGTATTTGTAATTTCCCCCTTAAAGAACTCTTGTAAGAATCTTCAACCAACTTTGGCCTAATAGCTGTTGGTTAAGGCATCATCCTGATACGCAGAGGTTATGGGTTCGATTCCCAGTCAGGGCACACACAGGAACAGATTGATTTCTGTCTCTTACTCTCTCCCTTCCTGTCTCTAAAATCAATAAATGAGGGAAAAAAAGAAAGAATCTTAAACCATAGGGCATGTTCCTTGTTAATTAGGACTTGAAACAAAAAATGAGAGGCACTGCCCGTACTCCACTCTCTAGGCAGACTGGCCATCCGTACTGGGTCTTTAATTCCTGTCTGTCAAAGACCCTCAGCAAACTCCCCCGTTCAAACTCGTCTTCCCTTCTCCAGTCTCTAGTTCTCACTTACATCAGTACATAATCTCCCCTCTAACTTTACAAACAAGAACAAGGCTCCTTCTTTACTTTCCTTCCTTTCTATACTCTAAGTATCTCACCTTTACTTTCTCCTTCTTCCCTCTTGTTCAAAGAAAGAAAATGTCCCTCCTTTCCTAGAGCAACCCATTCTGTCACAAATCTGGGAGATTTTTAATAAACAGAAATCTCAGCCAGCCTAAATGTAAATATAGTATAAATATAAATGCTTAACTAATAATGAGCAAATGCATAGAACAAAATTGAAACTGGAAGACACAAACTTTCACCTTACCAAACGAAAAGTAACTTTCCTGAAGACCTGAAAAGACATGTGTGTCAAGGCTCCACTGCACTAGAATACCAAGGCTTGTATGTAGAGAAATACCATCTCCAAGTTCACACTCCAAACAATCTGGGCCGCAAGAAGCGACAGGAGGCTGGTCCTGAAGCTGGCCCCGCTGGGGGGTGCTCCAGGGCAACTGGCCTTTGACGCTCCTGTCACCAGGCAAGACTAAGTTAGGGCAGGCTTGCCTCTCTATTTGTATCTGCTGAAGGGGCAGGGAAGGTTAATTCTCACAACACTCAGGTAGGGAGGAGACCCCAATAAGAATGGCACAGGGATCTTGGCACACCTGGTTACTCCTCACTTTGGGCGGTCAGTTCCAGACAATCAGGCACCTTGTGCTGCTATCTGGAGAGGCGTACGATGTCCTGGTCTGAACGCCCAGCTCTCCCACTCCCCACGTCAGTTTGTTTACCCCCACCGTGTCTGGTGGTGTCCATGTGTCAATGACACCAACACCCAGTGGTGACTATACCACAGGATACTGCTGCCTGCCTCTGTCTCATTCTCTCCATTCTCCCCACTCCTATCCTGCATTCATATGACCACAGAAGTTTTAGAGTATCTCCAAGGAGGCCTCAAATACATTATTTCTTGGTTTGAAACTCTTTTATGTGCCCTCCCTTTAGCTGGCGAACTCTATACATCCTGTGGGTCTGTGTACATATATCACTTCTTGGGAAATTTTACTCCTTGGCTGGAGTAGGCACCCCTCAGCATCTGTGTTGCGTGATCAACAATATTCATGACACTACTGAATCTGTCTTCTCAGCTAGACCGAAGGCCCATCCTAAGCCCCGATGGCAGGGGTCAGGCTGTCTGACTCACCCAGTGAGTAACCAACCAGTACTTACTGCATGGATGAATGGGGCTGACACAATCAGATCAGTACTGACATTTAGGAAGGTCTCTCCATTCTCTTTGGCTATGACTAGTCTATTTACACAGAGTGCTATGATAAAATGGATAGAGAACCACACTACTTTGTAGACACATTCTTTGCAGATAAAAAAATCTAAAGTTCTAAAACAGCAGGGCTCTCTTTAAGATTTTCCAGGAATATATTTTGAATTAGAATAGACATTTTTTTTTCCCCTAAGGGAAGACTGTTATTTAAACACTGGCATTTTAGCCTGACCTGTGGTGGCACAGTGGGTTAAGCGTCAACCTGGAATGCTGAGGTCACAGGTTCGAAACCCCAGGCTTGCCTTGTCAAGGCACATATGGGAAGCAACTACTATGAGTTGATGCTTCCCGCTCCCCCCCCCCTTTCTTTCTCTCTCTCCTCTCTAAAATCCATAACTGGTATTTTAGCATAATTTCAATTCTCAGATTTTAATGACTCTATGGGTAGAGTACACTACATACAATGAACATGGCAGAAAGCACAGGCAGTTCTTGCTCTCAAGGAATGCCCATTTCTAAACAAACAAAAGACTTTAGACAACCAGAGAAGCAAGATTATTCATTAAACAGACGCGCTCAGGGAAGGGAGGGAGAAGGTTTCCTTGGAGTAATTAAGAGAGGAGCCTGGATTTTTAAGTCAGAGGGCGAAACAGGAGAGCATGACAGATTTTCAGGAAAGAAACTCATAAACACAAGTGGTTTATTAATTTTGAAAGAGATCATCTGACACCAAGTTAAAGAGAGTTTTCATTAAATAGTTAGAAATAATTGAGACTAAGGGAAGAGTTAACAGGAAGTAACAAGAGTACAATGTCCATTTAAGGAGCTCAGGTGTAAGAGAGGGTCTAAGTTAAGGAAGAAAAGGAAGTAAAACATCTTCGAGTATCCCTCCAAAACCTTACGGAAGGGTCGATCGTGAACACTGAAGGAAGTCATTTTATCTTCATTTTCACTATGTCATTTTAGTCTCACAACCATCCTGGTATGAGTAGGTATAATCTGCCCAGTTTACAAAAAAGGAAGTCACAGCTCACAGAGGATAAATGATTTGTAGATTTTGACAGGAGCAGACCTTACCCCACTGACTGCCTAGCCAAAAGCCAGCCCCTCCGCCTTGCCAAAGAAACTCCAATTTTAATGGGTGCTTATCAAACCTGGGGTGGTTTTGGGACCCTGGACACAGTCAAGGTCTTCTCATTAAGCCTTTCTCCACTCTCAGGCTCCAGCCTCCCCTAGTTTCTTTTAGTAGATTCTTTACAGATCTTGCTAAATTTAATATCTCCCTTTGCTGCAGTTCTCTCACTTATAGTGCTGTTTTAGGGCCTACCTGCTCAAAGACGTTTTCTTTGACTGTTTAAGCCCACCAAGATCTCTCTAGAATTAGAATTACTAAAGCATGTGTTTACTTTTCAAGCCTACTACTTTCCCCCTCCTCCCTGACTAGACAGTAAACTCGGAAAGAGCACGGGCTTGGAAATTAGACAGATCTAGGTTCAAATCCCACTGCTGCCATTTATTATGTCGATAACTTAGGGCGAGAACTCTGGGCTTGTTCTCCCAACTCGCTGGGGTCTTTAACGGATGAAACGAGATACTGTTCATTAAACTTACACATCACAGGTGATCGCCAGCTACTTTCCTGCCTTAAGGAAAAGGTCCCATTGCAGCTAAAAGGAGACAAGCCTGATGAAGGCCTTCAGTGTGTCTTCCTCAATTTACTTTGAACAATATATTCTGCCCTAAGGACAAAAAGTCACTTCTTCAACCTACTCGAGCCTCCCAGCGACCCCGTCCTGGGAGAGAGGGAGGCCGTGGAGGTGAAAGTCGGCGAATTGAACAAAAAAAGATTGCTTGTCAAACCTGAATACGTCGGGCCACACCGCTTTGCGGCGGCTCTGCTCCAGATGTTTACACTCCGGAAAGAATGGCATGGTACCAGGAACTTGGCCACGGGGTTTGATGTCTAGAGGAAGCTTCGGCTTCGCCCAGTTCTTCACCAACCCCTTCCGTCCCGAGAGGACCAACCTCCAGACACACCTTCCACCCGCCACCTCGCCCCCCCCCCGGCTGGCCGGCCCCGCGCTCCAGGGCTGTCAAGGGGGAGGCTGCGGACCCCGCGCCACGCCCCGGTCCCGGGCAGACTCACCGCTCAGGCCTCTGGCCTGGTGAAGGAGCTCGCTCTCCGCCGGCTCCGCCACCGCCTCGGTGCCCAGCTCGGGCGGAGCGCCTCCCTCAGGCTGCCCGTCGGCCTTGGGCTGGCGGCCAGCCACAGCCGGCTGCTGCAAGCCGAACCAACCGCTCAAACCTCGGAACATGCCGCCCGCGGGGCCGCCGCCGCGCTCCCGGCCGCCGGAGCCCCCAGCTGCCTCTGCCTCCAGCCCACTTCACAAAGCGCGTCTCCCCGGGAGATGGCCGGAAGTGCGACCCCGGAGCGGCCCGTCTAGCCCTCGCCCCGCCTCTATGGCAAGTCCGCCGCGGGCCGCGCGTGCGTCACTTCCAGCCGAAGGCCACGCCCACCTGGTTGTTTATTTCGGTGACTATTACGCGCGTGGAAAGTGGAGCAAGGGATTTTCCCACGTAGTCTCGCCCCGCCCCGCCCCTTTCCCTCTATCTCCAGCTTTGTAGTGACTGACCTAGTCGTGTAAAGTATCTTTGTCACGCTAAGCAGCTTGGCTGGTGACTTAGTTTCGTCTTTTCAGGTGCAGCTGGGCCGGTCCGTAGAGATTAGTGTCTTTAAAAAACCTTCTCCTGAGGCGGAATCAAAACTAGCCCGGGACCTCTAGGTCCATCTGCCAGTTTACAGGGAATACAGAGGCTGGAGAAAGTGTTAAAGGATAACACAGGACGCAGGCAGCAGAATCTAGGCTGTGAGAAACCACAGGACAAATGACATTGTTTATTCAAATAAATTTCAGGGAAGGGGAGAACCGGAACCTATAGATTAAAAACCATTCAAGAGGTCCTGGTGGGGTAGCTCAGTAGGTTGGACCCTTGTCTGCATACGCCAAGGTTGCAGGTTCCATCTGCTATCAGGACACATATAAGAATCAATCAATGAGGCCCTGGCCGGTTGGCTCAGCGGTAGAGCGTCGGCCTGGCGTGCAGGAGTCCCGGGTTCATTCCCGGCCAGGGCACACAGGAGAAGCGCCCATCTGCTTCTCCACCCCTCCCCCTCTTCTTCTTCTCTGTCTCTCTCTTCTCCTCCCGCAGCCAAGGCTCCATTGGAGCAAAGATGGCCCAGGCGCTGGGGATGGCTCTGTGGCTTCTGCCTCAGGCGCAAGAGTGGCTCTGGATGCAACAGAGCGACGGCCCAGAGGGGCAGAACATCGCCCCCTGGTGGGCATGCGGAGTGGATCCCGGTCGGGCGCATGCGGGAGTCTGTCTGACTGCCTCCCCATTTCCAGCTTCGGAAAAGTGAAAAAAAAAAAAAAAAAAAAAAGAATCAATCAATGAGTGCATAAATAAATGGAACAACAAATCCATGTTTCTCTCTCTCTTTCTCTCTCTCTCTCTCTCTCTCAAATCAATAAAAGAATAAAAGTTAAAATGATTTAAAAGACAACGCATGTCTGTTTGTAGATTTCACTTGGATCCTAACTCAAATGCATTGGGGAAAAAAGTTTTTTTTTTGTTTTTTGTTTTTTGTATTTTTGTATTTTCTGAAGCTGGAAACGGGGAGAGACAGTCAGACAGACTCTCGCATGCGCCCGACCGGGATCCACCTGGCACGCCCACCAGGGGCGACGCTCTGCCCACCAGGGGGCGATGCTCTGCCCCTCCGGGGCGTCGCTGTGCCGCGACAAGAGCCACTCTAGCGCCTGGGGCAGAGGCCAAGGAGCCATCCCCAGGGCCCGGGCCATCTTTGCTCCAATGGAGCCTTGGCTGCGGGAGGGGAAGAGAGAGACAGAGGGGGGGGGTGGAGAAGCAAATGGGCGCTTCTCCTGTGTGCCCTGGCCGGGAATCGAACCCGGGTCCCCCGCACGCCAGGCCGACTCTCTACCGCTGAGCCAACCGGCCAGGGCCGGGGAAAAAAGTTTGATTCCGTAAGAATTGGAAATTTTGGCACTAGATAGATCAGGAAATTATGGAATTGTTAAAAAAAAAAAATCTTTCAGGGCCCTGGCCGGCTGGCTCAGTGGTGGAGCGTCGGCCTGGCATGCGGGAGTCCCGAGTTCGATTCCCGGCCAGGGCACACAGGAGAGGTGCCCATCTGCTTCTCCACCCCTCCCCCTCTCCTTCCTCTCTGTCTCTCTCTTCTCCTCCCGCAGCCGAGGCTCCTTTGGAGCAGAGATTGCCCGGGTGCTGAGGATGGCTCTGTGGCCTCTGCCTCAGGCGCTAGAGTGGCTCTGATTGCGGCAGAGCGGCGCCCCAAGATGGGCAGAGCATCGCCCCCTGGTGGGCGTGCCAGGTGGATCCCGGTTGGGCGCATGCGGGAGTTTGTCTGACTGCCTTCCCGTTTCCAGCTTCAGAAAAATACAAAAAAAAATAAATAAAAAAAAATAAAAAAAATGTTTCAGGGCCCTGGCTGGTTCACTAACTGGTAGAGCGTTAGCCTGTCTTGCGGAAGTCCTGGGTTCAATTCCTGGTCAGGGCACACGTGAGGAGCAATGATCTGCTTCTCTGCCCTTCCCCCTCTCCCTCCATCTCTTTTACTCTCACCTCTCTCTCTCTCTCTCTCTCTCTCTCTCTCTCTCTCTCTCTTCCCCTCCCACAGTCATGGTTAGATTGATTCAAGCGCCTTTGCCCCCAGTGCTGAGGATGGCTCTGTAGAGCCTCTGCCTCAGATGCTAAAAATAGCTCACTTGCCAGCATGGCCCTAGATGGGCAGACCATCGGCCCCCGATGGGGGTTGCCGGGTGGATCCCGGTAATGGCACATGTAGGAGTCTGCCTATCTTCCGTAGGAGTTTGCCTATCTTCCCCTGCTCTTACTTAAATAAAAATAAATAAATAAAAACAAATTTTTATTGTGGTAGAATACACAAATTTTTTCATCTTAACAATTTTTTAAGGGTACAGACAGTTCAGTAGTGTTAAGTGCAGTCATGCTGTTAGGCCACCAATCTCCAGAACTCTTACTATTGCAAAACTGAAACTCTATGCCCATTAAACAACTCCTCATTCTCCTGTCTTCCCAGCTCTTGGCAACCAAGCTACTTTTTTATGAGTTTGATTAGTTTAGGAACCCCATATAATGGAATTGTACCATATTTGTCTTTCTGTGACTGACATTTCATTTAGCAAATGTCTTGAGGTTCATTTATGTTGTAGAATATGTCAGAATTTCTTTTAAAATTCTGCCCTAAGAAAGGCTATCTTTAAAAAGGTTGAATAGCCTGACCAGGCGGTGGCACAATGGATAGAGCTTTGGACTGGAACGCAGAGAACCCAGGTTCGAAACCCTGAGGGCACAGGCTCATCTGGTTTGAGCACAGCTCACCAGCTTAACCTAAGGTTGCTGGTTTGAGCAAGGAGTCAGTCGGTCTGCTGTAGCCCCCCAGTCAAGGCACATAGGAGAAAGCAATCAATGAACAACTAAGGTGCCGCAACAAAGAACTGATGCTTCTCATGTCTCTTCCTTCCTGTCTGTCTGTCCCTATCTGTCTCTTTCTCTGTCTCTGTCACAAATAAAATAAGGTTGAATATCATCACAGCCCTGGCCGGTTGGCTCAGCGGTAGAGCGTCGGCCTAGTGTGCGGAGGACCCGGGTTCGATTCCCGGCCAGGGCACACAGGAGAAGCGTCCATTTGCTTCTCCACCCCTCCGCCGCGCTTTCCTCTCTGTCTCTCTCTTCCCCTCCCGCAGCCAAGGCTCCACTGGAGCAAAGATGGCCCGGGAGCTGGGGATGGCTCTGTGGCCTCTGCCTCAGGCGCTAAAGTGGCTCTGGTCGCAATATGGCGATGCCCAGGATGGGCAGAGCATCGCCCCCTGGTGGGCAGAGCATCGCCCCTGGTGGGCGTGCCGGGTGGATCCCGGTCGGGCGCATGCGGGAGTCTGTCTGACTGTCTCTCCCTGTTTCCAGCTTCAGAAAAATGAAATGAAAAAAAAAATATCATCACAGTGGATAGAGCATCGACTCGGGATGGTGAGGACCCAGGCTGAATACCCCAAGGTCACAGGCTTGAGCGCAGGCTCCCCAGCTTGAGTTCAGGGTCCTCGGCTTGAGCGTGGGACCATAGACATGATCTTGTGGGTGCTGACTTGAGCAAGGGGTCACTGCTTTGGCTGGAGCTCCCTAATCAAGGCACATATGAGAAGCAATCGATGAAAACTAAAGTGATGCAACTATGAATCAATGTTTCTCTTCTCTCTCTCTCTCTCTCAAAAAAAAGGCTGGATATCGTTCCATTGTATGTAATACCATGTTTATCCGTTCATGTCAATGGACATAGGAATTGTTAAATTTTAAATTGTGGCAATGGTGTGTGAGTTTGTGTGTGTTTTATTCATTTTATTTATTTATTATTATTATTTTTTTACATAGGCAGAGATAGACAGGGACAGACAGACAGAAACGGAGAGAGAGATGAGAAGCATCAATCATTAGTTTTTCGTTGTGCGTTGCGACTTCTTAGTTGTTCATTGATTGCTTTCTCACATGTGCCTTGACCGCGAGCCTTCAGCAGACCGAGCAACCCCTTGCTGGAGCCAGTGACCTTGGGTCCAAGCTGGTGAGCTCTTTGCTCAAGCCAGATGAGCCCGTGCTCAAGCTGGCGACCTCGGGGTCTCGAACCTGGGTCCTTCTGCATCCCAGTCCGACGCTCTATCCACTGCGCCACCACCTGGTCAGGCGAGTTTGTGTGTGTTAAGACGTTCTTATCTTTTAGTTATACTGAGATAGTTACCAATGAAATGATAGGATGGCTGGCATTTACTTTACTAGGCGGTGTCACTGTGGATAGAACTTCGGACTGAGATACAGAGGACCCAGGTTCAAAACCCTGAGGTTGCCAGCTTGAGCGCGGGCTTATCTGGTTTGAGCAAAGCTCACCAGCTTGGACCCAAGGTTGCTGGCTTGAGCAAGGGGTCACTCGGTCTGCTGTAGCCCCACAGTCAAGGCATGTATGAGAAAGCAATCAATGAGAAACTAAGGTGCTGCAACGAAGAATTGATGTTTCTCATCTCTCTCCCTTCCGGTCTGTCTGTACCTATCTGTGCCTCTCTCTGTCTGTCACAAAAAAAAGTACTAAAATTAAAAAAAAGATAATACAGGATGGGGAGAAATGGGTGGGGATGTAGATGAGAGAAGCCTGGCCATAGATGAATAGTTGTTGAGGTTGGGGGATTTCACTACTATGCCTGCTTTTCTATATATTTTACTTTTCCCATAATAACATGTAAACAAACAAATTAAAAAAAAACTGTCCAAGTGAACAACTACCCCTTCAGAGCAGGGAGTTCATGAAGGTATTTCCCAAGCACAATCTCAAGCAATCTGTTAACAAAGAACACCCATTATTTCTCCTCCTTCAAGCATCTTGAGAAGAGTAGCCTAATTCCAGTGACTATATGGGAGATGGATTACAGGTTTGATTTTTCTGCTCTCCAGTTTTCCAGCCTGAGGTATATTTACAATTCGGGTTCGGGACTTTAGTTTAACAAGTCCAACCTGTTTTGTTTTGTTTTCCCCAAACATCTTTATTGAAATATAAGTCACAGACCATACTACTCACCAGTTTAAAGTGTACAGTTCAGCCCCGGCCAGAGAGCTCAGCTGGTCTGAGTGTCAGCCTGAGCACAGAGGTTGCCAGTTTGACCCCCGGGTAAGGGTACACACAGGAACAGATCGATGTCCCTGTCTTTCTTTCTTCCTTCCTTTCTTTCTAAAATAAATTTTTAAAAAAAGTGTACCAATTCAACGTTTTTTTTGCATATTACACTATTAATTTTCAAAATTACAGTAAATTAAATATAACATAAAAGTTCTCATTTTAACCATTTCAAGTGTAAAATTTAGTGGCATCAATGACATTCCAACCTGTTTTTTTTTGTTTTTTTTTTTAATACAGGTCAGAGAGTCAGAGAGAGGGATAGATAGGGACAGAAAGACAGGAACGGGCCTGACCTGTGGTGGCGCAGTGGATAAAGCGTCGACCTGGAATGCTGAGGTCGTTTGTTCAAAACCCTGAGATTACCTGGTCAAGGCACATATGGGAGTTGATGCTTCCTGCTCCTCCCCTCTTTTCTCTCTCTCTCTCTCCCCCCCCCTCTCTCCTCCTTCTCTCCTCTCTAAAATAAATAAAGTCTTAAAAAAAAGCTATATAAAAAAAGACAGGAACGGAGAGAGATGAAAAGCATCAATCATCAGTTTTTCCTTGCGACACCTTAGTTGTTCATTGATTGCTTTCTCATATGTGCCTTGACTGCGGGCCTTCAGCAGACTAAGTAACCCCTTGCTCAAGCCAGCAACCTTGGGTCCAAGCTGGTGAGCTTTGCTCAAACCAGATGAGCCTGCACTCAACCTGGCGACCTCGGGGTCTCGAACCTGGGTCCTCTGCATCCCAGTCTGACGCTCTATCCACTGTGCCACCGCCTTGTCAGGCCCCACCTGTTTTTTGAGTGTGGGTATTGATTCAGCTTTGAAAATCGGGAGACACCTGAAAACCAATACCTTTCTAGGATTTATTAAGTCAGTGTGTACCTGCAAGTAGTCAACACTTTCCAGAAAAAGGATGTATAGTTCAAGTGTGATTGGAATGAACCTGGAATTTCAGGCAGAAGCCTAGGAGGGGGGTTCTAACTCCACCTTTGACTTCCTCCTCAAGCTCTTTCACCTCCAAAGGGAAGGTAGTACTGACCCCGCCAGTAGCAGAGGTAGGGCCCGGCCCACTGAGCCTTACTCATGCTTCATCTCCAGGATCACCCAAAACAATGGTGAATGCTGGGCTCCCCAGGGACAGACAGTTTTACAATTGTTCTGAAAGGCAGACTTCTTCAACATAAAAGATGAAAAGAAAAAAAAACCCCACAAATCAACTTAGTGGCAGACTCCTTTTCCATCTCTCTCTTTTAAAGTGTTTCTTTTTTTAAATTTATTACTATTATTATTATTTTTACAGAGATAGAGAGAGAGAGTCAGAGAGAGGGATAGATAGGAACAGACAGGAATGGAGAGAGATGAGAAGCATCAATCATCAGTTTTTCACTGGGACACCTTAGTTGTTCATTGATTGTTTTCTCATATGTGCCTTGACCGCGGGCCTTCAGTAAATCCTCGCTCGAGCCAGCGACCTTGGGTCCAAGCTGGTGAGCTTTGCTCAAACCAGATGAGCCCACACTGAAGCTGGCCACCGGGGTCTTGAACCTGGGTCCTTCCGCATCCCAGTCTGACACTCTATCCACTGTGCCACCGCCTGGTCAGGCTAAAGTGTTTCTTTTTAAGAAAAATTTTATTATTGATTTTAGAGAGAGAGGAATGCGGAAAGAGAGAGAGAGAGAGAGAGAGAGAGAGAGAGAGGAACATTGATCTGTTCCTGTATGTGTCCCGACTGGGGATCGAATCCACAACCTTTGTGCTTCGGGACAATGCTCTCAGCAACTGAACTACCCAGCCAGGGCTCCATCTCTTTTTTATCCTCAACACGATGCTGGTAGTAGTCCATGAATTTGTTGAACAAAGACATACTTTTATCTCACATAAATCAGTCCATCTGAACCCTGTTATCAAGTTTATCTGCTCACTTTTTTTTTTCATTTTGGGTTAATAATACAAAAGTTCATAAGAATCCGCTTATATTCACAACATGTTTTTCTTCCATTAGCCTCATAGATTAATAAGAAAAAAGATGAGGCCCTACATCCTGTGGTGAAGAGTCTGGCTTCGGAAACAGATGTTTTGTATTGATGTCAAGAGAAAGCTGAGTTTGCTACTCAAAAATATGCCTTTTGGGATATCGCTTATTTTAAGCTGGTTATTTTCAAGAGACAAAAGACTTAGGGAGAACCTTTGACCTTCCGCCTAACTGCCTAAAATAATTTCTTTTTTTCTTTTTTTTTTGTATTTTTCTGAAGTTGGAAATGGGGAGGCAGTCAGACAGACTCCTGCATGCGCCCGATCGGGATCCACCCGGCATGCCCATCAGGGAGCAATGCTCTGCCCATCTGGGGCGTACTCTGTTGCAACCAGAGCCATTCCAGCACCTGAGGCAGAGACCACAGAGCCATCCTCAGCACCCGGGCCAACTTTGCTCCAATGGAGCCTTGGCTGTGGAGGGGAAGAGAGAGACAGAGAGGAAGGAGAGGGAGAGGGGTGGAGAAGCAGATGGGTGCTTCTCCTGTGTGCCCTGGCTGGGAATTGAACCCGAGACTCCTGCACGCCAGGCTGATGCTCTACCACTGAGCCAACCGGCCAGGGCCGCCTAAAAGAATTTAGATAGGGGGCTTCAAAATGGCATATATCATCAGATAACTAGTTTAATATAAACCAGTGTGTGGTAGACAGGGAGGAACCCAGTAAGACCTATTTGATCAAAGTCCTCTCTGTGTCAAATTGTTAAAGATGGTCCAGCAAACATTTTTTTTTATCAAACATTTGTTTTTCCATTGCATTCCTAGCCTTGAAGTCCCCCAAACAGCATCTCCCCCAGCTCATGATGGCATATAATCTTTAACTGCCTTATCTGCCCTCAGGTTTCACATTCTTATGGGACCTCCCCATGCACATAAGTAATAAATTTGGTCACTTTCTCCTATTAATCTATCTCCTGTTAATTTGATTAGTTCAGCCAAAAGCACTTAAGAAGGTAGGAAAAAAAATTATTTTTCCTCCCCACAGTGTCCTGGTTTTGCTACTTATATTAACTAATGTACCTTTGGTCAGGGCACTTCAAATCTCTAAGCCTCAAGTTCTCCATTTCAAAAAGGTCATAATAACTGTCCTGGTTGTAAAAAGGAAATGAAATACTGACATGTGGAAGGAAGTTTTACATACATGGCAGGTGTTAACTATTACCATTGTTTCAACCCATTTCACAAGCATTCTTTCTTCTGGGTCCCCTGGAAGACTAGTTTCATAGCAAACTCTTTTATGTATCTAGCCTTTTTTTTTTTTTAGATTTTATTTATTCATTTTAGAGAGGGGGGAGACAGAGAGAGAGAGAGAGAGAGAGAGAGATAGAAAGGGGGGAGGAGCAGGAAGCATCAACTCCCATATGTGCCTTGACCAGGGAAACCAGGGTTTTGAACCGGCGACCTCAGAATTCCAGGTCGACGCTTTATCCACTGCGCCACCACAGGTCAGGTTTTGTTTCTAGCCTTTTAATAAGGTGTTTCTTCCTTCTTCCACAGCACTGTTCTCTCATCCTTAGTTAGAGAAAAACTCCCTTTTGTTTTGATACTTGTTAAGCTTAATCTGGAGGGACTCGAAACATTGAAGACACGAACAAAATCCATCGATTCCACACCAAAGCTTCATTGTCTAGCTTGGCCAAGTGGCGGCAACTCCGACAGAAATCTGAGGGAGAGTGCGCCGGGGCCCTTTGTTCTACTTAGGTTTTTTTTTTTTTTTTTTTTTTTGTATTTTTCTGAAGTTGGAAATGAAGAGGCAGTTAGACAGACTCCCACATGCACCCGACCGGGATCCACCCGGCATGCCCACCAGGGGGCGATGCCCCGCCCATCTGGGGCGTTGCTCTGTTGCAACCAGAGCCATCTAGTGCCTGAGGCAGAGGCCACGGAGCCGTCCCCAGTGCCCGGGCCAACTTTGCTCCAATGGAGCTTCGGCTGCAGGAGGGGAAGAGAGAGACAGAGAGGAAGGAGAGGGGGAGGGGTGGAGAAGCAGATGGGCGCTTCTCCTGTGTGCCCTGGCCGGGAATCGAACCCGGGACTCCTGCACGCCAGCCGACGCTCTACCACTGAGCCAACCGGCTAGGGCCTGTTCTACTTAGTTTTTATAGTTTTGCAAGCAGGAACTATAGAAGCAAAAATTGCAATTAGGAGCCCTTTACCGCTATTGGTTATAGTCATATGTCCTTTAACACGATAGGACCACGTTCAATTTGCAAGCCATACATCATTTTGGAGAAAACAAAATTTACAAGTCAACACAATGATAGAAAGATGTCTCTTTACATATTAAAAGACATTCCTATATTTTCTAGTGTTTATCCGCCATCTCTTTGTCCAGAGTTACACACATTAACTATATGCATTCATATGAGAGAGGTAGTTTCCGTGGGGACAAATGCCCGCAAATGGCTCATTGCTATAAGAAAAGGTTTATTTTGGCTTTTCTCTCCCTGCACCTGGCTAGCCATTCACCCCTTTCCTCACAGGTGTGGTGGAATGTCTGGGAATCCATGTTTTCCTTCCCTTTGCATTTACAATACAATGCCAAAGGCCATCCTGGTTTTGGGATGCGCCCGACCGGGATTGGTTTTATGCCAATCACACAGTACAGAGATTATTCACAAAATTTCTCTGCACACCTTAACCCAAATTAATAAAATGTTCTTTAAGCCTCTTAAGATATTAATATCGATTCTGTAGCTTTTGGTACTTTACAACACCTGCGGGTGAGGTGGCGCAGTGGCTCCTCCGGGCTCCTCAATACTCATTTAATTTTTCCATACAACCCTCTACCCTACCTTGTTGCTGTGGTCTCTTAGCTCTGGTGTCATTCCTTCACCAGTCACTGAAGACTTGGTTTCTTGGCCTCAGTTGACTCTTGCAGGTTCCACCATCCTTCCAGGGCCCTTGATGTTCCTCACACTGGCCTGGTGGGCACTAGACCCAATGCCAGCAATGCCCATCTTACTTGACTCCGTTTCATCCCTCAGATCCTAAACCACGTCATCTGATGTGTCTCCCCTTTGATGACTTCAACACCAACACCTTGATGACAAGGCGCCAGTTCCCCATTCCCATGGGTTCTTGTCATTGGCCCCTTTCCTCTCTTTCCCCCAGTCTGTCAGCTCCCTGCTGCTCTCCATGTCTCTCCTGGGTGAACTGGAGTCGTGGTGCACTATTGCAATCATTCTTTCAGTGCCTTCAACTTCCTTACTCGTTCTTCTTCTCCACTCAAATTCTGGTTTTGTCATAAATGTCTATATGTAGACATCCTATAAAATTCTATCTGAACATCACTACACAATTATGGTTTCTAAACGCCACTAGATGTTCAACAACATTGCCTAACTTGGCACTCTAGTGGCTGACACTGGTTATTCAAAAATGTCACCACTTTCCTAACCTTCCATTTCACTCCAAACCTTTCCTTTGTGCGTCCTTAGATCCTTTCTCCTTCAGTGGTTTGCGTCTGTTCTTCCCGTCACCTTAATAACCTGCTGTGTCCTTTCCCAGGACCAACCATCCTCCAAAAAAACTCTTAGAAAGTCACTTATGAAGTCCTAATTGTCTGCCCCCTCTACGTTTTTTTTCTACTGGATATTGTTCTAGGAACCTTACTGATTCCAGTAGACGTGTAGACGTCCCCCCCAGACTGTGAATCCCTCAAAGGCCGGAATCCTGCTTTATTTTGATCCTCTCCTCAGCGTTTCTGCAGTTCCCGGAGCACAGCAGGGGACCCACAAACGTTTGTGACTGGGTGAGGCTCTTCACAGCGCCAGAAAAGGAGGGGGCGATCCAAGCAGGGGGCGCGCGCCGAGGGGCCTGCGCTCCGTGGGAACGTGCCGTTCACCTGGGCCCCCGAAGGGCCTTTGCTAAATCCGCCGAGGAGGGGAGGAGCAGCCCCGGGGCAGAGCAAGGCCTGGGGCCAAGCGCCTCCAGGGCGAAGGGTGCGGGGAAGCTGTCCGTGCCGGAGGAGCCACTTTTTAGACGCTCGGTTTGTTGCACTGCACAAACCTGGGTGCAAACCCCAAGCTCACCAGCGTGACTCAGCGGGGCCCGTGGCGACAGGAGAGAGGAAAGGTAGGCGAAGAGGACGCCGCGCACCCCGAGGCCTGCGCCGGCGGCGGGAAGGGCCCGGGGGCGACTCCGGGACACCCGTAGCCGCGGCCCCTTCCCAGCCTGACAGGTGAGCGCGGGCCCGCCGCGGGGCGGAGGCGCCACCCGCAGCCGCCACCCTTGGCCGCCAGCACCGCCGCACCGCGCAGGTAATCCCCCGCCCGGCTCTCAGGCCCCAGGGCCTCCGGGGCCTGGCCGTCCCGCGTCCCCGGTGCCTCCCCGCCCGCGCCGCCAGCTGCGGCGCGCGCTGGAGGCCCGGAGCCTTTGTCCCCTCTCCGATGGCTCTGGAGGCCGGGCGCGTCCCCCGCTCTCCGGGCGCGCGGCCCCAGGGGTGCGGGACCCGGGCCGCTGCGCGGGTGTCCGGTGCCGTGGGAGCCTGCCCTGCGGCGACGGACGCGATCTCGGGCGGGCAGTGCCGCGGCTCCGGGAGACGCTGCCCCAAGCCCGTTCGTCCCGGGCCTCAGGAGCCCCGCGAGCCCGAGATGGCGTTGGCGGAAGTGGAGCCCCGCGCGAAGTGAAACGGCCTTGCGGCCGCGGCTCGCCCAGCGCGCTCGTTACAGCGACTACAGCCGCGTTGCCCTCGGACCTGCTCCTCAGCGCGCGCGGCGCCGAGGCGGGCTGCTGCTACAAAATACCTTTCTTTTTGCACCGATTTTTTACAGATTTGATGTATAATTTACATGTCATAAAATGTCCCCTTTTTAAAATGTGCAGATCAGGGACTGACAAATTTTACATCCGTGGAACCACTACCCCGGAGCGGACAGACCATTCCCATCACTCCAGAAAGTTCCCTCGCGCCCCTTCCAGACCGTCCACACACACCCCTTCTCCCTTGATTTCTATCACTGCTTAATTTTGCATATTCTAGAATTTCATAAAATGGGATCATTCAGTAAACACTCTTGCTTCTAATATTACGTTGGAAATGGCTGTTGACAAGGTAAATATTTCTTGGTACCTCGGCTGGTTTTAGGCGCTTTAGGCCTGGGCTGTCCGCTGTGGCAGCCACAGGCCACACTCGGCCGGGAGCACTGGAAGTGTCCATCCCCAGTGGGGAAGTGCTGTGAGGAGACACACCTACTCTTGGAAATCTCAGAATACTTAGTGAAAAAAGGAAGAATCAATTCTTACAGTGATTATGTGATAAAATGAAAGTATTTTGGATACATTGCGTTAAATAAGATTATTAAAATGAACTTCATGTGGGTTTTTTTTTTTAAAATATGGCTACTAGAGAATTCAGAATCACACTGGGAGCTCATGTAGGGTTTTTCTTGGACAGAAGACAGGGCAGCCTGCCCCACCCCCATTTTACAGACTTGGTTCTGCTCTCTGCGTATGAGAGTAAGGGGAAACGTGTCTTTACACGGGAAAATAGCCTCTGGAAGTAGCCCGAAGAGCCTGCCTTTAAAAACTTTGCTTCAAACACTGTTTGGTTAAAAAATGTAAAAAGGACTAAATGTCTCTTTGACATTAAGTTACATTTTGTTTTCTTTTTCGCTTTGTTAGTGAGACAGAGTGTGAGAGAGAGATAGGGAGAAAGAGAGGAGATAGGAAGGGAGAGAGATGAGAAGCATCAATTTGTAATTGCGGCACATTAGTTATTCATTGATTGCTTCTCATACATGCTGGGTTGGGAGGCGGGCTTCAGCCAAGCGACTGACCCCCTGCTCAAGCCAGCGATCTTGCGCTTCATGCCAGCGACCTTTGGGCTTAAGACAGAAATCATGGGGTCATGTCTATGGTCCCATGCTCAAGCCAGTGACCCCCCGCTTAAGCCAGTGACCTCAGGGTTTCAAACCTGGGTCCTCAGCATCCCAGGTTGACACTCTAGCCACTACACCATCATCCAGTCAGGCTTAAGTGACATTTTTTAAGGACTTCGTAAAATATCTGTTGTACTTTAAATTTATTTATTTATTTATTTATTTATTTATTTATTTACAGAGACAGAGAGAGAGTCAGAGAGAGGGATAGACAGGGACAGACAGGCAGGGATGAAGAGAGATGAGAAGCATCAATCATTAGCCCTTTGTTGCAACACCTTAGTTGTTCATTGATTGCTTTCTCATATGTGCCTTGACCGTGGGCCTTCAGCAGACAGAGTAACTCCTTGCTCGAGCCAGCGACCTTGGGTCCAAGCTGGTGAGCTTTGCTCAAACCAGATGAGGCCGCGCTCAAGCTGGCGACCTCAGGGTCTCGAACCTGGGTCTTCCGCATCCCAGTCCGACACTCTATCCACTGTGCCACCCAGGCTCTAATGTACTTTAAAAAGGTATCTTGTGCTTTTTGAAAATATAGAAAATTAGTAATTGCCTACACCCCAGCCACCTATATATATTAAAATTGAGCATTTTGTTGTACTTTTTACTTTTGAGGGTCTTAATTAAAAAACATAAATGAGATAATATTATGTGCAATTTTATATCCCGCTGTGTTCATATAACATAAACATATCTTATATGAAAAATTCTTAGACTTTCTGACTACGTAATGTGATTTCACATGAATACACTCCAGTTTTCCATGACATTTTTTGATTTTGCTCAATTTTACAGGTGGAAATCATTTTAATAGCATGACAGTGCCCTAACAAGGCATAATCACAACATCACTTATTTGCCCCTTAATTGCACAGGAAAGGTGAAGTCCAAGAGGGCAGGGACCTTGACTGTTTGTTCATCTCATATTCCTGGACCTGGGTACATGTCAAGTATATAGAACAGACATTTAGTTAACATCAGTGAGCTGATCGAATCAGTGAGGAGATTGCTCTGGAAAATGACAACAGCTAACTTTCCTCTAGCACTTGGGCACTCGCCTGTAAACGCTCACACACCTGGGTAAGGCAGCACCGTATACTACACAGGTAGAGAAAATCGAGGTTTAGAAATGTTAAATCCTCACTGGTGGTGGCGCAGTGGATAGAGCATCAACCTGGGATGCTGAGGCTGCAGCTTTGAAACCCTGAGGTCACTGGCTTCAGCTCAGGCTCACCAGCTTGAGTGCGGGGTCACTGACTTGAGCATGAAATCATAGACACGATCCAGTGTTCATTGGCTTGAGCCCAGGGTCACTGGCTTGAGCCCCCCCAGTCAAGGCACGTATGAGAAGCAATTAATGAACAACTAAAGTGACACAACTATAAGTTGATGCTTTTCACCTCTTTCCCTTCCTGTCTCTTTTTTGCGAAAAAAAAATGTTAAAGAAGTTGCCTAGCATCATAGCTGCAGATGACAGAGTCAGTATTTAAATCCAAGCTTTCGGCCCTGGCCGGTTGGCTCAGCGGTAGAGCGTCGGCCTGGCATGTGGGGGACCCGGGTTCGATTCCCAGCCAGGGCACACAGGAGAAGCGCCCATTTGCTTCTCCACCCCCCCCTCTGTCTCTCTCTTCCCCTCCCGCAGCCAAGGCTCCATTGGAGCAAAGATGGCCCGGGCCCTGGGGATGGCTCCTTGGCCTCTGCCCCAGGCGCTAGAGTGGCTCTTGTCGCGGCAGAGCAACGCCCCCTGGTGGGCAGAGCACCGCCCCCTGGTGGGCAGAGCGTTGCCCCTGGTGGGCGTGCCGGGTGGATCCCAGTCGGGTGCATGCGGGAGTCTGTCTGACTGTCTCTCCCCGTTTTCAGCTTCAGAAAATTAAAAAAAAAAAAATCCAAGCTTTCTGACTCCAGAGGAGGGCACTTATTACGGTAGAAGAAATCACCACTTGATGAATAAGGAAAGCTGTGAAGAAATGACCACTGTAGTGACTATCTGGGCCAGTAGGAGTGGAGAGAGAGAAACATCCAGATACATTTTGGATCTGCATTCTGGGTTTGCATTGAAAATATTTTAAGCTAAATCTAGCTCAGTGAGTGGATGACCTGGTGGCAATGAAGGAGATCAACTATATTGTATTTATATATTGAACGGCAGGCCTGTGGTTGAGCAAAAAAAAAAAAAAAAAGAGAGAGAGAGAGAGAGAGAAAGGAAGGAAGGAAGATTTAAAGATTCAAGGACTTAAGGAAATCATTTGGGATGGGACATGCATATAGTGGATGGCTTCAGTTAACTTGCCCTGACCATAGTCAACCTAGCTCAAATTGAATGCACAGCTTGGAAGTGAGACAAAGTAGTTTGCTTTGAATGATAAACAGAGAAAACTACAAAATCAGGATGGGCTTACTGTTGAGGAGGTCAGACAAATAAGATAAATGGGTAATGAAATGGTTCCTACCTAGTTGCATTTGTGCTTAATTTCCAAATAGTTAAAAAATGTGTGAGTTACAATAGAAAGTGGGATTTATAGTCATCAGTTTTTGTTAGTTTCTCTCTCTCTCTCTCTGTCTCGCAGTTGTAATTTTGTGTTAGTGGTCTTACTCAGTTGCCCATTTACCTACCATCCGCGACTATGAAAATCATGCTCTGAAGGCTACTTTCACATGCATGGTGAAATGGCAAGGACAGAGGCACAGGCTCCAGGGAAAAAACAGTGGTCTCAGTAAAGGAAACAAAGTAGCTACCGGCTCCCTGTCTGCCTCTCAAGCAAAAGAGTTTGAATCAGACAGCCACAGAAAAGTCAAATAAAATTTCCGTATGACACAATGTTTTCTTTTCTTTTTTTTTTTCTGCTTGGATGTTCCTGCTTAGTAAAACTGATAGGCAATGAAAAAGATTCAGTGTTCAGCATGCTTAGTTAAGGAGGATACATTTATTATTATTGTGTTTTTTTTTAAGTGAGAGGAGGGGAAGAGAGAGAGAAGGGGGAGAGGGAGGGGGAGAGAAGCAGATCTTTGTTTTTTCTGTGCGCCCTGACCAGGGTTCGAACCTGGGACATCTGCACGCTGAGCTGATGTTCTATCCACGGAGCAAACTGGCCAGGGCGTATTAAGTTTTTTTTTAAAGATTTTATTTATTGATTTTAGAGAGAGTAGAGAGAGAAAGAGGGTAGGGAAGGAGCAGGAAGCATCAACTCATAGTATTTGCTTCTCGTATGTACCCTGATGGGGCAAGCTAAGGTTTTGAACCGGCAACCTCAGAATTCCAGGTCAACACTTTTATCCACTGTGCCACCATGGGTCAGGCACATTTATTATTAGTAGTGATGTTAATAGCTAACTTTCTCAAGTTCTTACTATCTGTTAATGTAAGGGCTGATTTTGCCCCCCTCCATACCAGGTATCAGCAAACATTTTTTGTAAAGGGCCAGATAGTAAATATTTCAGGCATTGTGGGCCAGAGGTCTCTGTTGTCACAGCTACTCAGCTCTGCCCTGTAGAAAGTGAACATAAACAATATGTTAATAAATAGGTATGGCTGTGTGCTAATAAAAATTGATTTATGGACACTAAAGTCTGAGTTTTATACAATGTTAATGTGTCATGAAGTATTCTTTTGATATTTTCTTCATCACCTAAAATGTAGAGAACAGCCCTGGCTGGGTTGATCAGTGGATAGAGTATTGTCCTGGCACGCTGAGGTTGCTAGTTTGATGCCGGTGAAGGCACGTAACTGAAGTGACCAATGAGAGCACTACTGAATGGAACAACTAAGTGAAATATTGTGTTGATATGTCTCTCTCTCCCTTTCTCCCTTCCTCTCTCTCTCTGTCTGAAATCAATGGAAAAATTTAAAACAATATATTTTTAAAATGTAAAAAACACATTCTTAGCTTGGAGACTATACAAAAACTGACAGTGGGCCAGATGTAACTAGCGGGCCCTGATTGCTGACCTCTGCTCTGTACCTTCACTGCATCCTCAGAACCAACTAGGAGATTTTTTTTTGTGTGTGTTGGCATATATAAATATTGATTTAAAAAAATAGACTTTACTTTTTAGAGCAATTTTAGATTTGCAGCAAAACTGAGTAGAAAATACTGAATTCCCATATCCTCCCTGCCTCAGGAACATAGCCTTCCCCATTATCAATGTCTCAAACTAGGGTGATAACATTTATTACAATCAATGAACCTGCATTGACACAATCGTATCCAAAGTCCATGGTTACATTAGAGTTTGCTCTTGGTGTACATTCTACGGATTTGGACGGAGGTGTAATGACATGTATCCACCATTGTAGTATCCTTTTTTTTTTAAACTTTATTCATTTTAGAGGAGGCAGAGAAAGGAGACAGAGAGAGAGAGAGAGAGAGAGAGAGAGAGAGAGAAGGGGGAGGAGCAGGAAGCATCAACTCCCAGATGTGCCTTGACCAGGTAAACTAGGGGTTTCTAACTGGCAACCTCAATGTTCCAGGTCCATGCTTTATCCACTGCGCCACCACAGGTCAGGCCTCCTTTGTAGTATCATACAGAGTATTTTCACTGCCCTAGAATCCCCTGTGCTCCACCTGCTTGTTCCTCCCTTCCCCCAACTCCTGGAAACCACTGATCTCTGCATTGTCTCCATAGTTTTGCCTTTTCTGGAGCATCATATAGTTGGAATCCTACAGCATGAGTGTTTTTAGATTGGTTTCTTTCACTTACTAATATACATTAACTTTGCTCCATGTCTTTTCATGGTTTCACAGTTCATTTCTTTTTAGTGCTGAATAATATTTTAAGGGACTGGTATTTTTATTCCATTTCACAGATGAAGAAACAGACACAGAATGGATTAGTAACTTGCCCAGGGACAGCACGTACAGATCTGTCTGATAACAGTGCCTGATCGCTTATAAATTTTACCATGCCTCTGAATCCCAGAGAAATTTGTTTTCTCATGGTAAAGTTTGTCATATGACAAAATTGGGGTAAGTGGAAAGGCAGGGCAATGGAGCTAGCCCCTTTGCTGGTCGAAAATAGTAAGGTGACCAATCGTCCTCCTTTAGGGAGCACAGTCCTTCTTTTGTAAGTTCCATCCTCCTTTCAAAAGTGTCCTCCTGGCCCTGGCCGGTTGGCTCAGCGGTAGAGCGTCGGCCTAGCGTGCGGAGGACCTGGGTTCGATTCCCAGCCAGGGCACACAGGAGAAGCGCCCATTTGCTTCTCCACCCCTCCGCCGCGCTTTCCTCTCTGTCTCTCTCTTCCCTTCCCTCAGCCAAGGCTCCATTGGAGCAAAGATGGCCCGGGCACTGGGGATGGCTCTGTGGCCTCTGCCTCAGGCGCTGGAGTGGCTCTGGTCGCAACGTGGCGACGCCCAGGATGGGCAGAGCGTCGCCCCTGTTGGGCGTGCCGGGTGGATCCCGGTCGGGCGCATGCGGGAGTCTGTCTGACTGTCTCTCCCTGTTTCCAGCTTCAGAAAAATGAAAAAAAAAAAAAAAAAAAGTGTCCTCCTACATGTCCTTTTTGATATTGGAAGACTAAATGTCCGTATTCGATTGATGCAGAGTCTATCCATTGTGTGTGATGGGACGTATTTGTGTCTAAATGAGTACTTTTTTCTTACAATTATTGTTAAAAATTAATAGGCATGTAGGCATAATTATAATATAAAATATTACCAATGTTTTTATGCATTTATCATATTATAGTGTATTATTGTTGCAATGAATAAAATGTTTCTTTTATTTATGATCTTTAATTTATTTTTGTCCTCCTTTTCATTGTAAAAAAGTTGGTCACCTTAAAAATAGTCACAGCTTCCTGCATATCAACACATATTAAAAATCTAGAAGATAAGACTTTGTTTCAAAAGTTTCAGATATTTGGTTTAGGTAGAAAAATGCTGTGTGCTTTTAAAATTCCAGTTTAACACAGTCTCTGCTTCCCTGGTTTGAGAAAATATTTCTTTCCTCTGACCCTTGATTTTATTACCTTTCAGATTCTGCCTGGGTACTCACACCCAGCCATTCCTCTGCCAATGAAGTACATCCTGGTCACCGGCGGGGTCATCTCAAGCATTGGGAAAGGGATCATTGCGAGCAGCATTGGGACGATTCTAAAATCATGCGGACTCCGAGTCACTGCCATCAAAATCGACCCCTATATCAACATCGACGCAGGCACTTTTTCACCTTATGAGCATGGTATGAAAGAGAAGCACTTCTTCCCTTATATGATAAAGCCCCGGGTTAAATTGCAGTTCTTTCTTGCATGTTGGGTAATTTCTTTAGTACAGAGTTTCAGAAGGTGAGTTCATGGATCATATGTTATGAATACGTGAATGTTCTCATGGTCATTTACGCATTGTTCAGATTGCTGGTGACATTCCGAATCAGTCTACCTTTTCAGAAAACTGGGAGGATACCATTTTCATTGTAGCTTTTGCAGTATGAATTACATTTCATTTTATTTTATCATTAGGGTAATAGACTTTAACATTTCATTGTTAAGAGAAAAATTGAGACACAATAGAATATATTGACAATTGTATTGGCAATATAGAATGGGGTGAAGAAAATTTCCCACTTCTTTGGGTGACTATTTTTTTCACATTGTAAGAGAAGGTACATTTAGAAAGTTATAGAGATAGTAAAAATGAACCATGAAAGAAATGGGCTAAGGAAATCAGTTACAGAGGCAGAAGAAGGGCCCTTGGAGCTTCAGCGAGAGAGAGGCAAAGATAACGTGCCGGGGAGGGGGGTGAGTAGAGGAGGAGGAGGGGAAAGGTGTGCTCATGCTCCAAGAGGGAGAGCCCACCCGGGAGTGACTATTATTAATGTTGACATTTCTATGTATATACTAATTATTTTTTTAAAAAAAGCATTAGCATCAACAACAAACAAGCAAACAATCCAATAAAAAAATGGGAAGAGGACATGAAAAAATTTTTCCCCAGGAAAAAATACAAATGGCCAACAGATATATGAAAAGATGCCCACTTCATTAGCTATTACAGAAATGCAAATCAAAACTGCAATGAGATACCACCTCACACCTGTTAGATTAGCTATTATCAACAAGACAGGTAATAGCAAATGTTGGAGAGGCTGTGGAGAAAAAGGAATCCTCATCCACTGTTGGTAGGAATGTAAAGTAATACAACCACTATGGAGGAAAGTATGGTGGTTCCTCAAAAAATTAAAAATAGAACTACCTTATGACCCAGCAATCCCTCTACTGGGAATATACCCCATAACTCAAAAACACTGGTACTTAAAGACACATGCAGCCCCATGTTCATTGCAGCATTGTTCACAGTGGCCAAGACATGGAAACAACCAAAAAGCCCTTCAATAGATGACTGGATAAAGAAGATGTGGCACATATACACTATGGAATACTACTCAGCCATAAGAAATGATGACATCGGATCATTTACAACAAAATGGATGGACCTTGATAACATTATACTGAGTGAAATAAGTAAATCAGGAAAAACTAAGAACTATATGATTCCATACATAAGTGGGACATAAAAATGAGACTCAGGGCCATGGACAAGAGTGTGGTGGTTACTGGGGGTGGGAAGGGGAAAGGAGGGGGTGGGAAGGGGAAAGGAGGGATGGGGGAGAGGAGGGGCACAAAGAAAACCAGATAGGTGACGGAAGACTATATGACTTTGAGTGATGGGTGTGCAACATAATCAAATGTCAAATAACCTGGAGATGTTTTCTCTGAACCTATGTACCCTGATTGATTAATGTCACCCCATTAAAATTAATTAAAAAAATAAAAAAAAGCATTAGCGGGTGATGGGCACACAACTGAATCAGCAGTTCAAATGTTATAGAGATGTTCATCTGAAACCTATGTACTCTTTATTTTTATTTTATATTTTTAGAGACAGAGAGAGAGTCAGAGAGAGGGATAGACAGGGACAGACAGACAGGAATGGAGAGAGATGAGAAGCATCAATCATCAGTTTTTTGTTGCGACACCTTAGTTGTTCATTGATTGCTTTCTCACATGTGCCTTGACCGCGGGCCTTCAGCAGACCGAGTAACCCCTTGCTTGAGCCAGCAACCTTGGGTCCAAGCTGGTGAGCTTTTGCTCAAACCAGATGAGCCCGTGCTCAAGCTGGTGACCTCTGGGTCTTGAACCTGGGTCCTTCCGCATCCCAGTCCAACGCTCTATCCACTGCGCCACCGCCTGGTCAGGCAAAACCTATGTACTCTTATTGACCAATGTCACCCCGTTAAATTTAATTTCTAAATAAAAAAGGAGAACAAAAAATAAAAAAGCATTAGCTCTTACATACTTTCTTTTAAAAAAATTTACATACATGCAGGAAAGTGCATAAATTATAAATGCACTGCTTAATGAAATGAACATATTGTATAAACAACTCCTTGACCAATAAACAGAATCTCCCTTTGATCCCAAACTGTCAGGGTAACCACAGTCCTGCCTTCTGACACCATATATTAGTTTTGCTTGTTTTTGAACTTTAAATAAATTGCATCTTACAGTCATATTAAAAAAATTGTTACTGATTTTATTGGGGCGACACTGGTTAATAAAATTATATAAGTTTCAGGTGTACAATTCTATAATACATCATCTGTATATTGTATTGTGTGTTACCCCAGGTCACACCAGGTCATCTCCTTCCATCACCATTTATATCCTCTCTACCTTCTTCCCTTTCCCCCCAACCCCTCCAACCCCTTTTCCTTTTAAAGTCACATTATTATTATTATTTTAAGTGAGAGGAGGGGAGATAGTGAGACACATTCCCACATGCATCCTGACCGGGATCCACTTGGCAATCCTATCTGGGACCAATGCTTGAACCAGCTGAGCTATTTTTAGTGCCTGAGGCCGACATGCTGGGACCAACAGAGCCACCCTTAGCATCCAGAGCTGTGCTCAAACCAATCGAGTCACTGGCTGTGAAAGGGAAAGATAGAGAAGGGGGAGAGGCTGAGGAAGAGAAGCAGATGGTTGCTTCTCTTGTGTGCCCTGACTGGGAATCTTACCTGGGATGTCCGAACGCCAGGCCAATGCTCTACCCACTGAGCAAACTGGCCAGGGTCAAGGTGCAGAATTTCTTTTAATGAGCAGGCATATTTTTCAGGCTTTTGACACATAGTGAATATTGCCAAAGGTTTATAGGTTCATGTAGATAAGAGTACCTACAACTCTGAAATCCAAAAAGTTCTGAAAATTTTAAATTCTCCATAAGTTTGTAGCTATTTATAGTGGTTTCCCAAAAGTTTTAAAAATTGAAAAATCTTCATAAAGCTGTGGCTATTCCTAGTCTTTATTGCACTTAAAATGTGTTTGATTATGGCTTGCTTTCTGAGTGTTTTATAATATATGAAAAGTGTTCTATAATACTTTTCTATAACCAGAAAAATTCCAAATTCCAAGTTTCAATCTTGTCTCAGATTTTCTGATAAAGCTTGTGGATCTGAACCAATTTATATTCTCATCAACAGTATATAAAAAGAAGGCCCAATTATTTATACCCTTGCTGAATATTATTCTTTTTAAACTTTACTAACCTGCGAGTAAACCAAAAAACAAAAAAGAGTATGTATGTCATCAGTATAGATTTCTTTGATTTTCATTTTGTCTGTGGGATGATTTATGGAAGTCTATGGTAGGTTGCATTTCTGTTTGAAACTATCACCCAGTTTCCTTTTATGGAGTCAATTTCCCTGCCCCATGGACTTTGGACTTGGGCCATGTACAGTGGTTACCTCCACTGGCTTGTTTAGAATTTGCCTGGTTTTGAAAGTGAAAGTCCCTTAATCCTGGGAGCCCTTTTAGTCCTGAGTAAACCAGAGTTGGGCACCTTATTTGGCCATGTGATTTGTTTTGTCCAATGGGTTATTAGTGAATATGACATATGCCTTGTTGAAAAAGAAATTTGCGATGTGATGGCAGGGTTTAGTTCAGCCTCTCTTGTGCTTCTGCTGTGTGCCATGAGAACTGCTTGTCCCATATAGAGATTTCTTCTTCAGCCTGGAGTCCTGAGAATGCACAGGGCAGACTCACAATTGACCCACAGTCCCCATGTAACACGAGGGAGAAATCAATAAATGTTTTGTAAATTGTTGAGATTTTAGGGTTGTTTGGTATGCAGCAAAATTGACTAATGCCATGTGTTATACCAATTTTTCACATACGGGAAACAACAGTAAATGCCTAGCAAAGTGGAACAACAAAATGATGTTTCTCTCTCTCCCCCTTCCTCTCTCTGCTTCTCTAAAATCAACCAATAAAAATTAAAAAAATTGCCTGACCAGGCGGTGGCGCAGTGGATAGAGCGTCAAACTGGGATGCAGAGGACCCAAGTTCGAGACCCCGAGGTTGCCAGCTTGAGCGCGGGCTCATCTGGTTTGAGCAAAAGCCCACCAGCTTGAACCCAAGGTTGCTGGCTCCAGCAAGGGGCTACTCGGTCTGCTGAAGGCCCGCGGTCAAGGCACATATGAGAAAGCAATCAATGAACAACTAAGGTGTTGCAACGTGCAATGAAAAACTAATGATTGATGCTTCTCATCTCTCTCTGTTCCTGTCTGTCTGTCCCTGTCTATCCCTCTCTCTGGCTCACTCTCTGTCTCTGTAAAAAAGAAAAAAAAAGAAGAAAAAAAGAGAAAGAATAATTAAAAAATTAAAATACGGTTTTTAAGTTTTCTTCATGTATGTCCTACACATTCCTTGAAGTTTATTCCTGAGAATTTTATCTACTTTGGTTTGTGATATCTTTTTTTTTTAAGTCACATATTAAGTTCCTTTATGCGATGGACACTTTTTTGGATATTTTGGTTTTACATATTTGTTGATATTCTTATTCCATGTTTATATATTGAATATCTATATGTATATGTATTTCAATCTTCTTTTCCTCACTGTTATTATAAGGGTTCTTTTTTTTTTTACTTATTTTTTTATTTCGGTAATCACATCTACTTTTCTTCTAAGTTAACTTTAGTGTCACTATCAAATTAAAAGAAATCTATTGGAATTTTAATTATAATTGCATTAAATCTAAAAGAAAACCACCCGGATTTTTAAAGATTTGTCATCTATAGTTTTTCTTTCTCTTCTAGAAACATAACGTGTACATACTTTTAAAATACAGGAATTTATAATTTGAAGACTTTGTCATATACGTGGATTTGGCCTGAATTCCCAGGGGTTTCAGAGATCCCCTCTTATTTGTCAGTGGGAAGATGATCAAAGTAAAAAGACTTTTCCATAGATTGGCACTTTTTTTTTTTTTTTTTACAGAGACAGAGAGAGGGATAGATAGGGACAGACAGACAGGAACGGAGAGAGATGAGAAGCATCAATCATCAGTTTTTTGTTGCGACACCTTAGTTGTTCATTGATTGCTTTCTCATATGTGCCTTGACCGCGGGCCTTCAGCAGACCGAGTAACTCCTTGCTTGAGCCAGCGACCTTGGGTCCAAGTTGGTGAGCTTTTTGCTCAAGCCAGATGAGCCCGCACTCAAGCTGGCGACATCCGGGGTCTCGAACCTGGGTTCTCTGTATACCAGTCTGATGCTCTATCCACTGCACCACTGCCTGGTCAGGTGGCACTTATTGATTAACATGAGAAAGTGGAATTTGAACTGGAAATGTAATTTGGGAAATATAAAAATACTGCAATTTCAACGGTTTGCTTTTTTGTCCTTAAAGGTAGCAATCTTCCTGACCACACTTAGGTATCTGACAAGGGAGACCTAAATAAGGATATAAAAGATTTCTGATTAGGTTTTTTTTTTTTTTTTTTTTTTTTTTTTTTTTTTTTTTCTGTGAACATCCCACAATAGGCATAAATGATAGAATTTCCTTAATTGGAGGAGGTTCAATTCTTACAAGGTGGCTTTAGAACATTGAACTCTCAATTGATTCCCCCAGGTGATACTGGAGACGCAGAGACATGTCAAATAATCAATGCAGGAGGCCCTCGTGTGGTTGAATCTACATCTGTATCTTTTTTCTTGGTGCTGCTGTACATGAGACTTATTGCACACTCTGGCTTTTCTGCCTCAGTTTCACCAAGTTGCCCAGTGGGTTTGCTGGGGCCCTGCTTTTCTTTCCATTTTCTTTCTTTTTGTTTCAAAGTGAGAGGAGGGAAGATAGTGAGACAGACTCTTGAATGCTCCCTGACCAGGATCTGCCCAGCAGCCCCTCTTTGGGACTAATATTCGAATCAACTGAGCTATCCTCAGCACCTGCGGCTGATGCTCGAATCAATCGAGCTATTCTCAGGGCCTGGGGCCAAAGCTCGAACCAGTCCAGCCACTGGCTGTGGAAGGGGAAGAAGGAGAGGAAGGGGAGAGAAGCGGATGGTTGCTTCTCTTGTGTACTCTGACCAGTAATCGAATCCTGGATGTCCATACACTGGGCTGATGCTCTATCCATTGAGCAAACTAGCCAGGACGCAGCCTTGCTTTTCATCTATTGCAGTGGTCCCCAACCCCCGGGCCGTGGACCAGTACCAGTCCATGGGCCATTTGGTACTAGTCCACAGAGAAAGAATAAATAACTTACATTATTTCCATTTTATTTATATTTAAGTCTGAACGATGTTTTATTTTTAAAAAATGACCAGATTCCCTCTGTTACATCCGTGTAAGACTCACTCTTGATGCTTGTCTCGCTCACGTGATACATTTATCCGTCCCACCCTAAAGGCCGGTCTGTGAAAATATTTTCTGACATTAAACTGGTCCGTGGCCCAAAAAAGGTTTTATTTCTGACTTTAACCAAGGTGGGACTCAATTAAAACTTTCTTATGCCAATTCCAGAGTCCAGGATACTGATGCTTTGAAGTAAATGGCTATTAGTTTTAAAAATTACTGACCAGGCAGTGACGCAGTGGATACAGCGTTGGACTAGGATGCGGAAGACCCTGGTTCGAGATCCCGATGTCACCAGCTTGAGCGCAGGCTCATCTGGTTTGAGCAAAAAGCCCACTAGCGTGAACCTGAGGTCTCTGGCTCCAGCAAGGGTTTACTCGGTCTGCTGAAGGCCCTTGGTCAAGGCACATATGAGAAAGCAATCAATGAACAACTAAGGTGTTGCAATGCGCAATGAAAAACTAATGATTGATGCTTCTCATCTCTCTCCGTTCCTGTCTGTCTGTCCCTGTCTATCCCTCTCTGACTCACTCTCTGTCTCTGTAAAAAAAAAAAAAAATTACTTTTTCCAATTCCCTTTTTTGTGTGGTATCTGATTAGTTTGGAAAGCTAAATTTTGAAGACAGAATTTCAGTAAGCATTTTAAAAAATGCCATAATAAGATACTGAAATTTTCCTAATGTCTTTTCAAGGATATAATTGAATTAAATTTTCCCATCCAAATAATGAAATAGTGATAGAATCTGGCTTATAAATAAATGTCTTAGCTTTTTAATAAAATGTGTCCATCTTTGAAAAATAAACTACTGAAAGCAAATTTGAAAATTTTACATTGTTTTTATTTTAGGTGAAGTATTTGTCTTAAACGATGGTGGAGAAGTTGACTTAGACCTTGGAAACTATGAAAGGTTCTTGGATATCAATCTTTATAAAGACAACAACATAACCACTGGGAAGATATACCAGCACGTGATTAATAAGGAGAGGCGTGGCGACTACCTGGGGAAAACAGTACAAGGTACTTCATCCCACAGACATGAGGGATCCGCACCTGCTCAAAAGAGACAAGACAATGAGATTCCTGCATTCTGCATTCTTTCAGTTCTAACGCAAGGGTCAGGAACCTATGGCTCGCAAGCCAGATGTGGCTCTTTTGATGGCTGCATCTGGCTCGCAGACAAATCTTTAATAAAAAAATAATAACGTTAAAAATATAAAACATTCTCATGTATTACAATCCATGCATTTCCCACCACTCATGTTCATGGTTGTGGGTGGCTGGAGCCAATCACAGCTGTCCTCTGGGACAACACCCAATTTTTATTGGATAATGCGTAACATACATGGGTCGTTGTATGGCTCTCACGGAATTACATTTTAAAATATGTGGCGTTCATGGCTCTCTCAGCCAAAAAGGTTCCTGACCCCTGAGCTAATGCTTTTCAAATCCCTCTGTTTTTTCCTTTTCCTTTTCCTTAAAGGTGTCAAGTTCATCCAGTGTTCCTGATTTATTTTTATCAGTTTTTTTTACTAATGCTATTGTTTCCCTTAGTCCATCTCTCTCTCTCTCTCTCTCTCTCTCTCTCTCTCTCTTATTTATAAAATCCACGGAAAGTCATTTATTCATCTTTTTTTTTTCTTTTTGCATTTTTCTGAAGCTGGAAACGGGGAGGCAGTCAGACAGACTCCCACATGCGCCCGACTGGAATCCACCCGGCATACCCACCAGGGTGCGATGCTCTGCCCACCTGGGGCGTCGCTCTGCTGCATCCAGAGCCATTCCAGCGCCTGAGGCAGAGGACACAGAGCCATCCTCAGCGCCCGGGCCATCTTTGCTCCAATGGAGCCTTGGCTGCGGGAGGGGAAGAGAGAGACAGAGAGGAAGGAGAGGGGGAGGGGTGGAGAAGCATATGGGTGCTTCTCCTGTGTGCCCTGGCCGGGAATCGAACCCAGGACTCCCACACTCCAGGCCGACGCTATACCACTGAGCCAACTGGCCAGGGCCCATCTTTTTTTTTTTTTTTTTTTTTTTTTTTTTTACCTGATTGGGGTATACTTCTTTTTGTTTTTTGTCTGTCTTTTATTTAATGTATTCTTTATTCCCCCCCTTTTTTTGTATCATGGTGAGTACTTCCCTTTGAAGGATGACAGCATTGGGGAGGGACTGAGTGGAACTGGAGTGGAAGGTAGTATGGTCTGACCTTTATTTCATCAACCCTTTCCCTGGATGGTATGGTTCTCTTTTGTCTTAGAAGAGATCCTCCCTGGCGCCTCTGAAGTCCTGTATTCATACATTCCTACATGGTAGGGTAAAGGTGATAATTCCTCATCTCCTTTAAATCGCTTTCATGTTGGAACCAGCTGAAAAGCAGATGTAGGAATAGGACGGGTGGAGATCAAAAGATCAGCTATGTTATTGCCCAAACTGGACAGTGTGGCATACAACCTCAGCACAACTGCTTTCTAATAGATATCCCGCCCCTGCACCCCCCTCCCCTGGGCCCAGTATAGTGTTGGGAAGACCTGAAGGAAGGAGAGTGGCTGCCTCACAACTGCCATGTCCCAACGATGGAGGAGAGGGCAAAGCCCATACTTGAGTCCTGAATCCCTGATCTCTGCGCTGCGGGTGTAGAGACAAGACCTTCCCGAACTCATCCTCCCAAAAAGGAGTGGGCCGGGCATGTGCAGTGGGTCCTTCCAATCAAAGACATCTTCCTCTCGCCTTTTAGGCTCCGCAAGTGTGAGGCAGAGCAGGTGATGGATGCACCTTCGCTTCAGCTTCCTGAAGGCCAATGACTTCCTACTTCCTGCCTTCACATTAGGTTAGATGGCTGGCCGGCCCCCATGCATCCACGTGGATGTCACAGTTTTTTTCTCTCTCTTCAGTTGAGATTGCGAACTTCAGGTCTGCTCAACACCCAAGGGACTCCTGAGCTTCACATTGTGTGCAGAAACGTCACCTTTTGTCCTCTGAAACTGACATTAGCAGTCGCAGGCTGCTGGTCGGCAGGCAGACCTTGTCCATTCCCTCTTGAGTGGCTTCCTGCCCACTGGCTGGTGGGCTGCCCAGGGTCTACAAGGCTTGGCCACTCTGCGTCTCTTTTTCCTGTGGAGTCCAGCATTTGGCACGCTAGGCAGTCCTCCTTGCACAGTTTTTTGTTGTCATTTTAAGTGTTTTCTAGTTTGCATTGAGGATAACAGTTCTGCTTTCTGTATCTTGTTTGCTGGTGTTGGTTGATTTCAAGATAAAAGGCATAACATAAATGACTAAACTTATCCTGAGCCTGTAGTATTAATTTCAGCGAAGGAAGATGCTAGCATCAGGACTGTAGCTTGTCTAATTAGCCAGGTGGCTGTTGGGTTAGTTGGGAGAGCTCTAGACTCTGATATGTTCCTTTTTCATGACCATGAAACAAGCTTTGGTGCTAATGATCTTTCTCCAGTTGTCCCTCACATCACTGATGCCGTCCAGGAGTGGGTCATGAATCAAGCCATGGTGCCTGTGGACGGTCATAAGGAGGAGCCCCAGATATGTGTTATTGAGGTAACATGAATTTTTTCTTTTAACTTTTTTATTTATTGATTTTAGAGAGAGAGGAGGGGAAGGAGAGAGAGAGAGAAACATCAATTTGTTACTCCACTTATTTATGCATTCATTGCTTGATTCTTATATGTTCCCTGACCTGGAATTGAGCCCGCAACCTTGGTGTCTCAGGATTACACTCTAACCAACTGAACTACCCAATCAGGGCTGGAATTTTTCTTTATAAACTTATATTCTTCTGGGTTTTTAAGTATCTGATCTTTATTCATTTAACAAATATGTAAAGATGGTCTCCTATGTGCCAGACATTGCTAAGAATAGATGGCCTCTGCCCTTGTGGTCACAAGTTAGTGGGCAATATTGGTACTAAACAGGATGAGTACTCCTGGGTGTGTTAGGGTCTCCTGTGTGCCAAGCCTTGGATGGATGGTCTCTGGCTTTAAGGAGCTTGCAGACCTCCCTGCCCTCACACAAGCTGCATTCTAGTGAGTGCTATCTGAGAAGTATTTGCAAAATGTATTGGCAGTCAAGAGAGATGGAGTTAGGGAAGTCTGATGATAGAGGTGATTGGGAGGTGAGTATTAGCTGTTTAAAGAAAGAACATAATACAGGGTGAGGCAAAAGTAGGTTTTACAGTTGTGAGTACATGAAACACAGGGTGTATTTTTGTATTATTATTTATTAATTATGATATTTTCCATACGAACTATTATAAACCTACTTTTGCCTCAGCCTGTATTTGAACTTGCCACTTGTTCACTGCTTTCCTTCCTGTCAATGTGTAGAATGAGAATGCCATCCATGTACTCCTTATCTAAATGTCAGTTGATCTAATTGCCAGGTAGGAGAGCAGAATAATGAATAGCACAGTTCCTAGAGTCAAATCGCTCAAGTTCAAATTTCTGCTGTGACCTCTGAATAGTATGAAGCCAGGCTGCTTGCATTCATAGCCCAGCTGGGTCACTTATCAGCTGGGCGACCATGGACAAGTTTGCTTAACTTCTCTGTGCCTCAGTTAACTTATCTGCTAAATGAGGATAATGATACTATTTAACTCATTGTTTTAAGGATTAAATAAGGCAATATACTTAGTGCTTAGAATAGTGCCAGATTTATAGTATGTGCTCAAAAATTATTAGGCATTATTAAGGTGCCTGTGTAACTTTTGACAAATTACTTTTCAAAACTTCAGTGTAGTTGTCTATAACAATATGATGATGTAATATTGTAATAATAACAAGGTGCTAATAATAAGGTTGTTTTGAGTATTAAATGTAATAATATAAAGCATTTGACAAATTCTGGCATTTAGGAAGTGCTCAATAAACATATGTTAGCTGTTATTGTCATTATTATCAGTGTTAGCCAATAGACATGCTATCGACAAGATTCATTTTATTAATAGTAGAGCTGATAAACAGCATAATGTGCTATACTATCATATATTAACTATCTTTTTCTATTATAATAGTATGGCTGGTAAACTTAATATAGATGTGTAAGTGTGCTCTACATCAGTGGTTCCCAACCCCTGAGCCACGGACTGGTACCGGTCTGTGGGCCATTTGGTACCGATCCGCAGAGAAAGAATAACTTACATTATTTCCATTTTATTTATATTTGTCTGAACGATGTTTTATTTTAAAAAAATGACAAGATTCCCACTGTTACATCCATCTAAGACTCACTCTTGACACTTGTCTCGGTCACCTGATACATTTATCTGTCCCACCCTAAAGGCCGGTCTGTGAAAATATTTTCTGACATTAAACTGGTCCGTGGCCCAAAAAAGGTTGGGGACCACTGCTCTACACAATTATTTTCCCTTCTCAATTTATGAAGAAAGAGGGAATGCTTCCTTTATAATTTTTAAAAATTGGAGTTTAAACACAGAAAAGTGCACATATAGATGTATAGCTTGATGAAATTTTACAAACTGAATGCACATGCATAATGACACTTGCTTCCTTTAAAAATATTTACTATCTAATACAGTGAGTAGTTTGCAAACAAATGGGGTAAAGATAAAGACAGTGTGAGAGAAAGGCAGCTAAAAGCTCCAGGGAGAGACCTCTGATAATGAGAATTGAGCTGTAGCCAGGGCATGGCTTAACTCTACAGTGAAGGAGCTTTACACCATCACTCCATTTATTGATTTTTAATTTTCAAAGTCAATCCCAGGATGCATCAAGGAAGGCTTGAAAGCAAGGATGTAAATGTAACCAGCTTTGAAAAAAAGATTTGTGATGTGGAGTGGGTAGAGGAGTGCGAGAGGGGAAGGAGGGAGATAAGAACTAATTTTACAATGTGAGGTGTCTGCAGATACTGTTAGTATAGTTATGCCCCGCTTAACAATGGGGATGCATCCTGTACATTCTGAGAAACGCATCGTCAGGCAATTTTGTTGTTGTGAGAACACCATAGAGTGCACTTGCACAAACCTACATAGTATAGCCTACTGCATACCCAGGGTGTTTGGTATAGTCTACTGCTCCTAGTCTACAAGCCTGTACAACCTGCTGCTGTATGAAACAACATGAGATTAAATCCAGGGAGAGAAAATGATGCAATCAAGAGACGCGGTAAACACGAAATGTATGATGCTGCTGCTGACATAACACAGAATACTGTTCTACAGGAAACATTTTTCGTAATTAGAAGAGTAGACTCTAAAATAACAATAAAATGTCTAGTATACTAAATAGATAAACCAGTGACATAGTAGTTAATTATCAAGTATTATTTGCTATACATAATTGTGTGTATAACATTATAATTTAACATCTGTATACACTACAAAGTGTTCAACCCCAAAGTCTAGTTACTGTGCATTACTGTACAATTGACCCCCTTCAGACTTTTTGTTCACCCCACTCCTTTTCCTCTCTAGGTATCATTGATTAATTCTCTGTATCTATGTTTGTTTTTTAAATCTTTTTTTTTTTTTTTTACAGAGACAGAGAGAGAGTCAGAGAGAGTGATAGATAGGGACAGACAGATGGGAATGGAGAGAGATGAGAAGCATCAATCATCAGTTTTTCGTTGTGGCTCCTTAGTTGTTCATTGATTGCTTTCTCATACGTGCCTCGACCATGGGGATACAGCAGACCGAGTAACCCCTTGCTAGAGCCAGCGACCTTGAGTCCAAGATGGTGAGCCTTGCTTAAACCAGATGAGCCTGCACTCAAGCTGGCGACCTCGGGGTCTCGAACCTGGGTCCTCCGCATCCCAGTCCGATGCTCCATCCACTGCGCCACCGCCTGGTCAGGCTCTATGTTTGTTTTTATTTTTGTATATTTGTTTTGTATTTTTAGATTACACATATGAGTGAGGTATTTGTCTTTTTTCTTCTGACTTATTTCACTTACCATATTACCTTCAAGGTTCATTCATGTTGTCACTAAAAAGAAAGATTTCATTCTTTCTGATGGCTGAGTAGTATTCCACTGTGTATATATGCATTCATCCATTGACCGATCCTTTCTTTTAGTTTTATTAAAAAAATTTTTAATATTTATTTTTTATTGATTTTAGAAGAGGAAGACAGAGAAAGAGAGAGATATAGGAACATCACTCTGTTCCTGTATGTGCTCTGACCGGGAATTGAACCAGCAACTTCTGTGCTTTCGGATGATGCTCTAACCAACCAAGCTAACTGACCAGGGCCGCCTTCTAGTTTTTGTAGGTGAAAGAATAGTCTTTTCTTAAGACTATTAACTTAATTACATGAAAAGTTCTGAATGGTCATGTGTATGAATATTTTTGCCTTTTATTTTCTGATTCTGTTCTTTAAAAAAACCCTACATTTACAATGATATACATGAACATGTAAAAGAAATTATGGTGTTAGAAGTCAGGATAGTGGTGACCTCTGGAAAAAAGGGAGGTAGTGATTGAGAGGTGGCAAGAGGGAGGATTTCTGGCATGCTGATAATGTTATTTTATTTATTTATTTATTTATTTATTTATTTATTTATTTACAGGGACAGAGAGAGTCAGAGAAAGGGATAGATAGGGATAGACAGACAGGAACAGAGAGAGATGAAAAGCATCAATCATCAGTTTTTCGCCTGGCCAGGTGGTGGCACAGTGGATAGAGTGTCAGACTGGGATGTGGAGGACCCAGATTCGAGACCCCGAGGTTGCCAGCTTGAGCGCAGGCTCATCTGGTTTGAGCAATAAAAAGCTCACCAGTTTGAACCCAAGATCACTGGCTCGAGCAAGGGGTTACTTGGTCTGCTGAAGGCCTGAGTCGAGGCACATATTAGAAAGCAATCAATGAACAACTAAGGTGTTGCAACGAAAAACTGATGACTGATGCTTCTCATCTCTCTCTGTTCCTGTCTGTCTGTCTCTATCTATCCCTCTCTCTGTTCCTGTAAAAAAAAAAATCATCAGTTTTTCGTTGCGACACCTTAGTTGTTCATTGATTGCTTTCTCATATGTGCCTTGACTGCGGGCCTTCAGCAGATGGAGTAATCCCTTGCTCGAGCCAGCGACCTTAGGGCCAAGCTGGTGAGCTTTTTGCTCAAGCCAGATGAGCCTGCGCTCAAGCTGGTGACCTCGGGGTCTCTAACTTGGGTCCTTCTGTATCCCAGTTCAATGCTCCATCCACTGCGCCACCACCTCGTCAGGCTGTAATTTTATTTCTTGATCTTGGTAATGACAATACTGTGAAGATTCTTCAAGTTGTACATTTATGATCTGCACACTTTTTAAAGGTATATTATACATCTTTATTTTTTTTTATTTTTATTTTTTTTTATAAATAACATCTTTTTTTTTATTCATTTTTTTTTTCATTTTTCTGAAGCTGGAAACAGGGAGAGACAGTCAGACAGACTCCTGCATGCGCCCGACCGGGATCCACCTGGCACGCCCACCAGGGGCACGCTCTGCCCACCAGGAGGCGATGCTCTGCCCATCCTGGGCATCGCCATGTTGCGACCAGAGCCACTCTAGCGCCTGGGGCAGAGGCCACAGAGCCATCCCCAGCGCCCGGGCCAACTTTGCTCCAATGGAGCCTTGGCTGCGGGAGGGGAAGAGAGAGACAGAGGGGAAAGTGCGGCGGAGGGGTGGAGAAGCAAATGGGCGCTTCTCCTGTGTGCCCTGGCCGGGAATCGAACCCGATATTATACATCTTTAAAACTACATTTTAAATAACCACAAAAGAAGAGAAATTATTTTTTAATGTAATTGAGCTGCCCCTAAACTTCATTAAACTATAATCCCAATTTGACTTTGTAACGAACCTTCTTAACACTTATTTTTCATCTCAGCTTTTGTAGCCTTTGTTTTTTTGAGAATCATCTTTGAATAAAGCTTTTATATTTCATTCTGGGGCTGATGCACCAGACTCTTTTTGTCATCGTTTTATAAGAAGTATGCTATCGAGTCAGATTCTAGTTGTTGAAGATTCCACTTGCACAATAAAATCAAGAATTCTTGATGACATCTTAAATTAGCCGTAGTTTCCATCTAAACCAACAACAAGCAAGCATTCCAGGCTTATACCTGCACATTGGTTTCTTTTTTTTTCATGTTTATATTCTTTATGATTTTTTTTTTTAAGATTTTAGTTATTAATTTTAGAGAGAGGAGACAGAGAAGGCGGAGTGGGGTTGGGGTGGGGGTGGAGGAGTGGGAAGCATCAACTCATAGTTGCTTCCTGTATGTGCCTTGACTGAGCAAGCTCAGGGATTCAAACCAGCAACCTCAGCGTTCCAGGTCGACACTGTATCCACTGCGCCACCACAGGTCAGGCTGTTCTTTATGTTTTTGTTTTTTTTTAAAATTCTACTCTAGAGTTGACTTGTTTGACTTAACAAACGTTAATTAAGGACTTTTAATATGTACTAGCTACATGATAGCTGTGAATATGATGAGCTAATGACTCCTGCTTTCCAGGACTCATTGTCTCAATTTTTAATTTCATGGAAACAGATAAACTGCACCAACTAGCCCCCAGAAAAACCTCTTCTTTTCCATAGGCGAAGAGGTTTATATTTGCTTATTGGACACTAGATCAGGCATCCTTTTGGGTTTAAGTTGTGCTCAACATTTGTGTTTGTGCACAATTTAAGCTGTCAAAGGATCGTTAAAGCTGATTTTTAGTTGTTGTAAGTGTGTAGAAGCCTTTTTTTTGCAGTGAGACCACAATTTGTTAGACCAGTGGAGCTAACAGGCTTTGTTCATGTTAGTACGGTCAGTCTAAGCATGAACCTGAAATAATTTGTTTTTTTTAGATTACACGCATGGGTGAGGTATTTGTCCTTCCTTTCTTCCTTCCTTCCTTTCTCAGAAGAGAAGACTCCTTTCCTTAAAGGCAAAATGGACATTACATATCTCATAAATTTGCTGCTGCTTCAATTTAAGCTTTGGCTAGATTTAAAAATATTGTTATGGGTGATATTTTCCCTATTGTGTAGGGAAATGATTAACTTAGAACTACTCTAGTAATAATACTGAAAGTTTCTGATCATGATGATAATGGGGAGCCAGAGGAGTGGTAATGGGACCTTCCAAATTGGCAGAGAGGATGCAATACCACTATAGGCCACGTGAGGGCAGAAGCGGATAATGTTTAAAGGTTTTGCTTCCCTTTCCTGCCAGATTTCCTGTTGACTCAATATTCCTATCGAAAAACAGATTTCTCTTCCCGAAAGCAGCCAGAAGTGACTTCTGAAAATAGTTTGCTGTTCATCTGACCCAGAAAACCCACAAAATGATCCAAATCAAGAGGTTCAAATCTTTTTTTTTTTTTTTTGCAACAGAGACAGAAAGAGGAACAGATAGGGACAGACAGGAAGAGAGAGACATGAGAAGCATTAAGTTTTCATTGTGGCACCTTAGTTATTCACTGATTGCTTTTTCCTATGTGCCTTGATGGGGGGGGGGGAGCTCCAGCAGAGCAAGTGACTCCTTGCTCTTTGGCTCAAGCCAAAGACCATGGGGTCACACCTATGATCTCATGCTCAAGCTAGAGACCCCGTGCTCAAGCTGATGAGCCTGCACTCAACCCAGATGAGCCTGCACTCAAGCCAGGAACCTCGAGGTTTCTAACCTGGGTCCTCTGCATCCCAGTCTGACTCTATTCATTGCGCCACCGCCTGGTCAGGCAAAGGTTCAAATATTCATGATTACTTTAAGAACACTTGTGTCCTGACCAGGTGGTGGCGCAGTAGATAGAGCGTCGAACTGGAATGTGGAAGACCCAGGTTTAAGACCTCGAGGTTGCCAGCTTGAGCGCAGGCTCATCTGGTTTGAGGAAAAAAAAAAAAAAAGCTCACTACCTTGAGCCCAAGGTCGCTGGCTTGAGCAAGGGGTTACTCAGTCAGCTGTAGCCCCATGGTCAAGGCATATGGAGAAAGCAATCAATGAACAACTAAGGTGTCACAATGAAAAACTGATGATTGATGCTTCTCATCTCGCTCTGTTCCTGTCTTTCTGTCCCTATCTATCCCTCTCTCTGACTCTGTAAAAAACAAAACAAAACAAAACAAACAAACAAAAAACACTTGTGAAACTGCCCAGGTCATCAAGGGTATGTATATTCGAAAACTCACCAAGTAGCTGAAAGATGTCACTTTACAAGAAGCAATGTGTGCCTGACCAGGCGGTGGCGCAGTGGATAGAGTGTCGGATTGTGATGTGGAGGACCCAGGCTCGAGACCCCGAGGTCGCCAGCTTGAGCATGGGCTCACCTGGTTTGAGCAAAGCTCACCAGCTTGAGCCCAAGGTCGCTGGCTCGAGCAAGGGGTCACTCACTCTGCTCTAGCCCCCCAGTCAAGGCACATATGAGAAATCAATCAATGAACAACTGAGGAACCGCAACGAAGAATTGATGCTTCTCATCTCTCTCCCTTCCTGTCTGTCTGTCCCTCTCTCTGACTCTTTCTGTCTCTGCCACAAAGAAAAAATGAAAAACAAACAAACAAACAAACAAACAAGCCCAAGAAACATCACATGCAGCAAGGGGCAAGGGGGTATGAGTGCTCACTATCTGCAATGCAGTAGAATCTAATGGGAAAAAAATTTTAGGAAAAAAAAGGTCTACATTAACTAAATCATAAGGAGACCATTCCCCCGTTACAATGGTAGAGCTGGTAGTTGTGCCCAGTCCAAACAGTGGGGCTGGACTAGGTCGATAGCCCAAAGAGAATGCTGAACCTTTGCTACACATGCTTAAACATTCAGAGACTAATGCTGAGCTTAAGGGCTTAGATGTAGCTTCTTTGGTCATTGAGTACATCCAGGTGAGGAAAGCTCCCCAGATGCAACGTAGGTTACAGAGTCAATGGGCGGATTAGCCCATACATGCGCTCTCCCTGCCACATGGAGAAGATCTTACTGAAAAAGTGCAAATTGTTCCTAAACCAGAAGAGGAGATTGCACAGAAGAAAAATATATCCCAGAAGAAACAAAGACCTATGGCCAGGGCCTAGAATCTGCATCAAATAAATGCTAATAAAAGTAAGAGCTGCCTTGGCTGGGTAGTTTGGTTGGTTGGGACATCACCCTGATGTGCCAGGTTGTGGGTTCGATCCCTGGTTAGGGCGTGTACAAGAGTCAACCAGTGGGTGTGTAACTAGGTGGAGTCAACAGATCCTCTGTGTGTATCTCTCTCTTTTTTCTTCCTTTCTCTCTAAAAATAAATTAACAAAATAATAAAAAGCCCCGAAGATGTCTCCTTATGATTTAGTTAATGTAGACCTTTTTTCTCCTAAAAATTTTTTCCCATTAGATTCTACTGCATTGCAGTTAGTGAGCACTTACACCCCCTTGCCCCTTGCTGCATGTGATGTTTCTTTTCTTTCTTTTTTTTTTTACAGAGACAGTGAGAGTCAGAGAGACGAATAGGTAGGGACAGACAGACAGGAAGGGAGAGAGACGAGAAGCATCAATCATTAGTTTTTCGTTGTGACACTTTAGTTGTTCATTGATTGCTTTCTCATATGTGCCTTTTCCGTGGGGCCACAGCAGACCGAGTAACCCCTTGCTCAAGCCAGTGACCCTGGGTCCAAGCTGGTGAGCTCTGCTCAAACCAGATGAGCCCGCGTTCAAGCTGGCAACCTTGGGGTCTCGAACCTGGGTCCTTCGCATCCCAGTCCGATGCTGTATCCACTGCGCCACTGCCTGGTCAGGCTGATGTTTCTTCATTTTCATTAAGATTGTCATTCTTTTACAGAATTATCATATATTTCTATCTGTTCCATACCCATGAAACTTGAATTTTAATTATGTTTTGTTATCGGAGTTAAAGAATAATTTCTTTTGTAGCAATCAAATCCGGAGACTTCTTAGTTTGATTCCATTGTAGTTATGGGAACACGTACTAGAATGCTATTATCGAGGGCGTATATGGGATTTTGTGATCCTTTGTCCCGCCCTGACCACTAACCTAAGCCCCCATTGCTGCATATAGAGCACTGGGGTTGTGCTGGAGACATGGCAGGCACATTCCTGGCCTCACTGGGCTTACAGCCTCATTGGGTTATAGAGACAGGAGACAAGGACTAGAAATAGTGGTTCCTTGTACTGAGTTATCAGGAAGGGCAGAGATGGTGCTGTGATAGGGGCTGCAGGAGGGAGGCTTTAGGTGGATGGTCAGTGTTGGCCTTTCTGAGGGGGACACAGCTCCCTGGGCTGAAGGATCAAAGGGAGATAGATATAGATGAAGAAGGGACAAGAAGGAAGGGCGAGCCCACCTGAGAGACCAGTGGGGCTGAAGCAAGAGGGTGGAAGTGGGGAGTAGGGAGCTGAGGGCATGGGCTGAGATTAGAGACCTGTGCAACAGCCGGACCATGCAGAGCCTCTCATTGGCTGCATAAAGGAGTTTAGGTTTCATTTTTAGTGAAGCAGTGGGTTAGTGAAGGGTATAAGCAAGGGAAAAACATATTTTGAGGTTTTTTTTTATTTTTCTGAAGTGAGAAGAAGGGGAGCAGAGAGACAGACTTCGGCATGTGCCTGACTGGGATCCACCCAGCAAGCCCACCAGGGGGCGATGCTCTGCCCATCTAGGGCATCGCTCCATTGCAACAGGAGCCACTGTAATGCCTGAGGCAGAGGCCATGGAGCCATCCTCAGTGCCCGATCCAGCTCTGCTCCAATGGACCTTGGCTGTGGGAGGGGAAAAGAGAGACAGAGAGAAATGATGGGGGGAGGGTGGAGAAGCAGATGGTCGCCTCTCTTGTGTGCCTTGGCTGGGAATTGAACCTGGGACTTCCACATGCCGGGCTGATGCTCTACCACTGAGCCAACCAGCCAGGGCCCATATTTTAAGTTTTTAAAAGGTTACTCGCTGATGTGTGACAAATGGTTTGATTGTAGAACAGGAGACAGTGGAAGCTGTGGGCCATTCAGATTGGGGGGTCAGCCAGCTTTTCCTGTAAAAGGCCAGAGAGTAAATATGTTTAGCTTTGTAAGTGGGAGATTCTCTGTGACAGCTACGCATCTGTGCCACAATAGTGTGAAAGCTGCCTAGGCAATATGTAAATGAATGGGCATAGCTGTGTGCCAATAAACTATATAATAAGAGTCAGCAGGCCATGCTTTGCCACCCCCTAGTTTAGATTATTGTAATAATCCTGGCAAAAGATAGTGTGGGTTTGGGTGTTTAGGATGGTAGCAGTGGAGAGCTTTTCAAGAGGTTTTGGAGATATGACCCACTGAACTGTGTTGGGTAAGAAAAAGGGGCATTTAAAAATGTTTTCCGGACTTCTAGCTTGAAGCAGTTAGTGGGAGGAGATGCTATTTGCTGAGATGAGGAGGCGCCAGAGAAACAGCCCCAGAGGTGGCGGGCAAGGAGTTCAGTTTGGGATGTGGTAAGTTTGGGTAATTACTGATCCATCTGAGATGTCAAATACAAGCTGACTACAAAGCCAAGTGGTTCTGGGAAGAGAGGTGAGGGCTCAAAGTGGATTCTGGCCCCAGTCAGAGAAGATGGTTAATTCTGGGCCCGGGCCCGGGCCCAGGGTAGTCTCTTCCTCCTCAACTCTCAGATCATTCCATTTAGTGCTTAAGTTTTACTCCTGATTATTGTTCTTTAGTTCTGTCTTATTTCTTGTGCTAAATTCTGAGATCCTTAAGAACATTTTGTCTTAATTTCTTCCAGAACCTCATGTATAGTGTTGAGCATGTAGTAGGTGCTCAAATGCTAGAGGATTAATTTTAAAATGCACATGATGGTCTTTAAGTTTTTAAATACAATGAGGACGAATGGGTTAAGGTGAATTTTATCTCATTCTAAAGTAAAATGCTTGCCCTGGCCGGGTTGCTCAGTTGGTTAGAGTGTCATCCTGATCCACCAGGGTTGTGAGTTTGATTCCTAGACAGAGCACATACAGGAATCAACCAATGAATGCATTAATAAGTGGAACAACAGATTGATATTTGTGTGTATGTGTCTCTCCCCCCCATCCTTTCTCTCTAAAATAAACAAAATTAAAGAATAAGGTAAAATATTTAAGTAACTGTTGGAAGCACATTGTAAATTAAGTTAACATTTATCAAAGGATTATATTGTCAGGAATATTCTCCGGGCTTTTAGTATTTGTTGCTTGTTTTGGAAAGCCAGTATGCTTTAATAGTAGTGATTTAATTCTAGTAGTACCGCCATTACAAGGAGACTGTTCAGATGCATGCAGGCATGTGTGTGTGTGTTCTTTTGTTCATTCATGGAGAGAGAGAGAGAGAGAGAGAGAGAGAGAGAGAGAATATGAACGATCACTATTTCACACCAGGCAGAGCCAGGTGGCTCTATATTCCGGAAATTTTTATCTGCTTATGAATTGCCTTCTCTTTTCTTAAAGTCCTCCATTTCATTTTTAACATTTTGAGTCTTGATGAGATGAAGCGTTGATAGCCTTATAATGACACCCCATTTTGGGAGTGGGGCATGGGAATTTACTAGTGTGCAAAATCCCAGTGAGTCAATGATAGCATGAATTGTTAACTCAATCTAGTCCATATCTGCACACAGCAGGCAGAGTGATGTTATAAACACAGGAATCAGACCATCCTGAAAGCCCTTTTCACCATTGTTTTCTTCTCCTTTCTTGAGGCTCTGCTTAGCTCTCTTCTTGCTTACCAGGCTGTGTTACACTCCATCCTTTTTATTTTACTTTGTAGACTCCATTTTTCCTCTCTCTCTATTTTGTCTGATCCTTTTTTTTTTTTACAGAGACAGAGAGGGACAGATAGGGACAGACAGACAGGAAGGGAGAGATGAGAAGCATCAATTCTTTGTTATGGCACCTTAGTTGTTCATTGATTGCTTTCTCCTATGTGCCTTGACCGGGGGCTACAGCAGAGAGAGTGACCCCTTACTCAAGCCAGCAACGTTGGGCTTTAAGCCAGTAACCTTTTGGGCTCAAGCCAGCAACAATGGGGTCATGTCTATGATCCCACGCTCAAGCTGGATGAGCCCGCGCTCAAGCTGGCGACCTCAGGGTTTTGAACCTGGGTCCTCTATGTTCCAGTCTGACGCTCTATCCACTGTGCCATTGCCTGGTCAGTCTGTCTCATCCTTTTAAATACACAATGCTTTTCTTTTTAATTTAATTTAGATCATAAATCTTTCCTGTTTTAAGTGTACAATTTAATGATTTTTAGTATATTTACAAACTTCTGTTCTTGTGCCATCATCAAACTTCTGCTTAGCCTGTTCAACACATTTTTTATTAGTCTGTGTAACATGGAAGATCACTTGTGTTTTTTTTCCATTCCCAGCTGGGTGGCACCATTGGAGACATTGAAGGAATGCCATTTGTGGAAGCATTCAGACAGTTTCAGTTCAAAGCAAAAAGAGAGAATTTCTGTAACATCCATGTTAGCCTTGTCCCACAGGTGAGCTTTCCAGATAAGTATAAATAGCAACTTCTTAAATCTTTCTATGACATTCTGTTTATTCCACATTTTAGCTAGGGATCCAAGAGGCAAATGTCTAGCATACTAACAGTGACCCATTTCTTTTCAGCCCAGTGCTACCGGAGAACAGAAAACCAAACCCACACAAAACAGTGTCCGTGCATTGAGGGGGTTGGGCCTGTCTCCCGATCTGGTGAGTTAAAGAGAGTGGGTGACTTTCTTGGAACATGACCTCCTTTTCTTTTTTTTTAATTTTTATTTATTTATTTATTTATTCATTTTAGAGAGGAGAGAGAGAGGGAGAGAGAGACAGAGAGGAGAGAGAGACAGGGGGGAGGAGCTGGAAGCATCAACTCCCATATGTGCCTTGACCAGGCAAGCCCAGGGTTTTGAACCGGCGACCTCAGCATTTCCAGGTTGACGCGTTATCCACTGCGCCAGCACAGGTCAGGCCTGACCTCCTTTTCTTAATCTATAACATCATCTAGGTTCCTTCTAGCTCTCAAAAGGTTCCTATGACATTGAGCTTTTTGTACCTGGGAGCCAGGGAAGGGTGCCCCCCATCCTCAAGTGTCACTTCACACATTTCTAAATTGGACAATGGTTCTTCTCCAGGCCCTCTTCTGATTGGTCACACTGACAGCTGGGCAAGTGCAATGTCCTGTCATATTTATGGTCTCTGGGTCCTTGAGAGTGAGGCAGGCCTTGGAGACTTTCCTGTGACCCTACTAGGATGGGCTATCACTGCTCTTATTTGTAGCAGGTAACCCACTCATTGCCAGTACTCTAGATCAGGGCTCAGCAAGTAAGGACCTGCAGGCCTGTTGCCTGTAAGTAATTTTTTAGAAAACTTTTAAATTGTAAATAAAGTTTTATTAGAACATAGTACCATCTATTGTTTACATTTGTCTATGGCTGCCTTTGTACTACAGTGGTACAATTGGGTAGTCAGGACAGTGATTGCATGGCCAGCAAAACCTAAAATATTTACCATGTAGCCCTTCAGAGAAAAAGTTTGCCAACCTCTGGTCTGGCTCTGTTCTTGTATTTTTAAAGAAGTAACATTTGCCCCGACTGGATGGCTTGGCTGGTTAGAGCATCATCCTGAAGCACAGAGGCTGCCAGTTTGATCCCCTGTCAAGGCACACACAGGAGCAGATTGATGTTCCTGTCTCTCTCTCCCTCTCTCCCTGCCTCTCTCTCTAAAATCGATAACATAAACATTAAAAAGTAACACTTGTGAGCCTTGGCTCTACTTACGAGAAACACCTTCATATTTTAAGTTCTTACTGGTAGAGTTGTGTTGACTTTAATTATACTTGCTTACATTAGTGCTCAGACTGGTTTCTAAAAGGACAGAGAATGTCCAGACTGAATATATGCATACTTGGTCAAGTCTGTTGTAGCAAAAAGAAATTTATCTAGCGTCCTTGTGGAAAATGAATGGCGGCGTGGACAGCTGACTCCTGCTTGCTGACCTGTGCATAACTGACTTTGACAGATCGTCTGCCGGAGTTCAACGCCCATTGAAATGGCTGTGAAAGAAAAGATTTCTATGTTTTGCCACGTGAACCCTGAACAGGTTAGTGCTGCTCTTTAGATTTTATTTTCTTGCAGGCACTTCTGCTGATGCCAACGTTTTACACTTCTTATATTATCATATTCTCACAGCATTTATGAATACTCATATATAACCATAGCTCCCTTGCCTTTAAGTGAACAATCTTGAGACTCCTAATTCCTTTGAAGGAGTGCATCTTTCTTTGCATAAACACTCCTTAACTTATAGGTACAAAACCAGGTGGGCTTTTAAAATCCACGTCAAATCTCTAAAGAGAGAACCAAGCCTGCTTATCATCTCTTCATCTTGTCTTTCCAGGACACTGACTGCTTTTACTTTGATTCCTTCTTTGTATCTGCTACAGCTCTGCAGCTTAACTCACCCCAAAGCACATATTGCATTGACATTCGCGCTTTCACTTCTGATTGCATCAGCGGCCTCAGTTCAATTCATTGCTACCGAAACCGTGCTGTGCTTTGGGCTCAGGCTCTCTGTCTCGCCGGACTTTCCACCTGGGTATCTGAGAGTTAGCTTTTCTTTTTTCTTTCATGTTCTTATCTCTGTCTCTTATTTGCAATAAGGCTCAGGCACAAGGGATCACAGTTGGCTATAATTTTAAAAGTGATATAACCAGTGCTCATGAAAAGGGTGAGGTTTAGCAGAAACCTTTTGTTGCCTTCAGATAAGCTCTGAGTTCTCTGAAGCCTAAAAGCCATCAAATCAGATTTCTGCATCTCAGGGGGCAGGCTGACGGAGGACCTCCTGGTTGATGCTTTGGGGTCAGTGCAGAAGTCTGAACGACTCCGGAAAATGTGATGGCAGGTTTAAAGGACTCCCCTGCATTTGTGTGTCGTCAAGCCATTTTGATTATGTTCAGTTGGTTTCTCTGTATCCTTCCTATTAGTAAATAGCATTTTGTGTGCATATTAAACAGATATAAGCTGCTTTCCTAAGTAGAAGGAGATGCAGCTTTTAGAGGTGAGTGGCTGAGAGCTCTATTGATGTAAGAACATCCGAACCTGTGTTCATCTGAGTCAAACTGATGAATGCCAGGAAGCAAGATCTCAAATGCTCTGGAAAACGACGGTAAAAAAAAAGAAAATGACGGTTTTGCAGATATTTTTCTACATTCGGAATTAAGGAGGGAGTGTAAAGAAGAGGTTTATTTGTATTTAAATTTTTTTTTTTTTTTTTTTTTTTTTTTTTTTTTTTTTTTAGCGAGAGAGACAGAGAAGGGAAGATAGGAAGGGTAAGAGATGAGAAACATCAATTCTTTGTTGCAGTACTTTAGTTGTTCATTGATAGCTTTCTCCTATGTGCCTTGACTAGGGGGCTCCAGCCGAACCACTGACCCCTTGCTCAAGCCAGCCGCCAGCGACCTTTAGGCTCAAGCTGGTGAGCCCACACTCAAGCCAGTGACCTTGGGGTCTCAAACCTGGGTCCTCTGCATCCCAGTCCGACGCTCTATCCACTGCGCCATCGCCTGGCCAGACGGGAGTGTAAAGAATATTACCTGAAGGTGGGGAAAAGCCGGGCAGGGATTGGATTACAGGACAGTCGACAAGATTGTGCGCTCCCTTAAGGGTGGCTATTTCACTGAGGAGTCCAAAAAAGAGGATTGCTCTGGCATTTAGAAGGTGCGGTAACCTAGATCAGGGGTAGTCAACCTTTTTATACCTACCACCCACTTTTGCATCTCTGTTAGTAGTAAAATTTTCTAACTGCCCACCGGTTCCACAGTCATGGTGATTTATAAAGTAGGGAAGTCACTTTACTTTATAAAATGTATAAAGCAGAGTTACAGCAAGTTAAAGCATATAATAATAATTACTTACCAAGTTCTTTATGTCAGATTTTTGCTAAGTTTGGCAGAATAAATCTTTACAAAACAACTTACTATAGTTAAATCTATCTTTGTATTTATATTTATACTTTGGTTGCTCTGCTACCACCCACCATGGAAGCTGGAATGCCCACTACTGGGCGGTAGGGACCAGGTTGGCTACTACTGACCTAGATACACAAGAACAATGGACAGGGCTGGCTTAAGGCAAAGAGCAACCTTTTACTAAGGAAGTTAATGGGCCTGAAGTGTGACTACCCACCATGACTTGCCCATTTAGGAATTTGTGATCAGATCACCCTGTGAGGTTACTTTTGGTCACTGAGCTTGTCAGACTTAGAGAGCCCCTTTTTTGTTCTCAGCTCTGAGAACAGATTTAGTCTGAACTTTCAATCATATTGAATACAGGTATATGTTCTATGTAACTATGGGTTCTGAAGAATGCTCTATTCCATCAGTCAGTCCACAGGTCAGTTTATTAACCATTTTTCATCACACAATTTTTTCTGATATGAGTTAATGCTCCTATTTCATAGTTCCCAGTGAATTTGGATTTAAACCTCTTCTCATTGTTGAGGACAGGATAGAGACTCGGAGGCATCTCTGTGGATGTGGCCCATTACTATGACAGTTGAAAACTCTGTGGCCTGGATAATGAGTAAATAGCCCAACACTCCATACCTTCCGCTTGTGGGAGTTGTGGTTGGCCAGAGATTTAGTTTTAAATAGTAATTGTGACAAAGCCTCATTCCAGTGACATCTCAGTACTTTCAGTTGTGTTGGTGAATGCACAAGTGAGGCACACTAGTTCTAAGTATCAGGTTGACGATGTCTGAACAGCTCAGGAAGCCCTTGTTGGATAGCTATGGACTTGGGAAGACTGCACACATATGGTTGGCAGAACATTTCTTGGCATTTATTTAGGATGTGTCAGATCCTTAAATGCCTGCCAGTAGCTTCTTGGATGTATTTGAGAGGGTGGTGAAAGCTCGTTAGAGTAAATGGGAAAAACAACCACACCGCCTGACAAAGGAGCCTTTTTCCTCTAGCAGGTGTAATTAATTTTACTGGTTCAACATGGGCTTGTAAATTTGCCCCAAAGAAGGGAGCAGACAAAAGCAACTATACCAGTAGTAAAAGCAACAAATGAATGAACACACTGCATACCCACATTTAGGAGACCAAGTGTATATATATATTTAATGCTACTGCTTTAACCTAGACTTAGAAGATGGTACCTTGGGCTGTGTGTCTTGACATTGACATATAAAGAAGTACCTATGTCCCAACATCAATTCTCTGACACTAGCCGGGGATCCTGCAATTATTCAATGCCGACACTAACTACCCTGAATGAGAGTCAGACTGCATTGGTTTATGGGCTCAGTCCTTTCCAAGACTGCCTTCACTTCAGGCACCAGGCACAAGTTTCCAGTGTTCCCAAGCTACCCACTCTTCTGCCTGACTGACTACAAATCTGGGGCTTTCCCACAACTTCTTCAGGTTTGTGAATTCTCTAGAATGGTTCACAGAACTTAGGAAAGTGCTGTATTTATTATGACTGTTTTATTGTAAAGGGTATAAGTGAACAGCTGGATGAAGATATATACAGGGAAGGTCTAAGGGATTCCTGAGTGCAATAGCTCTTACCTTGATGGAGTCAGAGTGAGCCACCCTCCTGCACGCGTGTATATTCACCAACCAGGATGTTCCTCTGAGTCTTCATGCTATTGGGGTTTCATTATGTAGGCATGATGAAATCATTGGTCATGTGATTGAACTCAATCTCTAAGAAACACCCCTCCCCCTACACACACACACACACACACACACACACACACACTCTGTGGAGGTCAGATGGCTGCAAGTTCCAGCTCTCTAAGACTTGGTTGGGTTTTCTGGAGACTTAACTCCCATCTTAAGCCATCTAGGGGCCACCCTTAGTCACATTATTAGCATAACAAAGATACCCCTGTCACTCAGAAAATTCCAAAGGTTTTTGAAGCTCTGTCAGGAACTGGGAACAAAGACCATACAATATATATATTTTTAATTTTACCACAGAATCCACGGTTCTAGAGGCAGAATAATGAACTCAAAGCATTTTGTAATTCTGTCAAACTAACCTTGTGTTCATTTCACCTCTTGTTTAGGTGACTGGACTCTTGGTCTTTTTCTATCATTTTAACTGAATTGCCAGACTCTTGAGTTCTGGCTTATCCTTGAGCTCATTCTTTGGCATATTTGAGTCATTCCACTTAATGTAGTGTTTTGTAATCAACCAGGTCATATGCATCCATGACGTTTCTTCCACATACCGAGTGCCTGTGCTTTTGGAGGAACAAGGCATTATTAAATATTTTAAAGAGAGACTGGATTTGCCCATTGCTGATTCTGCAAATAACTTGCTTTTCAAGTGGAGAAATATGGCTGACAGGTACGTGAAAGAAATTACTAATGTAATTTTGATACTTCTTTGGTTTGGGGCTAGGACTGAGGTGTACCTTAAAAGGTACCTGTGTGTTGCCTGACCAGGCGGTGGCGCAGTGGATAGAGCGTTGGACTGGGATGTGGAAGGACCTAGGTTCGAGACCCCGAGGTTGCTCAGTTTGAGCTCGGGCTCATCTGGTTTGAGCAAAAGTTCACCAGCTTGGACCCAAGGTTGCTGGCTCGAGCAAGGGGTTACTCGGTCTGCTGAAGGCTCATGGTCAAGGCACATATGAGAAAGCAATCAATGAACAACTAAGGTGTCGCAACGCGCAATGAAAAACTAATGATTGATGCTTCTCATCTGTCTCCATTCCTGTCTGTCTGTCCCTGTCTATCCCTCTGACTCTTTCTCTGTCTCTGTAAAAAAAAAAAAAAAAAAAAAAAAAAGGTACCTGTGTGGCATTTGGCTTTCCGTATGTGTATGTTTTCACATGGGTATGTCTAAAGCTGTAGCATATTGTTGGAATGTTTTGGTGTATACTTTGAAGATTTCTGGGGCCTTTGAAGCATTTCAATTTATGTATTAGCTTTTTTCTTAGTTTCTGAATATTTTAAACAGTTTTAAATGTCAGGGTTTTTTTGTTGGTGGTGGTGTTTTGTTTGTTTTTTTTGCTTGTTTTTAAGATTTGGTTAACAATTCCCTAAGAAAACCCTTTTGAATGGGGAGTTTGGCTATATTGTTATTGTTCCATCCTGCGTTTATTAACTATCAGCATCATTATTAAAACCCCTGATAGATTTTAACTTTAAGACAACCATATTAATTTCAGCAAGGCTTGTCTCATTTGAAGTCATATGGAAATGAAATATTTATCGTCTGATTTCTTGTATTAAATGTGGATAGGGTGTGATTCCATAAAGTCCTGGCCACTTGGCTTCTTATGCAGTTGAGAGAGACAGGGGATACCGCAGTCACAAATGTAGGCTCTGCTGTTGCTAAGACAGTACATCTTAGGAGTTCTCATCACAAGAACAAATTGAGTAACTATATGTGCTGACGGATGTTAACTAGACTTACTGTGGTGATCATTTAGCAATGTCAACATATATTGAATTATGTTGTACCTGTAACACTAATGTGCTACATGTCAATCATATCGAGATTTTAAAAATGTATGCTTTGGCATCAAGCACCATGAATTCAAAGCATAGCTTCTTCTCTGATTAGCTGTGTTTGTTTGAGCAGATTATTTAACCTCTCTGGGCTTGTTCTCTCATCCATATATAATGGGACTATTAGTACCCATACTGTGGCAATTCTGAAAGAAAACATGTTAAGGCCTTAACATTCACTCAGACACTAAGTATTGATGACCGATATTGGTAACAATAATTAAAATGAAATGATGGTGACAGAATTACTGACCTTGGTAAATGACTGGTAGATTAAAGATTCCTTGCCCTTTCACTTAAAAATTTTAAAAATGTTTTAGAATTTCTGGTCAAGCAGAATCAGGAATAAAGTGCAGTTTCTGAGCTTAGGTATTCTTATGAATGATGATAAATTAAGCTCCTGTTCTCCAGAATGCTTCAGGAGTCAGTCACTTTGTAGAAATTTTCTGAGTAGCTTATGGTGATCCTCTTTAAGCATGAGACATTTTAATATTTTAACTCTTTTTTTTTTATTGCAAATAGCTCTGAATTGTGCTCTATGCCTCTGTGCTTTTTAAAGCCAGTGTTTGGTTTTTGTATTACTTTCCTGTGGCTGCTGCTACAAAGTACAGTGCCACAAGCTGGGTGGCTTAAAACAGCAGAAATTTATTCTCTCACATTTGTGGAGGTCAGAAGTTCAAAATCAAGGCATCGGCAGGGTTGTTTTTTCCAGAGGCTCAGAAGGAGAATCTGTCCCTGGCAGCTCCCTAGCTTTGGGGGGCTGCCAGCAGGCCTTGTGTTGCTTGGTTTGTGCTCATTATCACTCCAATCTCTGCCTCTGTTGTTACACGAACTTCTCCTCTGTGTCTTTTCCTCTTCTCTTCTTTTATAAGGATTTTTAAAATGTTTATTTTATTGATTTTAGAGAGAGAGAGGAAGGGAAAGAGAGAGATAGAAACATTAATCTGTTCCTGTATGTGCCCTGACCGAGATCAAATCAGCACCCTGTGTGTTTCGGGATGACGCTCCAACCAACTGATCTATTTGACCAGGGCTATAAGGATTCTTATTTTTGGATTTAGGGTCCATCCTAACCCAGGATGATCTCATCTGCAGATCCTTAACTTAATTGCATCTGCAAAGACTGATTTTCCAAGTATGGTCACATGCACAGGTTCTGAAGGATATTGAGCATTGGTCCCTGTGCACCATGTTGGTGGTGATGTTGGTTTATTGGTAATGGCCATTTGGAGTGTTCATTCTTTGTCCCCTCGGTACAGCCTGAAGAGATACAAGGCGAGCAGAGGTCAAAGGGAAGCTTTGATCAGGGAGGTCCAAGGTTGCTGAAAGACCAGGGTTTCTTCATTGAACTGAATGGGGGAGCATGCCTGCGACCCGAGGCCAAAGTGGGGACAACCCCCCCTCTCAGTCAAGTAAGGGGACTTGCCTGTGGGGGTGGGCTGTGAAATGGACCCCACGTCTCCTCTCATTAGCCGCTCTTAGTAGTGTCAGCAGCCTGCCTCTCGCTCCCAGGTGATGATGGTTTAAAGACCATGAGGTAGGCCCTGGCCGGTTGGCTCAGCGGTAGAGCGTCGGCCTGGCGTGCGGGGGACCCGGGTTCGATTCCTGGCCAGGGCACATAGGAGAAGTGCCCATTTGCTTCTCCACTCCCCCTCCTTCCTCTCTGTCTCTCTCTTCCCCTCCCGCAGCCAAGGCTCCATTGGAGCAAGGATGGCCCGGGCGCTGGGGATGGCTCCTTGGCCTCTGCCCCAGGCGTTGGGGTGGCTCTGGTCGTGGCAGAGCGATGCCCCGGAGGGGCAGAGCATCGCCCCCTGGTGGGCAGAGCGTCGCCCCTGGTAGGCGTGCTGGGTGGATCCCGGTCGGGTGCATGCGGGAGTCTGTCTGACTGTCTCTCCCCGTTTCCAGCTTCAGAAAAATACAAAAATAAAAATAAAAACGACCCCTGGCCAGATAGCTTGGTTGGCTGGACCATTATGCTGGAGCACAGAGGTTGCCAGTTTGATCCTTGGCCAGGGCACATACAGGAACAGATCTCGGTTCCTGTCTCTGTCTCTCTCTCTCCCCCTTCCTCTCTCTCTAAAATCAATACAATAAACATTTAAAAAAATAAAGACCATGAGGTCGAGGCTTGGCTGGACTGGGCAGTGCTCTGTGAGCCTGGCTTGCAGGTCTGAGAGGGAAGGAGGGCACCATGAGGGTGGGCTCAGGATACCTCCCTAGGTAGGTGGCCCTCTTCTCTGCTTGGTGGGACCTCCTGGGAAGACCAGGCAGGAGTGAGCCAAAGGAGGAACTGGCAGTGCTAGCTCAAGTCCTGTTTCCTTCCAGGGAGCAGAGCTGATGTCCCTCCTGCAGTGTAGCAGTGAAAATGGGGACAAAGGCTCAGCTGAGCTGCTGTGCTCAAATGTGGCTGCGGGCCTCAGTTCCCCTGGGCCAAACATTGGCTGGGAAACACCTCTGCTGTCTCTGGGAATTTTGGCTTGATACCAACAAGCTTTGTTACCTGTGTCCTTTATGTAGAGCTGGAGCAAAGCAGGGGCAGCTCCTCAATCTCCAGAGCAACATAAAACTAAGGAGCAAGGGAGAGGTTTAGCAGCCTTCTCTCAGACACTTTAGCCACCTTCCTAGAAGGTCACCCTTACTGCTTTTTGCTTTGACTTTGCTTCCTGCACATTTTCCTCCTCCTAGTCTGTTTGCCATTGTGTTGCTCTTGTAGTCCTTGCAGATGTTGATCTGAATGAGGAATATTCCTCATCATGGTAACATTTTTGTTCTAAGGTGTTGGAGGAAGGGTTTGCTTTCAAACCCTAACATATCTTCAGCCCCAACATGACATTTCCATATACTTAGTATCAGACTAGAAATTTTTCATGTTCTTTGAACAGATTTCCTGACGAAAGCAACAGTAAAGATTGTGTCTCTAATGGTAAAATGTGATTGAGTGTCTTATGTAGGATGTAATTTTTTCATAAAAATGATCTAAACACCTTGTAACATTTTCAATAGTTCTCTTAGCACTAGTCTTCAGGTATGCCATGCATAACCTGGCTTTTGTAGGTCAGCTGGGAACGTAGCAATTAAAAAAATTTATTGAATTTATTGGGGTGACATTGGTTAATAAAATGATATAAGTGTAGCAGTTGCTAATGTGGATACTGTGTTTTCTTGTTTAATGTCACTTTACAAAGTTAATATTGGAATGTTTCCTATTGACACTCAGAATGCATTTTTTTGTACAATGTCACCTTATATTGATATATGAATTTAAGGACAGCTCATGTTTATAAGATGGGGATAGCTTTTTTATATTTGTAATAATTTTAACGTTTTATGATTTCTGTCTGTGCCTGCTTAGGTAAACCAATGTTGGGATTTCTTACGATTTTGAAATCTGTCTGCATACAGGTCTGGGTTCTCTGGGGGTAGCGTAGGGGTTTGAATCAAATGCATCAAGTTCAAGGCTTATCTTCTCCTTGGGTGCTCACTTCGGCAGCTCATAAACTAAAAACTGGAGCGATACAAAGAAGGTCGGCATGGCCGCTGTGCAAGGATGACATGCAGGTTCATGAAACATTCCATATCTTTTTAATATCACATAAAGGTTAAAGAAGTTAAAAACACTAAAAATGAGAAAAGAAGACACTAGCTACTGCAACTCAGAAATGAACTCATAGCATAACTAGAAATAATTTGTGACAACAAAAACATAAAAGGGGAGAAAGTAAAGGTCTGAGTTTGCAAAGGGGAATTGAGATAAGATGCATGCAGAAGAAAAAAAGACTACTGTATATATGAAAAGTGCTTTGGGCTAAGCACGGTGGCTGTCATTATGTTTGTGATGTTATAGGCACATAACCCTAAACTTGTCTTCCCACCCAGGTATGAAAGATTACAGAAAACATGCTCCATAGCCCTGGTTGGCAAATACACCAAGCTGAGGGACTGCTATGCCTCTGTGTTTAAAGCTCTGGAGCACTCAGCCTTGGCCATCAACCACAAGTTGAATTTGATGGTGAGTCATGGCCTGGTCGTCTGGATATTTCAGTCATTCATCCTGATAGCTTGTGTTTCAGAGAGGTAGATTGTGATGAAGGATCCCCAAATTCAAGTTTCCAGGTGCCCAGCCAAGGGCCAACCTTGTAAGCAGGCCCTTCCTCCTATAGCCATGCTAACTTTGTTCTGCATACAGGTTTAAGGCACAGTTTCTGAAATTAGGCTTTTCACATCTGGGGCCATATGTACTTTATGCTCATTTAAGTACATTGTGTTTACCTAACAAGAAAATAATAACATTTCCCCCCCTTTTAGCATTGAAATTGAATCCAGATTTTAAGAATGCTTATATTGACTTTTCTGACTTGGAGGAGTGATATCTGGCAAACAGTGATTATTTGTTTTTAAAATCAGTATTATGGGATAGCAGAGGTGGAGTAGATAGAACTTCAGTAACTTCTTTGTGTTTGTGAGATATATAAAGTAGTACCTGCTTAATGTAGAAGATTTTGAAAAGTATCATGTAAAATGCAGAAAGCAGATTCCTCCTTCCTGAGATCATACTTCTTTCTTATACTTGTTATTCCCAGTTTGATGCTTATCTTTCTAGACTTTTCTCTCTCTCTATATAATTGTATGTATGTATATATATATATATATTTACTTTTTACAGAGACAGGGAGTGAGTCAGAGAGAGGGATAGACAGGGACAGACAGACAGGAATGGAGAGAGATGAGAAGCATCAATCATTAGTTTTCCATTGCATGTTGCAACACCTTAGTTCAGGGGTCTCAAACTCGCGGCCCGCCGAACAATTTTATGCGGCCCACAGACTAATCCACGAAGTTCAAAATATTGTGGATAAAATTAAGTAAGCCTAGGGGTCTACTTGTATTTTTCATTTCTCTAGCATCCTAGCTAGATATTAGCTTAGTTAACAGCAGTTGTGATGCGAACTACAGTTTCTGGTCGTTTTGTGACACTGAGTAAACTGCATGTACGATTGTGCTTGTTGTACTACTGATTTTTTTTTTGTTTTCAACTGCAGTGAGAAAAGTGTTGCGTAACAGTTGCCTTTTGTAGACCTAGTGCGGCCCGCCGAACGGCTGTGATCTTGCTCTGCGGCCCACATGCTGAGTTGAGTTTGAGACCCCTGCCTTAGTTGTTCATTGATTGCTTTCTCATATGTGTCTTGACCGTGGGCCTTCAGCAGAAAAAGTAACCCCTTGCTGGAGCCAGTGACCTTGGTTGGGTCCAAGCTGGTGGGCTTTTTTGCTCAAACTAGATGAGCCTGCGCTCAAGCTCGCGACCTCGGGGTCTCGAACCTGGGTCCTCTGCATCCCAGTCCGACGCTCTATCCACTGCGCCACCGCCTGGTCAGGCTATAATTGTTTATATTTAATGATATACTGCATGAGTATATCATGGTTTAAGCAAGCCTTCTTTTCTTTTTCTTTCTTTTTTTTTTTAAACACAGAGACAGAGAGAGAGTCAGCGAGAGGGATAGACAGGGACAGGCAGACAGGAACGGAGAGATGAGAAGCATCAATCATTAGTTTTTTGTTGTGGCACCTTAATTGTTCATTGATTGCTTCTCATATGTGCCTTGACTGTGGGGATACAGCAGACCGAGTGACGCCTTGCTCGAGCCAGCGACCTTGGGTCCAAGCTGGTGAGCTTTGCTCAAACCAGATGAGCCCGCGCTCAAGCTGGCGACCTTGGGGTCTCGAACCTGGGTCCTTGGCATCCCAGTCCAACGCTCTATCCACTGCACCACCGCCTGGTCAGGCAAGCCTTATTTTCTTGATTTAAGTGGTAAAACCTTCATATAATGAGCAAAAACACACACTTATATGTCTAAGACATTTAGTAACTTCTACTTAGAGAACAGCTTAGCACCTTCAACTTTTCTCTCACCTCTTGTAGACTCCTTTTCCAACCACTTTTTATTTTTGGCTTTCCAAGGCATATTCCTTGTTTTCCCCACTCCTCCAAGTCCTCCACCCCCTCCTAGAAAAAGAAAGCAGCAATGGGAAAACTATTACAATGCAAATTTTGTAAAGCCTTCAAAATGTTGTATCTTAGGATAGTAATTTTTACAAAAGAATTATTAAAATAATATAGCTATGTGGGGACTGTTATGTACATACAAATCGTCCGTTAGTTTTTATTTAATAGAATGCATTGACATTAGCTTCTGCTCAGTACTCTTTCAGTTATGGTCCTGGCGTATTCTTTTAAAGCACAGTCATTTGCTATGTTTACCTCACTGGGCCTACTGCAGTGACTTTCCAACTGATTTCCAGTCCCTCTCTTTATTTTCCACATTGTTCCAGAATGATCCTTCTAAAGCATCTCTCTGTTTTCTGTTCCTGATGTCTCCTTACTTAAGACCTTTCGATGGCTCCAAGTGTAAACTTCTCCAACTGGGTGGAGCCTCTTCTGAGGGCCCCGGAGCGGCCACCGCTTTCTCTCTTTCTCTGAGGTTTCCTACATTGAGTTTTCACCCCCAGCCCCATCTCCCTTTTGTCTTCTGCACACCTTCCCCCCTGCCTCCCACTCCCAACATGCACACACACATGCTCATCTTGCTTTTGCTCATCCTTGGGGCCTTAGCTTTTTGGACATCATACCTCCCCAGTAGCCGTCCCTGTTGACACCGCCTCCCTTCTTTCCTCCAGTGTCCAGGTCTACATTAAGTGTGGCTGCTCGGTACTTCTACAGCATTCTTTTCCTCGCTCATTGTGGACGTTATCCCACCATGTTGTTGCTTCCTGTGTATCTATAGTTTTGTAATCTTCCCAAAAGATTATAAGAGCTCTGCAGAGATCATGCTTTTCTATCCCAAGTGTCCAGTACAGTGTTTGCATAACAAGAAGTTACTGAATAATTTTATCATAGTGTTAGATAGTTTTAGTATTTCTGACTACTTTTCTTAAATGTTCCTTTGATCTGTTGAATGCCTTTAGTACATAGACTCCATTGATCTGGAGCACACCACCGAAATGGAGGATCCTGTGAAGTTCCACGAAGCGTGGCAGAAGCTATGCAAAGCTGAGTGAGTTCTGGGGACCGTTCATTTCAGCTAGGAGAATGCCATTGTCCTGTTTCTATAATGATTTGTTTGACTCCAATTATTAATTTAGTGTACTTTGAAAGGTAGCCTGGAGTACTTGTGGTCTTTATGGGTGGTTGTGCCACATTCACACCACATTTACTTGGCACTGTGCCGTGTTAATGTTAGTGGCATGTGCAATGAAATTGGTTTTATTTGGGTGAGAGTGGGGATTCTGTATGAGAGAGAAAGTGTGTTGATGGTACTGAAAGATGCAGAGATGGATCTTACACAGAATTCAAGTGCAAGGATAATAACTCTTCTCTCTTGGTTATGTATTATTTTCCCACAGCATTTCATTTCCATTTTTATTTCGTAGGTGATGGCCAGAACTTCTGGGGTTAGCATTGCATTGTGAGGGTAGTGTGACCCATCTGGCTTTTCTCTTGAACTCTTGTCTTTCCCAATGAGTGTTAGTCTAGACTCTAGACAGTTTCTAAGGTGTCTTTTAACAAGGAAATTTCATGTGCCTTACTTACTCAGCAATTGAAATCTTAGGCTGATTTTTACCGGATTAACTCTTTCTGATTATGTAAGAGATCTTTAAAAAACTTTTTTAATTTTTATTTTTTTCATTAATATTAATGGGGTGACATTAATAAGTCAGGGTTCATATGTTCAAAGAAGACATCTCCAGGTTTTCTTGTCTTTCAATTACGTTGCATACCCGTCACCCAAAGGAGATCTTAACATTTTTATAATACTGCGTTTTTAAACAACCTTCACCTATTTTTATTCAGATAATTCAGTGGCATTTTAAATTGAATTGAGTTTCTCAGTTACTATGCTCATGCCACGAAGACCTATCAGAAAATATATATTGAGGCCCACTGTGAAAAATTGTTACAACTTCAGGCATTGGGAGAATTTCAAAAAGAAAGTTGAGGAAGTCAGATTATGTAATCAATTCTGAATACAGACCTCTGGCATATGCTCTAGCATCGGATTGGGGATCAGTAAGCATGAAAGGCTGAAAAGAAGAATTTTAAAAATAAAAATAATGTCAAATTCACTCTCATCTCATATTGATTGCAGTGGTGTTCTGGTGCCAGGAGGCTTCGGACTCAGAGGAACACTGGGAAAACTCCAGGCGATTTCCTGGGCAAGGACAAAGAAGATTCCTTTTCTGGGTAAAACTCATGTTTATGGATCATAACTATGAGTTTATTTGATTTTTGACACCTAGTAGGGGTAACACCTAATAGGGTTTATTAATGTGAAAGGTGTGAACTCAAATTTGAGTATTTAGGCAGCAAATAGGGGTCAGCAAACTGTACCCTGAAGATTATACCTGGTTCGTGGCCTGTTTTTATAAATAAAGTGTAGTTGCACACAGCCACATTAATTTGTTTATATATTGTCCATGGCAGCTTTTGTGGCACAATGTCAGTATTTGTGACCCTACAGCCTGTAAAGCCGAAAATCTTTACTCACTGGCCCTTTACAGAAAGAGTTTGGAGAACTTATCATTGCTGTGTTTGGTAGCAAGAGGCTGGGAGAAGTTGCTATCTATACCTGCTCTGACCTTCTCCAATTACCACCCAAATTCATCTTCTCACCACTTCAAGCAGAGAACCATCCAACAGAACTCCACAATGGTCTTTCTAATCAAAATAAAAAAATGTTGAAGTTGAAATTTATTTTATTTTATTTTTATTTATTTATTCATTTTAGAGAGGAGAGGGAGAGGGGGGGAGAGAGACAGAGTGAGAGAGAGGAGAGAGAGACAAGGGGGAGGAGCTGGAAGCATCAGCTCCCAAATGTGCCTTGACCAGGCAAGCCCAGGGTTTCGAACCGGAGACCTCAGCATTTCCAGGTCGACGCTTTATCCAGTGCGCCACCACAGGTCAGGCCAAAGTTGAAATTTATATGCTCCTTCTAGAAAAGATAATACAGAAAGATCATCCAATTTGGTAGAGCTGGGTCCTTTTTTTCTTTTTAAATGTTTCCATTGAGGCCCTGGCCGGTTGGCTCAGCAGTAGAGTGTTGGCCTGGCGTGCGGGGGACCCGGGTTCGATTCCCGGCCAGGGCACACAGGAGAAGCGCCCATTTGCTTCTCCACCCCCCCTTCCTCTCTGTCTCTCTCTTCCCTTCCCGCAGCCGAGGCTCCATTGGAGCAAAGATGGCCCGGGCGATGGGGATGGCTCCTTGGCCTCTGCCCCAGGCGCTAGAGTGGCTCTGGTCGCGGCAGAGCGACACCCCAGAGGGGCAGAGCATCGCCCCCTGGTGGGCAGAGCATCGCCCCATGGTGGGCAGAGCATCACCTCTGGTGGGCGTGCCGGGTGGATCCCGGTCGGGCGCATGCGGGAGTCTGTCTGACTGTCTCTCCCCGTTTCTAGCTTCAAAAAAAAAGAAAGAAAGAAAAAAAAAATTAAATGTTTCCATTGATTTGGGGGAGAGAGAAGGGGGAAAAGGGAGAGAGAGAGAGAAAGAGAGAGAAAAGTATTAACTCAATGTTGCACTTAGTTGTTCCATGTTAGTTATGCACTCATGGGTTGCTTTTCATATGCGCCCTGACTGAGGGTTGAACCCATGACCTTGGCATGCCAGGAGGATGCTTTATTCACTGAGCAACCCGGCCAAGGCTTAGAGGTGGGTCCTTTGAATGCTTTTGTTCAAATTGCAAAGCATGGCTTCTGTGCCAGTGAAACCAGATGAAATGGATCCTTGATGGGATAAAGGCAGCTCTGCAGGTGAAGATTCAGGCAGGAGAGGGAGTGGGCAGAGGCTGCGTTTCACACTGTGCTTGGATGTATTGTTGGTGGTTTTACAGACCGAGTGGACAGGCTTGGGCACTTGTACTATTAGCAGACTATTCATTTTCCCCATTGTCTGTTCTTTGATTAGCTTCCTAGAAGCTCTGCTCTGGGATCCATTTTCAAAAGGGAAGTCAGGAGTAGTTGCCTTGATACCTTGTTTTGTTTTACCCTTCCAAGCTCTTCTGGGCCATTGTTTTCTTTTGAAGTAATCTTCTTTGGTTTCTGTCTAAATGTGGTTAGTGTTCTTCAGATAATTCTTACTGCATAGAACAGTTCTCAACTCTTGAGCTTTCTCTTTAACGCACTATCTCTTTATGTCCTAGCCACATGGAACTTTTCCCCAAAGCACTCAGCTCTTTTATGCTTACAGACTTCTGTTCTGGCATGCCTGGTATATTGATTGTGCTCTCTTTTGAATCCCTTGTGTACCTTGGATATGTCTCTTAGAGCATGTGGAATGTTCCTTGGCATTTGTTTAGTGGAGAGCAATTGGTAGGCCACAGTGAGTGTGGAGATGGGTGAAGGGCGCATCCCTGTGGCAACGGGCCTGGGACTTAACAGGTCTCTTTCCCCTTATTGAGCTCTCTGAGAGTTCAGTTCTATTTTGCATCTCCCTGCCCTTCTCTCCACTATGCTCAAGCCCATCCTGGAGGTGTCAACTTCCCCAGCTGCTGCCGTTTTCCCACAGTGAGGTTGTAGGGCTGTTCTGGCTTCCCCTGCCCACCAGTGGGTGCTCCTCAGATCCCAGCGCTGCCCCCCCAGCCTGAGGCTGCCCTCAGGGAAAGACTGTCATTAAGGCTGTGAAAGAGAAGGGCGAGTGTAGTCTCCCTCTTAGTTAGGCCTCTTTAGATATTGTCTGAAGGACTCAGGCGCTCTGGACAGCCCTGCAGCCCGCACATATTCCCTGATATAGAGACATATTTGGTGGGAGGTAGATTGCCTTTTGAAACTTGCCCTATCCTTTTCATTTTTTTTTTTGTATTTTTCTGAAGCTGGAAACGGGGAGAGACAGTCAGACAGACTCCTGCATGCACCCGACCGGGATCCACCCGGCACGTCCTCCAGGGGTGATGCTCTGCCCACCAGGGGGCGATGCTCTGCCCCGCTGGGGCATCACTCTGCTGAGACCAGAGCCATTCTAGCGCCTGGGGCAGAGGCTAAGGAGCCATCCCCAGCGCCCGGGCCATCTTTACTCCAATGGAGCCTTGGCTGCAGGAGGGGAAGAGAGAGACAGAGAGGAAGGAGAGGGGAGGGGTGGAGAAGCAGATGGGCGCTTCTCCTGTGTGCCCTGGCCGGGAATCGAACCTGGGTCCCCCGCACGCCAGGCCGATGCTCTACCGCTGAGCCAACCGGCCAGGGTTGCCCTATCCTTTTCTACCCTTTTCTTTTACTTTCTTTCTTTTTTTTTTACTAAGTGAGAGGCAGGGAGGCAGAGACAGATTCCTACATGCACTCCAACTGGGATCCACCTGGCAGGCCCCCTACCAGGCAATGCTCTGCCCATCTGGGTTTGCTGCTCCATTGCTCAGCAACCAAGTTATTTTAGTACCTGAGGCAAGGCCATTAAGCCATCCTCAGTGCCTGGGGCCAACTTGCTCCAACGGAGCCATGGCTGAGGGAGGAGAAGATAGAGAGAGAAGGGGGAAGGGCAAAGGAGGAGAAGCGGATGGGTGCTTCTCCTGTGTGAATTGACTGGGAATTGAACCCAGGGCTTCCACATGCCAGGCTGATGCTCTACCACTGAGCAAACTGGTCAGGGCCTCCTTCTCTTTTCTGACCTTAAATTCTTTTCTCCTCAAGTTCAACTTGTCGTAACCCCTTTCCCTGCCTCTGCCACAGATGTTCTGAGTACACAGTTGTTCTGAGTACAGCGGTGTACCCAACAGGCACAGTCTTACTCTCTCAGAGCCTGCATTTTAAGTTGTTTTTTTTTTTTTTTTAAAGTTTTATTTATTCATTTTAGAGAGGAGAGAGAAAGAGGGAGAGAGGGAGAGAGAAAGAAGGTGGGGAGGAGCTGGAAGCATCAACTCCCACATGTGCCCTGACCAGGCAAGCCCAGGGTTTCGAACCGGCGACCCCAGCACTTCCAGGTCGACACTCTATTCACTGCGCCACCACAGGTCAGGCCAGAGCCTGCATTTTAGATGGAGGAGACAGAAAACAAGTGAACATAGAATATGAAGAAATTCAAAATATGTTCATTTGCTTTATATATGTGCTTTTTAAAATAGGAGTTTGCCTTGGGATGCAACTAGCAGTCATAGAGTTTGCAAGGAATTGCCTTAACATGAAAGGTAAGTCTGAGATTTATCTGCTAACCTTTTATGTTACAATTTTTTTCACTGAAAATATTTTCCAGCAATATTGGTGAATTATTGAATTAATTTCTTGATCTCCAGATGCCGATTCCACAGAGTTTGAGCCAGATGCCTGTGTTCCTGTGGTAAGTGGCTAGTTTATTTTTCTGGGTTGGCTTATTGTCCTTTGGTTTCTGGTTCTTACCTAAACTCATAAGGGGCTATTATTATTATTTTTTCTATCACACTATCAGGACATTTAAAATTATATGTGATATTATTATTATTGTTACTATTATTTCTTATGACACTATGAGGACATTTAAAATTATCTATGATTTTATTATTATCTTTTTACATCCAACTGCTTTGTTTTCAATAGTCCATTTTGTCAGCTATGTTTTGAAGAAAGACACAATCCGGGACTGATTTCTCTTTGCAGCAGTTTTCAAGCTTAATGTTTAGGAAAGGATTAAATTGCCTGTGACAACAATTTATAACAGCTAATATAAATAAACGGGCTGGCCTGCCCCTAGACTCAGCCCCGTCTGTCTAGTCTCCGCACTTGCGGTCATCTGTCTTTTTAAAACAAAAGTGACAGCTGTTCTTCCGCTGCTTCTCATCTTCCATTGATTCCTTTTCCTGTAAAATATTCAATTCAAAGTTCTTGGCTGGGAGTGAAGGCTGTTGTGCTCTGTCGCCTGCCACTTTGCTAATCCAACTCGTGGCATCCCTATCGCTCTCACACCTGGGGTTTATGTTTGGACAATCTGAACAAGCTTTTTTATATGTATCTTGAGATTCCTTACACCTGAGATATTCCACGCCTGCACCCTCCTCCCCCCACTAAAATCTCAATGAAACCAGTGAAGAATTTCATTTAAAAAAATAAACCATACCCAATGACTGACAACTTCCTATTTATCCTGGGAAGCCTTTCCTGACTTTCTTTCTTTCCTAGCTTCTGCCTCTGTGCTCTGGGGGAGGAAGAAATTTTCCTTTACTCTTTAAGTTCCTTCAGCAGGTCTAATAATTAAATCAACATGAGAGAGTCACAAGAGAAGATAACCAAATTTAATTACATATTTATATATGGAACCCTATATACATGAGAGAGTAAGAATCCTGACATACAGGAGAGGTCCAGAGACAGAAAAGGAAAACGAGATACAAGGCGTCCTGAGCTAAGGAAGAACTAAGGAAACTATGGCTTCAGAAGAAGGGTCAGTTATTCTCAGGACGATGTAAAGATGTTCGATAATTAGTAGTTCACCCTGTCTTCTAGACAGATAAAAAAAAGGTGGTCTCTGATAATCTCCTATGGGCAAGGGCCCTAATTCACATTTTTCTAGGTAGTTAAGGGGGCAAGGGCAGAATTTTCTCTTGAGCCTACAGAGTCTCAGTTGCCTTTAGCTCAAAACAATCTGCACACCACAGAGGCATATCTCAGGTGACTCATTGTGAACCCCTACAGCAGCTTGTATCCCCTTTGTCAGAGTGCACACCTCACCAGTGTAATTGGTTTTTTAAAACAGTTTTATTGAGATATAATTCACATTTCATAAAATGTACCCATTTGAAGTATATAATTTGGTGGCTTTTAGCATAGTCACAGATCTGTGCAGCCATCATCACTATAGATTTTGGACCATTTTCATTACCCTGAAAGAAACTCCACACCCCTTAGCTGACAACCCTAAGCATCCTACTCTCCCCGCCCCACCCCCCAACTCCAGCCCTAGAAAACCATTCATCTGTTTTCTGTCTCTATGGGTTTGCCTATTCTTGACATTTCATATAAATGGAATCATAGAATACATGGCCTTTTGTGACTGTCTTTTTTCACTTAGCATAAAGATGTCTAGATTTGTATATGTTATAGCATTTGTCAGTACTTTGTTTCTTTTTATTACTGAATAATATTCCATTATATAAACATAGCATGTTTTCCATTGATAGACATTTGGATTGCTTCCACTTTTTGACTATTATGAATAATGCTACTATGAACACTGTGTACAAGTTGTGTGAACATATTTTCATTTCACATGGGTATATACACCTAGGAGTGGAATTGTGAATCATATGGTGACTATGTGTTTAACCTTTTGAGGAATTGCCAGACTGTTTTCAAAAGTGGCTGCAACATTTTACATTCCCACCAGCAGTGAATAAGGGTTTAATTTTATCTATATCCTTAACTCTTGTTACTGTATGTCTTTTTGATTATAGCCATCTTAGTAGACATAAAGTTGCATCTCATTGTAGCTTTGATTTGCATTTCCTTGATGGCTTAGGATATGGAGCGTCTTTTCATGTGCTTGCTGACCACTTGTATATCATCTTTGGAGAAATGTCTAGTCAGACTCCTAACCCATTTTTAAATTGGATTATTTGTCTTTTTATTATTAAATTGTAAGTATTCTTTATATATTCTAGATACAACTTTCTTATTAGATATATAATTTGCACTATTGACATTTTAGACTAATTCTTTGTGGTAGGGGCTGTCCTGTGAACTACAGTGTGTCCATAAAGTCATGGTACACTTTTGACCGGTCACAGGAAAGCAACAAAAGATGATAGAAATGTGAAATCTGCACCAAATAAAAGGAAAACCCTCCCAGTTTCTGTAGGATGATATGGCAGCATGTGTGCCTGTACAGATGATGACGTAACACCGTGTATACAGCGGAGCAGCCCACGGCCATGCCAGTTGAGATGTGGATGGTACAGAGGAAAGTTCAATGTATACTGTGGCTCACTAAATTTGAATCTGTGACCAAAGTGCAATGTGAATATCGGCGCATTTATAACGAAGCGCCACCACATAGGAATAACATGACTCGGTGGGATAAGCAGTTGAAGGAAACCGGCAGTTTGGTGGAGAAACCCCGTTCTGGTAGGCCATCAGTCAGTGACGAGTCTGTAGAGGCTATATGGGATAGCTACCTAAGGAGCCCTAAAAAATCTGTGCATGAGCCCACATCGAACTGCACTGAATAGGTGTGAAACTGGGAGAGTTTTCCTTTTATTTGGTGCAGATTTCACATTTCTATCGTCTTTTGTTGCTTTCCTGTGACTGGTCAAAAGTGCACCGTGACTTTACGGACACACTGTATATGTTGTTCAGCAGCGTCCTTGGCCTCTATCTACTAGATGTTAATAGTGCAAATCTCTGAACCCCCAATTGTGACACTAAAAAAATACTTTCAGAGATTGTAAAATCCTCTGGGGCACAAGCAGAATAACCTCCACTGAGAACTACTGATTTAGAGAAATCCACTTATCTTTCTCTCCCCTCCAGTATACTTTTTTTTGGGGGGGTATCTTTTTATTTTTAAAATATAAGGAAACCTGTACTTTTTTTCTTTGATAAGTGGTAGCATACTCTGCACATTTTTTTCTCTCTTGTTTTTTTTTTTTTTCACTTAACACTGTATGCTAGAGATCACTCCATGGAAGAATATAGAGATACTCTTTACTCCTTTTATAGCTTGCAATTCAGACCATAATGAACCATAACTTCTCAGCCAGATGGTACTCTTGTCTTCTGCTTAGAACACCTAACATTAGTGAAGAATTCCTTATGCATTTTTAAAAATTTTATTTATTTTTGATGTATTGGGATGACATGGTTCACCAAACCATACAGGCTTCAAGCGTACAACGTAGTATAACACCATCTACACACTGCATCGTGCAGCCTTTGCCCTAGCAAAGTCTCCTGCCACCCCATTCCCCCTCCCCTGTGCCCCTCCCCTACCTCCACTACTCCCCCTTTCCCTCTGGCTATTGCCATTCTGTTGTCTGTATCTATGTGTTATGTGTATATCACTAATGGTTGAAATGGCTATATATAAGGTGACCAACATTTTTACAATGAAAAGGAGGACAAAAAGAAGTTGAAGAAAACAATAGCATAAATAAAAGAAACATTTTATTCACTGCAACAATAATACACTATAATATGATAAATATATAATAAAAACATTTGTAATATTTTGTATTGTAATTATACTTACATTAATTCTTAATAAAAATGGTAAGAAAAAAGTACTCATTTAGATACAAATACATCACATCACACGCAATGGATTGACTCTGCATCAATCAAATACAGACATTTACAGATTAGTCTTCCAATATCAAAAAGGAGGACATGTAGAAGGACACTTTTTGAGGGAGGACGGAACTTACAAAAAGAAGGCTTGTCCTCCCTAAAGGAGGACAATTGGTCACCTTACGATATAGGCAAATTATGGGTTTTCTTTTATAAGATAATACTTTGGGATAGAAAATGATTTCGCCAGTAGGTGCCACTGTTACATAGCTTTGGCAATGTTCTTTAATGACTGTCTTTTACTGGTTGTGTGCGTGCGTGCCTGCGTGTGTGCGCACACCCATGTACCCACACATATATATGGAATGTTTCCTTTTTAACAAGTATATATGCTGGAATGCTTGAGACACTGTTTCCTCTTGCTTTCTGTGCTGATCACTCCACATCAACACACAGGGATCTTTCACATGCTTGCCTTGCTGTCTGCATTATTCTTTATTTTTGCTACTTTAAATCATGCTGCAAATTAGTATCCATATACATATGTCCTTGTACCCGCATGTACACACTTCTATGGGGTGAATTCCTAGAAAGGGAATTGCTAAGTCAGAGGATATGCGCAGTTTACATTTTGAAAACTTCTATACTCATAAGTGAGATGAGAACAATAAAACCTAATTGCTACTGAAAATCTTTATGGCCTGCAATTAGTTTGTGTAGAAAAATAGCCTTAAGGGCCAGCATTTGTGATGATGGTGAGAAGTCACATTAAAGAAAAGACCAAGGTAATAGAATCATCAGGCAGCAAACACCAGGAAGCCTGGGGAATCACTTAAACTTGAGCAAATAACTGTAACTTACAATGGGTAATGGCCATTCTGGCCCTTCTAGCTAAAAAAGTAAATAATTTGGAAATCAGGAGCCTCCTTTAGGTGTATTTGCTGTTAAAATCTGTTTCATGAGCATGAAGGAGGAAAAATCATTTTTCCTCTACCCTTCTAGGTTCTTGGCTGAGACCAGCCCCACCATTCCTATAATCAAAGACAGTTTAACAGGAGGAAAACAAACAAAGTTTAATAACATGTGTACCTCCTGTATAGAAGTGACAGACCCAGGAAAATGGTGTAACTCCCTGAAATGGCCCAAGCCACCACTTTAAATACCATCTCCAGCTAAAGACAAAAGATGTTGGTGGGGGGAGGACCATAATGGGAGCTGACCAGGGAAAGAAGAAAACAAGGGTAAAGTTGTTATGCAGATTTAAGTCCTCTGCCTTCTCTTTTGAAAAGAGTTTCTAGAGATTTAATCACCCCCTCTTCCTGGTACACAGAGGGAGATAGCCTGACAAATGGAGATTTCCCTTATAAATGTATAAATACAAAAGAACAACTTCTACTCAATTTTCAAAGCATCTCCTGTGTCTGCTGTTTCTTAATAATAAGCTCATATTAATCCTTATGTCAAAGAGACATATTTTGGGGTGTTAAATTCTAATCCCCTTCATGGGCCATCGTGACCCACCTTTGACATGCATGATTAGTCTTATGGTTATGTATGAAATCATTAGAGGTACTGGCATCCAGGACAGATAACTAAGAAGAGGTGTCTCTTATACACATAAAAAGAGAAACAGATTCTTCTCTAGGAATGAAGGTAAACTCTTTCTGAGTCTGACAGTACCAGGAAAGAGTGAATAAAATTTATTTTATTGTGTCATTTTTCTGCTCAGTCCACAAGGTGCAAAAGAAGGCTCTGGGACTTTGCAGAAATCTAGGGCCTGCTTCAATGTAGCTTTACCTGCCCTCTAGATGACGCTTATGAGGAACACAGCTGGAGCAGACTTGCGTTCTGACTCTATACCAATCACATGGCTATTGCTGACACCCTTGACCTTGAATTTGGCTTTGGAACTGTCTAGTTCAAGTAAAGGATAGTTCACAGCATTGTAGATTTTATATTTAGAACATCTCTGGCTTTTGAGACATACAAAGGATCTCAATCCAATGTTTAGGTATGTGGATATGCTTAATTTTTAGCATTTTTTTCTGTTTATTGAAAACAGTAACTTAAAAAATCTGAATTTACATAAGATATGACATCCTGAAAACAAAACCCATGTTCCACCTTCAGACATATCAACACACACATACACACTTGGATGGTGGTATTGGTAAGGAAAATGAGAAATTCAAAGCACTTTAAGCAGATGCCAATGGAAATTTGAGATTGCAGTATTTGATGTTATTTGACCTTTACTCATTTATCATATATATGACTTGTTTAATACCTTTTTGATGCAGGGATTTCCTTCCTTCCTTCCTTCCTTCCTTCCTCCCTTCCTTCCTTCCTTCCTCCCTCCCTCCCTCCCTCCCTCCCTCCCTCCCTCCCTCCCTCCCTCCTTCCTTCCTTCCTTCCTTCCTTCCTTCCTCCCTCCCTCCCTCCCTCCCTCCTTCCTTCCTTTTCCTTCCTTCCTTCCTTCCTTCCTTCCTTCCTTCCTTCCTTCCTTCCTTCCTTCCTTCCTCCCTCCCTCCCTCCCTCCCTCCCTCCTTCCTTCCTTCCTTCCTTCCTTCCTTCCTTCCTTCCTTCCTTCCTTCCTTCTTCCCTCCCTCCCTCCCTCCCTCCCTCCCTCCCTCCCTCCCTCCCTCCCTCCTTCCCTCCTTCCTTCCTTTTCCTTCCTTCCTTCCTTCCTTCCTTCCTTCCTTCCTTCCTTCCTTCCTTCCTTCCTTCCTCCCTCCCTCCCTCCCTCCCTCCCTCCCTCCTTCCTTCCTTCCTTCCTTCCTTCCTTCCTTCCTTCCTTCCTTCCTTCCTTCCTTCCTTTCTTCCTTCCTTCCTTCTTTCCTTTTGTAAGAGACAAACTGACCGGAAGGAAGAGAGATGAGAAGCATCAACTCATAGTTGCAGCACTTTAGTTGTTCACTGATTGCTTCTCATATGTGCCTTGACTAGGGGGCTACAGTCGAGCTAGTGGTTGTTCAAGCCAGCGACCTTTGAGCTTAAGCCAGTGACCATGAGATCATGGATGAACCTGTGGTCAAGCTGGCGACCCTGGGGTTTTGAACCTGGGTGCTCAGTGTCCCAGGTTGATGCTCTATCCACTGCGCTACCACCAGTCAGGCTGATGCAGGGATTTTCACAGTCAAAATTAATTTTACATTGGACACAGTGGATTTGAGAAATAGTCACAAATAAAAGTCAACTCCAGGTGAATTGTAATTTGTGTTATTCATTAAGCATAATTAATGCATAACAGTTCCTTCCCTTTAGTTGAAGCCCTGTTTTAAATATTTCCTATTCTATGTTATTTTTCAACAGCTTCACATGGAAAGCAAATTAAGAAGTGTTAAAAAATACTCAGCCTGACCAGGTGGTGGCACAGTGGATAGACCATTGGTCTGGGATGCTGAGGAGCCAGGTTTGAAACCCCAAGGTCCTCTGCTTGAGCACAGGGTGGCTGGTTTGAGTGTGGGATCATAGACATGACCCCATGGTCACCAGCTTAAAGCCCAAGGTCATTGGCTTGAGCCCGAGGTTGGTGGCTTGAGCAAAGGGTCACTGGCACAGCTGGAGCCCCCCTCAAGGCACATATAAGAGAACAATCAATGAACAACTAAAGTACCACAACTATGAGTTGATGCTTCTCATCTCTCTCTCTTCCTGTCTCTGTCTGTCCTTCTTCCCCTCTCTCTCTCTCTCTCTCTCTCTCGCTAAACAAACAAACAAAAAAAATCAGACAGCCATTTAGATTAATTTTTAAGGTAACTTTTATTACTTTGAAAACTGCGTTGCATTTAGAACATTGTAGTAAACATCTCCCAACTAACAAAAGGACCTTGTAGAAGTCATTTGGGGCTTAGTTTGGGCTAAGGAGCTTTTCCCTTAAAAGCAGCTGTCAAGAAGACAGCTATACTATGGTTAAAATGGGCTTTTGTGGACCAGTCTGGGAGCCTAATAGTTAAGTGCATTTAATTCTGTCTCTGTTAGGATGATAGGTTTTGAGTTGATATCAGGGTATTGGCCATAGTAACTGCTCTATTTGGAGAAAAAAAATTCTTCCAGGCATGATATGGCCACTGTCTAATGTTTAGGGAATCTTTTCCACCAGGCCCTCCCCCTTACTCTCGTCTACTTTTTGAAGAGACAAAATAGCTAGGAGTAAGCTCCATTAGTGAATCACAGAGCAGTCCATAATTTTAACAATAAATGAACGACTAAATGAGTACTTCAAAGCTAATGTATTTGAAAGCTTTTATACCTTGAGCTCAATGGGAAATGTAGGAATAGGTATTTCAAACCCTTGAAAAAATATTTTGCACTATAAATAACTGGATGCTAGCGGAAAGAGACATTAAAAGTCACTGTGTGCTTGAAGCTTATCCAGTTAAGTGCAGTCCTAAACATAGTGTATTTCAAATGAGCTACTGCCAAAACCCTGCTTGCAGTTTAGTTGAAGATACAAAACATAGACTGGTGAACATATAACAATATATGGACAGTATGTAAGTACGCCCTCATTAATGCTACCAGCATGGTCAACTAGAACTTGCTGCCATGGTAGGATGTTTTGTATCTGTGCCATCCAATGTAATAATCATTAGCCACATGAGGCTTATGGAGCACTTGAAATGTAGCTAGTGTGGCTGAGGAATTGAATTTTAAATTTTATTTAAATTTCATTAATTTGAATGTCAGTAGCCACTGGATATAGTGGCCCGGATATTGCACAGCACAGATAGACCTTCCTTTAGCACAGCAGCCAGAGGACTTCCATGATCTGAAGCCAGTGTGCCTTCTTTTTTCATCATGGCAGCTTTAACCCAAAATGGAGTGTGAGTGTTTCCTGAACTTCTTTGCACTTGAACATGATGTGCTTATTTTGAATGCCCAGGCTTCCCCCTTCATGCAGGTTCCCCTCAAGGCTCTTCCTACAAATCCCAGTTGAAATACCACTTCTTCAATTAAGCCTTTCCCTGGTTTGATCCCAGGCTTACTGACTTAGGATCTGAGAGGCTTGAAAATGGTTATCTCTAAGGCATTTTGTATAATGCTTTCCCCATGGTAGGTGCTTTGTATATGTTGGAGTTGAAAGAGAGATAATGTATATTTACACTGCAAGTGACTGATTGAGATCTGAATATAGGTTGAAATGGTAAGCTAGCCCTGACTGGATGCTCAGTTGGTGAGAGTGTTGTCTTGATATGTAGAGGTTCTGGATTCAATCCCTGGTTGGGCACATATAGGAACAAATTAGTGTTTCTGACTCTCTCTCCCTTTCTCTCTCTCTAAAATAACTTTTTAACATTTAAAAATAAAAAAGTAAAAAATAAAATTAAATGGGAAGCTAGCATGACCTAGGTACTAGAACTCAACAAAGCACATGCAAAATAAATAAATAAATAAATAAATAAAACCCCAAGCTGTAGACTAATGTTGGTTATTAATAAAGATGTGAAAATCTTAAATAAAATATTAGTGTCTAATTTAAAAACATTAAAGATTAATCAATCATGATTGGATAGTGTGTCTCAGAAATTAAATTGATCAATGTATCATACTGATTAAACAAAAGGGAGAACCCTTATATTGCCACAAATGCTCAATAAACAGTCTATAGCAGGGGTCCCCAAACTACGGCCCGTGGGCCGCTGAGGCCATTTATCTGGCCCCCGCCGCACTTCCGGAAGGGGCACCTCTTTCATTGGTGGTCAGTGAGAGGAGCACATTGACCATCTCATTAGCCAAAAGCAGGCCCATAGTTCCCATTGAAATACTGGTCAGTTTGTTGATTTAAATTTACTTATTCTTTATTTTAAATATTGTATTTGTTCCCATTTTGTTTTTTTACTTTAAAATAAGATATGTGCAGTGTGCAAAGGGATTTGTTCATAGTTTTTTTATAGTCCGGCCCTCCAACGGTCTGAGGGACAGTGAACTCGCCCCCTGTGTGAAAAGTTTGGGGACCCCGGTCTATAGTATCTAAACCCTGGTGTTCACAATCTCATAACAAATCCACAAGAAGAGGGTACTTCTATTTTGTTTTGACAGAGACAGAGAGAGAGAGAGTCAGAGAGAGGGACAGTGAGGGACAGACAGACAGGAAGGAAGAGAGATGAGAAGCATCAATTCTTTGTTGTGGCATCTGAATTGTTTGTTGATTGCTTTTTCATATGTGCCTTGACCGGGGGGTGGGGGGCAGCTACAGCAGAGCAAGTGACCCCTTGTTCAAGCCAGTGACCTTGTGCTCAAGCCAGCGACCTTGGGCTCCATTCAAGCCAGCGACCTTTGGGCTCAAGACAGCGACCATGGGGTCATGTCTATGATCCCACGCTGAAGCCAGCAACCCTGTGATCAAACCAGATGAGCCTGTGCTTAAGCCGTCAACCTTGGGGTTTCAAACCTGGGTCCTCCGTATCTCAGTCTGACGATCTATCCACTGTGCCACTGCCTGGTCAAGCGAAGAGGGTACTTCTTAAATGAGAGAAAGAATATCTTTTAGAAACCAATATCCGACAGTAAACTCAATGGGGAAATAGTGGGAGGTTCCTATTAAAACCAGAAACAAATAAAAGATGTACACTATTGTTGTTAAGTGAGATCCACTGATGCTGTCTGGGGAGTGAAGTTGTCGTTCTCCTGCCTGTTTGTAGAAATAATAATCAATACAATCTTTTGGAAAATCAGGTGGTCTGTTTCACAAACCATAAAAATATTCATACCTTCTGACTCAAATATTTACTTCCCAGAAATTCTTCTAAGGAAATCCAGTATGTTGACAGAGAGATGAACAGGTACTTGTTATGACATTATTTAGAAAAAACAGAAATGGAAATAATCTAAATGTCCCACAATGGGAAAATAGTTAAGACTATTATGGGGTATTTCTTCAGTAGAATATGTTGTAATTAGTCATTAGAAATGTTTAAGGCTTTTGATGCCATGAGAATGTGTGTGTGTGTGTTGAATTAGAATGATCCAGATTGTATTTAAACATTCCCTTGTTGTGTATAAAAATCTTCTTGTTTCCAGGTGGGAGAGTAAGAAATCAGTTTTCTTTCTTTTTGGTTCAATTCCCTTCCCACACTCCTTCCTTCCCCTCCCTCCCCAGCTGGACTCAGTAAGGGGAACTTGAGGACAAATTGTTTCTAAGATACCCAGTGTTCCAGCAGCACAGCATACCAGAGCTGGAAAGGGCCTATGTCTTCCTGTCCCTTTTATTTTACACACCACATATCAGAACCAAGGCAATCCCCTTGGTGATGAAGCAGAATTGACTGTTGGTTCAGCATTCCTTCTACTCCCTGAGAAGGTCAGTGATTCACAAAGCACAGCAAGTACTGGGAGATAACTTTAAAGACAAGTGCCTATTCTTTGAAGTCTGTTTCTCACTAGCTATTGACTAGAGCTGAAATGAAATGATGCAAGCACTAAGTAATCGGGAAGGGAGAGCAAGGACAGGGTTATTCTGGTGGAGGAGTGGAGTGAAGGAATTGGTTTGCTATGTCAAATTCTTTCCACGTCTCTGATACCACCCTGTGTAGTCTTGCTCAAGACCATAGAACTATTCTTTTTTTTTAAAGTATAAAATTAGATGCATCAAACTAAGATTACTTTCAAATCTGTTAAACTGTTGAGGTCAGTAATTGACAAGGTGAAGCATGTCTAAGAATTTTTTTATTAGCAATAATTGGATATCACTGCCAGATATAATTGGAAAGAATTAAACAGAGACATTGGGGACTCCATATAGAATATGGCTACTTCCCAAGTACTGTTCTTTTGGAGAGCAGAATGATATCATTTTTTTTTCTTTCACTGGGATATCTTTTTTAGTAACCCCTGGAATTCTTCGAAACTAACTTCTCCATCTCCATTCTTGTCCAGTTCTTTAAAGAGGTCCTCTAGGGTGTTTGGACCCTGGTGTTAGACCAAAAAAAAAAAAATGGGGAAACAAGAGAAAATTAATCAATTAATCAGTTATGTACTACTATACATTTGCTGAAATTAGAGGCACTATGTCTTCATTCTAAGAAGGCAGCTGAGCTTCTGATCATATGCTACTGATAGTTAGAGGTAGAAAAACCCACTTTAGCTGTGATATTGCCCCATGTCACAGAATGGGCTACTCTTTTTATTTTCTATAACATACACTTATTATTTTAATGTTGTGTATTTAATAATCTATATTTTAATATAATTGGTTTTCTATGTAATCTTAAGTATTTTCCTTCATACTTCTAAAACCATTCTTTTGAAAAGGAGTATGAGTGCTTCACTGGATGTCTAAGGGACCCATAGCCCACAAACAGTTGAGGACTCCTGCCTCAAGGTCTCCTGGGAGCTGGTTTTTGTCTTCCTCCAGGGCTGGGCTGGCACATAATTGAGACAGCATGCATGGCTTGCCACTGGCTGACACTGTGCTAAGGGGCTTTCGGTAACTGTGCAATCCTCCCAACTACCCTGTGGGGGAGATCCACTTCACTGATGGACTGAGTGTCTGAGACAGCTACGGACTTACTCCAGGGCCCACAGTTTGGAAATAGAGGACTTGGGGTCCAAACGTTGACTCTAGAGCCCAACCCCTTAACTAACCACTACCCTAGTTTTTCTCAAGCCCTGGGCACCAGCCTACCTCTATGCTAGGCAAGATGACTTGGGATCACTGGTTCTCACACTATGGCATGTATCAGAATCACCAGATGGGCTTGCTGACCTTAGTAAACACAGATTATAATCTCCCAGAGTTTCTGATTCACCTGGTCTGGGGTGTAGCCTGAGAATCTGCATTCTGTTCCCAGGCAATGTTGATGTTTCTGGTCCAAGCCTAGCCATGCTCGGAGAACTTCTGTTGGAGATATTACATGAGCTCATGTACTTCTTGACTCCTTTCTGATTACTGATATTCCTGTAGTGTCCTAAGTTGACTTAATATTTGTCTCTGCCATAAAACTCAAATCCTAAGGCCATTACAACTCTGACTTTCAGGTGGGAGTTTTATCTGTGTCAAAACAGTACCTAGGGAACCTCTTGAAATAATAGTTTGGTTTATATGTCAGCTCCAAAAAGTTTTTAAAATTGTGGTAAAAAACACATAATAAAACATTTACCATCTTAGCTATTTTTTTAAGTATACAGTTCAGCAGTGTTAACTATGTCCACACTGTTGTGCAACAGATCTATATATCAAGATGTTTTAACCCTTAATATTCCTGCAAAGACACTTGGCACTTTGCCATGATCACAAGACCAATCTGTAAGTTAGTTATTCAGCACCTGTTTTATAATTATCAACTTCTCTTCTTGAAGCCTTTACCAGATTCTAAACCACATAGGGTGATGATATGAACAGCTTGGGAAACCTTTGTAATGCTTATGAAAATATAATCAGGTCCATGACTTGGTAAAAAAAAAATTCAAAACTTACTATTAATCTTCCTTCCTCTATCCAAATTATAAAAGTCATATGTGCTTTTTAAAGGAAATATATAAAATGTAGAAAAATTTGAAAATTCTACCAGTCTTACCTTTTAAAGGAACTTGTCTGATTGCTTAGGCTTGCCTGTCAGATTATTATTTTTCTTTCTTATATTCTTTCTTTTTATTATTGTTCCCTCTTATTATTTTTCTTCCTTTTGGACAAAATTAAGTGCCTTTTTATTTTTTAGAATTGAATTTCTCTTAGAAATTTTTGTTTTAATTTCTAATTAAAAAGTCTCCTTTTCTGCCAGTGCCTTTAACTGTTTGGTAAAGTTATTTTATATTTTAACCATGAGAAAATCAGAAGATAATGGATTATAAACTCATTGAATTCAGCCGCTTGTCTTTTTGGTACTAAAAATAGAAACCTTCTCAACAACTAAAACCAGAAAGCCTTTCATGTAGTCATATCGACAGAAGGGACATTTCTGGTTAACCTCTGGGGAGCAAATGCTTTCTTCTGAAGTTCCAGCTAACAAGTAATCAGGTGGGGTGCACCGATTGCATCCCTTCCGTTTTGAAGAACGCTTTTAGTTGCAAAGGGAAGAAGGCCATTGGAACGCAGAGAACCCACCTTTCCCCATTCCTTTTTGCTTCTAGATGCATTTTGATTTTGACAACTCTGGGATGGTTCTTCTCTGCTAAAGAAATTTTATCTCTTTCTGAGGTTGTTGAGAAATGCATGGTTGCCTCATTAACACATATTTATAGTTGCTTAACACAAATTAAAAGAAATTTAAATGCTTTTGAAATATAAATGGGTTTCTATAGAGAGTGATTTGTCACCAGGAAGCAGGTTTTCTTAACGGACTGCCCAGTAAGTGTTGGTCTCTAGTTAAGAGATTGTATCTATAATGATGAAGCGTGTCCAAGGCCAGCTAATATTAATTTACTGGCCTCTTTTCTAAAGCCTGGCACGAACATGCTGAATCCCAGCTGAAAGTCTTTGTGTGTTTGTGTGGCAACCTGTGTGCCTTCCAGGCCTAACTGGATAAAAGTGCCAGTATTGTTTCCATTTACTATGCCTGGTCTGAGAATTCTGGGCTAAGGCTGTGGGGAACAGGAGGCCGGGTCCCTGATTTTTAGGAGCTTGCCGTAAAAAATGTGGCGCACCACCAGGGGAAGAAAGAACACGTTAAGTCCTCTCCCCCAAGTGATGCCTGTGCCTTGGCTGCTGTGTGCTGTGCCCCAGACGGAGCTCTGGTCACTAGCACAGGCCTCACCCTCTTCCTGGGTTCTTTCCTCTCCCCTTCCACCGTCAGAGGCCTGCTTCACGGGGCTCTGCAGGCGTGCACTCACCTTCAGTAAACTGGGGAATTCATTCTGAATCAATAGTGTCAGCTCCTCCTTCGACAGCTGGTTTGGATCACCTTCTTTGGCCGCATACTTTTCAAAAATGCTCTTCAGTTCTTTAGAAGACATTTTTGCAGTCATTTTGGTATCCTGTAAATTAAGAAACAAGTGAACTTACCAAAAAGCTAAAGTGGAGTTTTATACTGATGATTGCCAGCAGGAGCTCAGTGCCTTTGGGCTGTTTCCTTGGCATAGGTGGGAAACAGTAAAGAAAAGGCTGGGGACTGGGGCGAGGGGTGAGAAGGTAGCGGGGAGAGAAAGAGCAGGAGGAGGAAAAGAAAGAGTGTGAACTGTGGGAACCGCACCAGTGACTGCAAACATGTTTTAAAAATACTCATCTTAAGACAGTATGTTAAATGTCTGTTCTTAGAGTACATCTGTTAGGAGATAGTCCCTGAAGGCACACACTTTAATTAGTAATTATGACGTTCTTCACTTTTCGTGTACCTGATCTGCACTCCGTAGACTGTGGTCTTGAAGAAACCTGACCACAGCTTCTAGCCCCTATATTACTGGTAGTTTTCTTAGATAGTACAAATCCACTTTCATAGTACAAACCCACTTTCTTTCCAGACCATTGTCTTTCCCACTATTCTGAAAGGAAGCAGAAAGAGCTCCAGGTAGTACTAAAAGCACACTTACCTGGTCACCAAACAGCAAGGCAGCTGGAAGAATAAATAGGTGTGTGGAGAGCTGAGCAGATCATGCGACTTTTATAGTCCCTACAGACGGACACACCACCCTGATGATGAAATTTTCCTTTCGTTTGCCATTTAAAGGTAATTATTAATGGTTTTTGAAATCCAATCTTAAGACTGCATGAACCTCATAATTAAAGGCGCTGTAAAACTGGCCAACCGGCACAGACTTGTTGAAGCACCTGACCCATAGAATGGGTTCCTAGGTCAAGAGGAACAGCTTAAGAGGAGTTTCCCAGGCTGGAATAATGTTCTCTAACAGGATTTTAGCCACCAGGAGGCAGTAACCTGTCTACAAGGGAAAGCTTCAGGCCAGCGAGAAAACAGACCACGACTAAAACATATTTATATCCATGAGATGGGAGAAGCTGTATGAAATCTATCTGCCACACGTCAAATGGTCCGAAAGACAATTTAAAATGTCCAGGGGCAGAGCAGACAGGCTTTCCCAGGTTGTACTTTTGACAGGTAGGACAAGTAAAGTAGGCATCTTTCACAGCCTTATTAATATTTTTCCATCAATAGTGATTCATGAATGTTATCATTTTGTCAGTGGACCAATAGTTTAGTGCATGTACAGTAGTTAAGACTGGAAACTTCAGAGTCTATGGTAGGGCTGGGTTATTGTTTCGTCTGATCCATGGCTTCCTATTTTACCAAATCAGCAATTGTTAGATTTCCAATCTCTTTAAAAATTCTGAGGCCAATTCTTGGGTTTCTCTAGCTAGTTTTGCTTAAGTATCAGCTGGGGAAATATCCCTGCATGGCAGGGGTTTGACTGTTGCTGATTCCTTTAAGGACAGCATTTCTTGCAGAAGTATCAGCAAGGTGATTTCCTTTAGCCTTCAGAGTAAAGTTTAGAATGCCCTGAGATCTTAATACTAGATAAAGCATCAGGTAAAAGGATAACATCTAATAATTCCTAAACATGTGGGCCATTTTTAGTTTTACTTCCACCGGAAGTAAGGAAGCCACATGTTTTTATAACATCCCAAAGTCACGAGCATATGGACTTTAGTATAAATGCTGGCAGTTTTCCCCTTGGCTGAAATACAAGCTTGAATGAAAGCAAACAATTCAGCCTGCTGTGCTAAAGTAGCCAAAGGTAAAACTGCCTCAATGACTCCAGTTGCATAACCAGCACAGTACTTTCCATTTTCATTTCTAAAACATGAACCATTTGGAAACCATGAGAAAACAACTTTGCCTAGAGGAGTCTCCTGCAAATCATGATGAGGAGTCAGGAGGTTATCCGTCAGTGCCAAGCAATCATGAGGGGCTTCTTGGTCTCAGAAAGAGAAGAGTAGCTGGATTAGGGCTACTACAGTGTGAAAGAGTTGTGTGAGAAGTAGTTAACAGAAGGATTTCTTAGGAAGTGAGGCCACGAACCAAAAGGTGCTGGGTATAATGAGGATTCAGGAGGGCGTCCACTGCTTGGGATACAAACAAGGTGGTTAGAGGGAATCCTGTGACAATGTCCTCAGTGGCCTCAGCTGAGAAGGCTGTGGCAGTAACACCTCTAAGTCAAGGTGGGTATCCAGAGTCCAGTTGCCAACTGTAGTATCCTAGGGGTCTGTGGTGCTCCCCATGTTTTTTGGGTGAGTATCCCAAGGACACTCCCTTTCATTTCATATAAAAAAAGGAAAAGGGGGGTCTAATAATTGGGATGTCCAAAAACAAGTTGGTCTATTAAACTCTTCTTTAAGACTTTAAAGGCTATGTCCTCCCATTCTTCTCATAAAACTAGGTCAGGACTGTCACTCTTTAGTAAAACATACAGAAATTCTGTCATAAGAGAGCAATTCATTATCAGTTTGAGTAAAAGTTTCTCTAAGTTGACCCAAGCCAATTAAGAGGGAGGATTGGAAAAAGCCCCTGTAGTTCCTCAGAGCCCCGTCATTGAGGTTAAGAGGACCTTGGGAAGGCTGCTTAGAAGACTTATTATAAGGCTGAGAGCACCTGATGCATTTAAATTTGTGACAATCTCTTTCCCAAGATCCTGGCTCTTTGCAAAAATGGCAGATACTTGATGTTTTTTGGTTTTGTATTGGAGCTTTCATTTTCTAAGACTGAAAGTTAAAAACCATAGCAGTCTTACTTCTAGATGGCCCATTTAGAGCACGAGTAAGCTGATTTAGCCAAGTTAACTCAATCTTGGGTGGGCATGGTCTCCTATTCCATCCTGGTCCTCTTAACTAAATGGGAAATATCTCAGTTCAGCCTGTTAAACAATGAAGTTAAAGGTTACTCGAGTGAAATCAACATCTGAAGGAAGGCCAGAATTTTCCTTTAAAATGACCTTTAGTCAATTATAATAGTCATGAGAAGATTCATCAGACCTTTGTGAGCAAGTCTGAATTTTGCTGCAAACAAGACGCTTTGGGAAAGCCTTAGAAATTGCTTGGTGTAGTTTTCGAGTGAATTCTATAGTTCTTCCCCCCAAATTAGAGGATTGTTTTTCTAAATTTTTTTCAGGATGTTTCCATTGGGTAATTCTCATCCAGTGTTGAGCCTGGCCTTCACCAACTAACATGAATTAGCTGATCTAAATCAGAAAAACCTGACAGGTTTCAAAGGCTGACAGGTCTGAATAACAATATCAAATTCCTCAGCAAACTTGTGAGAATCCTGTTTCCTTAGGAAATTCTTAACGCCAGGAAACATATGCAACTTGAGATTTGTTAGGATCCCCAGAGAGCTGAACTTTAAATTGAATTGTCCTGATAAGTTGAGGAGAAAGAAGTGGGAGAGAATTTAAGGGAAGAGGGCACCGGTGGTGAACTGGGGAAACTCCGTAGTGAAGGCAACGTGGTATCAGAGGTGGAGCTTGAAACAAAGGAGTTGGAGAAAAAAAGCTTGAGGATGCAGGAGAAGAAGCCTATGGCAAAGTAGTCATAGAATAGGGGACTGGGAGATGCATCCTGAGACAGTGGAGTAGAAGGGAAGGGCAAGACAGCTGTGTGGATGAAGAACATGTGGGAAGCCATTTTTCTCTCTTTAAAAGTTCAGTAGCCTCTCTTAATTCTAAAACTTTACTTTGCAATGAAGCACCTTTAAATTCTTGGTGCCATTTGAAAGCCTCGAAACACTATTCAGCATAGGCAATCCCTTCAGTTTTGCCAATTTTAATGCTATTATTGCCCAATTCGGTTTTAAAAAATGAAGTCTGGGGATCTCAGAAGTTCTCCACAGTGGCCACTGATTTTATAAATTACTGTTGGTCAGAACTGTCCATTTAGTTAAATATGTGCATGAATAGTGTTAGAGTCCCTGGAACGGGATGGTCCTACAATATTAAATAACTGACATCCCATTTTTCAGAGACTTTTCTCTAGAGCAAGGGGCCCAAAGCAATCTAAAACAGCTCAAGCAATGTGCAGGGTAGACATCAGCCAGCCTCGCTGGCCCAAGGCTTAAAAAGCCAGTTCTAGGAAACAACTTGTTCTCTGGAGAGCCTGGCTGCATGTAGGCTGGGCAGCACTTTTTCAATGAGACAGTCCGGTCTAATACTCAACCAGAAGCTGACTGATTCTAGTAGAAATATCCCCTGTTCCAAAGGGAATTGAACAAAAGCCAGCTAGTCTCCAAAGATAACATGATCCTGAAGAAATCAGGCTGCAGTGCCAAAATGAGTACTCACTAATAACAACAGACAGACAAGCAGACAAAACCCAAAAAACCTAGACAGTGTTCGAATAAAGCCTTGAGAACTTCAAAACACAAAAAGTGAAAGCGCGATTTCAGGAGAAGCAAGCAGTTAGCCCAAGGGTTTTTGTAATGCCAGCAGCTAGTTGCTCACCTGCTCGGATGCTGTCAAGTTTAAGAAGTGGGGGAGAGTATACACAATAATTTGTAGTTTTATTTGGCAAAGCAAGGTTACCAAGAAGCATGGTCATTTTTCAACTTTTTAATTTGTTGTTTCCATATCTTCTTTTTATTTATTACCCTTTTCCTCACCTAATATACTTTGTTAATCATTCTAGAAACTAGTAAAAACACTTGACTTATTTTTATTCAATTGGAAATACTTCAAACTTTGGAACGGCCAGGACTTAAAATTAGAGACTAAATTTATTTCGTTTGGAAAGAGTTACATGAAAGAACTGGGACATTTCCAGGGGACATTGATCTAATGCTGATTGCAATTCACAAGGAGGGGTTCCAGATCAACTTTAAAAGCACTTATAGCTTTTAAACACTTGTACACTTCTACACTTATATAATTTTCTCTGACCCTTTATTGTATTACCTACAAATTGAGGATCAAACTATTGGGTTGTATTTCTCTCTGATGATTTTTAATTCTAAAATTCTAAGGACTTACTTACCTTGGAGCACAAATGTGAAATCTTATAAAGTTCCTTAAAAATTTCCTGTCAGTCCTGAGTATTTATCATTCCATGCACCTTTGTTGTCTTGTGTATGTTATTCTTGCTTTCATTACAGATTATTTTACTTTGATATGTAACAGTATTGACTACATATTGGCACTCTTCTTTGAGTAAGAATTGCATTTTGGTTTTAGTTGTAAAATTTTACACAAAAAGATTCTGATGTTGGTAATGTATTTTAATCAAGATTTTGGAGATTTTTAAAAAAAATTTATACTCTGTTTTACCTGGGAGCAAGTAGACCATTGTTGAATGATCATAACAAGAAATATCCTTTTCCTCTAAGACCTTTTATTTTTTTATATTTTTCTGAAGGTGGAAACGGGGAGTGACAGTCAGACAGACTCCCGCATGCGCCCGACCGGGATCCACCCGGCACGCCCACCATGGGGCAACGCTCTGCCCACCAGGGGCGACGCTCTGCCCACCAGGGGGCGATGCTCTGCCGCAACCAGAGCCACTCTAGCACCTGGGGCAGAGGCCAAGGAGCCATCCCCAGCGCCCGGGCCATCTTTGCTCCAATGGAGCCTTGGCTGCAGGAGGGGAAGAGAGAGACAGAGAGGAAGGAGGGGGTGGGGGGTGGAGAAGCAAATGGGCGCTTCTCCTATGTGCCCTGGCCGGGAATCGAACCTGGGTCCCCTGCATGCCAGGCTGACGCTCTACCGCTGAGCCAACCGGCCAGGGCTCCTCTAAGACCTTTTAAAAAAGAATAAATCTATAGAAAATTTGCAAGGATAGTTAGTGAACACCAACCCACCTTTCACCAAGATTTACTAATGGCTAACATTTCCACATTTGCTTTCTCTTTTTATTCATGGACATCCCTACCCCAAATCATTTGAGAATTAGTTACAGACATCCTGACAATTCTCCACTAAAATACCTCAGCATCTTCTAAGGACAAGGACAGTGCCTTATACAACCACACTGCCATTATCACAGCCCATATTAAAATCCCTCCAATTGTTCAAATAGCATTTTATATTATCTGTTCTCTCAAAGTACCACTTTGAGCTAAATTTGACATGGCAGTTGTTATATTTTATGAGTCTATATTGAAGAAATGATTTTAATTACTATATATAATCTTAACTATATGATTTCAATAACTTATATGACAGATAACATGTTATATATAAAACACATGGCATAAATTGTATAATGATGTATATATGTATAAAATTAACTCTAAGAAAAACATTTGAAACGGTATTGGTTAACAGTGTTTTAGGCTACAAAGCTCTCATTTCAAGGGAAGATATCTAATTTAAACAGGCCCAATGCTGCTTGTCACAACTTAGGCTTGTAGTAAATACTAACAGAACTTGAAAAACAACCTGTGGGTCTTCTTATATTTTCACTTGCTCCCCTCTGCCAGTCACATTTCTCACCTCTTATTCTTCCATTTACCTGTAGACTTAGGTATGAGGGTAAACCTGCAGTGGGAAACACAAAATCCACCAATTAGATATTGTCATGAAACATTAACTAAAAATATATGGAGACAGGTGATAAATACAGGGTGTGTTCAAAAGAGTGCATTTTGAAACCAGAGAAGGGGAAAAAGGACAGGCACAAGGTTGGTAATGGAAAAATGCAGAGGCAAAGGTTATTTAACACCTCACTGTTCAATTGCTTGATCTTTGGACAGACTTAAGTTTCTTCTAGAAAAGCCAAGAGTACGTTATTTTCAAAGCTCTGGGCACCACAGGCCTCCACAGCCATGTTATTCAACTGCAAGTCCACAGCAGGCAGTGCCTGTAGAAGCAGCTTCAGAAGAGGGTACAGAGTCAGTATGGAGGGCTTGCAAAGCCAACGGCTGTGAAATGCTGTGTATGGGTTTGCAGTTTTGATCTTGAGGTCTAGGAGAGACTAGCGTGCAGCTGCCCCTAAAAGGGAGCGCCCTTGCCCTTGCCTGCCTTCCCTGTGCTCTATGACAGAGCTCACCTTCTTCTCCACGCCCGGCCTTTGCCTGGGCTGGGAAGCTCACTGGCTTGGGGGCCTGCCTATGCTGCCCTGGGGGTTGAGTTCCCAGAAGCCTCTTCATCATGCCCATGCTTAATGAGGGCTGATTTTTTCCGTGGTCACTGTGCTTCCCTGACACCTGACCTGTTTGCACCCCGCTGCAGAGATATTCAAGGACTTCTTCAAGGTCACATCACTGGGGACTGGTAGGTCCGAGATTCAAGTCTAGGCACGGCATACACCCTCAGCCACCATGCCACCTGCCCTCCCAGAAGGAAGGCTTCTGTGAGAAGAACTGGTCAGTGTTAGTGTGAGACCCAGAGGTAGAACTTAGACTTAAATGTTATGGTCACACGTGAGGATAGAAGAATGCTCTTTTCCTGATAGAAGAACATAAGCCCTTCTTTTGCCAGTGAAAAAAGTTTAAAAGACTGGAAAATATGTACATAGTTATAGCACTGCTCAGTGCATTCACCATCGTAGATTCCGCCCTCATGCTGTTCTCAGTGCTGAAGGCAGAAAGGGGAGTAACAATCCTGTGTGACAGGAGAGGTGGGCTTGGGCACTGTGGCCCCTGTCACTGGAGTGACCCATCTGCAGCTCGGGACAATCTACGGCGTCTTGGAGACCCTTCCTCTGCTCTTAGTCCTACCAACCAATCCCTCAGTCTCCTTTGTCAGTTTTTGATAAAAATCCAGAGAGATTACATTATGGAGCAGTTGATCAGAATCTGAGACAGGTTCTGGGAACTAGAATTTGGACATCGTTGGGGGCTCATTATTCAGCCTACCAGAAACACTAATTGCAAATGAATAAACAATCTATAAATTATTTTTGTGGTAGGGTGAACATAACAATGGTATTAATTATGAGGCAGTAAGAGCTAGAGGATGCCCCTGATACACAAGCCCTTATGGAATGGTAAGGAGAAGGCATCTTAGGATAAGTAGTGGAAGGGTTGTATGTATATAGTGAGGTGGTAGAGGGGTGCAGAGGGGCCATCAGCAATGGCCTGCTTTGGTTGAGATAGGAACCGTAGGTTAGAGTATGTGGGGAGTGCCAGGTGGGTACTGGAAGTGTCAGGGCTACCACTTTGTAAAGTATGTGATTGTCTAACCACTGTGATGTACATCTGAAACTAATACAAAATAATAGTGAATATAAACTGTAGTTTTTAAAAAAAGAATACATGGGGAAAGCCTAGCTAGACGGTTCCTGAACGAGGTGGAGCCTGAGCGCCACCTGGAAGAGTTGAGGTGTGATTTGCTGCCACGGGAGGCTGCTGTAGCTGCAGTATGACACAGTATCACTTAACAAAACATTGATAAAAATTGGTTTGTACTTTATGCTCAACTTGATCATGACTCAGAGAATCAAAATTAGAAAAGTCTTCAAAATGGACAGAAAAAGCTAATGGACAATAAGAAAGGAACGGTTTGGAGAATCTTTGCAAAGGACTATACATATTAGAAAGTTTGAACGAATCGCTGTGTGTGCTGTCTAAGAGACTGGAAGTAGTCTGTTGGAGGGTAAGCCCCCCAGTGACCCTGAGGGAAATATCCAAAGGCAAGCGATGTCAGGGAAGCGGGCCTTGCTGGGGCTCTGTCAGAGGCTTATGCTTCTTTACTCACAGTCATCTGTGAAGCTCGTATTTGATAAGAGAACCTAACTTCCTTAGACTTTGTTGTTTAAGATGCCTGAGACTCCTGAAGTCTCCAACCAATTACAGTTTTATTGTGGGCTGCAGAAACTTTGGTAAAGGTTAATTAGTGCATATTTATCCTTATGAGGTGCTTTTACATCTCCTAAAGCTTTATCACCACCAATATTCGTTACTTATTGATCCTTATTTTTTCTTCTGCTATGTAACTTGGTTCCAAGAAAGAACAGATCGGTAGTGGGGAACAGAAGTCAGCCCGTGTTTATTTGGGCAGGCTGAGGCAACCCTTTTGCAATGGAATAGGCATTTTTCTCTTAGATGCAAGATCTAGGAAATTTTGGAAATGTTGAGTTTAAAACTAAAGCACCTTTGAGGTTCTTTTCTTTTACTACCCCAGTAATTATAAAAAAATGTATTTTGAAACGGTGCTATTCTCCCATCTTGCAGGCTTTTTGTGGAATGAATGCCAGGAACAAAGAAGTTTTCCTTAATTTTGTTGCTCAATCAGATTGCTTATAACCCCCAAGGCCATCACATCGTCTCTTTAGAGCTTGTAGGATTGCCTGATAACTCGGCAAGCACCTGCTTGGGCCAGGCTTAGCCAGAAGTGCACTGTGTTCTTCTTGACCTTCCCCTTCCTGAGTGTTTGGATTCCACCAGCTTGTGCCTTACCTAGATGTTCTTTGACTGTGATGGGCATCTCTAAATGAAGCCTCTTAATCCAGGCTAGGGAGAGTGGCAACTCTCCTGTCAGTTCTTGCTACTTTTCTCCTTTCACTGACACTCAGGGCATCATTAGAGTTGGAAAGCCCCTTCTACCTCCTCCCCATCTTTTCTCTAACATTTCCTTTGCCTTTTCCACTGGTTTCTATGCTAGCATGTTTTAATCGAAGGATCTATGTGGCTGTTACACCTTAGGATTTCTTTCTGTGCTATCATTTCAGGGAAAGGTTGTATTTATTGCTTCTGAAAAGAGCAGGGATAATGTGAATTAATAACCTAGTGGAAGGCCTAAATAATACATTTCACTATTTGGGCCTTAAATTTGTATTTTCATTAAAATAATACTATGTTGAAAGTTGAAAAAGGTAACAGTTCTAAAAGGTCTTTAACAAAAAATTTTATTAATCCTCATCTCCTCTCTACCACCCTCAACTTTTTCAGTTGTTTCTTCTGCTATTTACCTTAATGTTTAAAAATAATATTATCATGTTGCTCTGTCAGGAATTTCTGAACTTTCCCCTATATTGGAGGAGTATTTAATGTCCTTGGACAGCCCCTGTGCACACTTCATTTTCTTTCTCTTTCCTGCCCCACTTTAGTTTTGTTTTGTTTTTTTTTTTGCATTTTTCTGAAGCTGGAAACAGGGAGAGACAGTCAGACAGACCGGTGGGCATGCGCCCGACCGGGATCCACCCGGCACGCCCACCATGGGGCGAAACTCTGCCCACCAGGGGGCGATGCTCTGCCCATCCTGGGCGTCGCCATGTTGCGACCAGAGCCACTCTAGCGCCTGAGGCTGAGGCCACAGAGCCATCCCCAGCGCCCGGGCCATCTTTGCTCCAATGGAGCCTTGGCTGCGGGAGGGGAAGAAAGAGACAGAGAGGAAGGCGCGGCGGAGGGGTGGAGAAGCAAATGGGCGCTTCTCCTGTGTGCCCTGGCCGGAATCGAACCCGGGTCCTCCGCACGCTAGGCCGACGCTCTACCGCTGAGCCAACCGGCCAGGGCCCCACTTTAGTTTTGGAAATATTTTCTGGTCTTCAGATGTTTGTTGAGTTCATCCCAAGTAAGCAGTAAGTCAGGCTTCCTGAGTCATTTGACTCTATTCTCAATGGTTCATATTAGAACATTTCTTGAATATTAAATGTGCCAATAACTGAACAAACTATATTAAAAGACTCTTTATGGGTAGATGGACTTAATCCAGTGAGTAAGAGTGTGCTGAAAAATCATAGTACACTCATAAGAAGAAACCAGGGGAGCTTGTCACTGTGGTCTTCCTAGATTGTTCATGTTGTTGCAAATATAAGTGACAATTAAGGCTGTGAGTAATCTTAGGCTTTTTTATAAGTCTGTGGCAGGTAGTGAAGTCTTATCTGCCCTTTCCTAGAAAATGCATAAGGGGCTGGGCATTTGCAAACTGGAAGCTAATGCCCTCTGTCACCTCATTTCAGTAATACTTAACCTAGGCATAATTAATCAACCAAAGAAGATAGGAAAGCAATGCCAAGGCCAAGAACACTTCAGAACTGAGCACTCCATTCAGCAAGGGGGTATAATCAAGGTTTTTTTTCTCCACTCTTTCTCCTCCGTGAATTTTAGAGCATACTTGGCACACAGGGTTCAGATGGCTTGGAAAATTCTTCTGGGGCATTGATAAGATCAGACAAATTCTTGAAAAAATTTTATCTCAGGAAATTCCAGTTGCCAAGGTTTCCTACAGAGAAATATATGGCAGTTAGGGTATGGAGGAAATACCTCAGAAAGAAAGGTTTTTATGAGAGTGAAGCCTGAACAATTCCATTAAGACAAGTTAACTCACCCAACTGTAGTCTGTTCTAACAACTTAAAAAAGTATTATAGATGCAAACATTCTGGAGGGGGGAAAATTGTAGGACTTGACAGATTGGATATGAGAGATGAGGAAGATGGGGACATTCAAAATAGTGCTTCTGTGTCTGACCTCTGGAATGTGCCAGAATGGATGACATTACCTTTTATTTTATTTTTTTTTAAAGAATACTTCTAATGGCTTTCTACAAATACGTACTTTTGGTATAATTTGCTTATGGAAAATCTCTAGGCAGTAAGTGAGCAGTGGGAGAGGGCAGTTACTATGGGAGGGATGTTAATACCAAAGCAGGAGGACGCAGACGTCCAGAACTTTAGTTGTGAACATTGCCCAGAACTGACAGGTTGAGTAATGATGGGAGAAAGTTCATAAAGACATCCCTCATAAATTTTTTTAAAAATTGTATTTATTGATTTTAGAGACAGAGAGAGAAAGGCGGGGGGCAGGGGGAGCATCAACTTGTAGTTGCTTCTCATACGTGCCTTGACCGGACAAGCCTGGGGTTTCAAACTGGTGACCTCAGCATTCCAGGTCATCACTTTATCCATTGCGCCACCACAGGTCACCCCTAGTAAATTTTTTTAAAAGTGATTTGAATGAAAGATGAGAAGTCTACACAGAGAAGCAATATACTGTGAGGACTGTATAAAGCATGGCTGTGTTTAAAGAAGAAAATTGGAAGGAATATCAGATTTTATTGTTTAGGGAAGATCCTTACCCAATGATCATTCCTCTAGAAGTAAAGCTTGAAATTTTGGAAATTACATTTTTACAAGATGACAAAACCAGACTTGTTTTGTTTTCCAAGGTGATTGATATGCCGGAACACAACCCTGGCAATATGGGAGGAACAATGAGACTGGGAATAAGAAGAACTGTTTTCAAAAGTGAAAATTCAATATTAAGTAAGTTTCTCAGATTGTTTGTTTTACAAGACATCGAATGTCATTCATCTTGCCCTTTCCATCTTTCCACTTCCCTTCCAGCTGCCTCGAGTGCTCTGACTTCCTCTCACCTGCCTCCCCTTAACTTGGCTGGTCCTCCTGCTTCCCAATTTCTCTCCCCAGAAGGGTTGGTAGAATACTCGTGGATGCCCCTTCTCATTTGACCTTGATATCCTGTCCAGCAGGCTGCTTTGTGATTTACCCATCCTCCTGGATGTGACCTTTCACTGGGAGAACCCTGATTCCAAGTCGGTTCTTCTGAATCCCCTGTTCTCTCTACTTTGTTGGAACCTGCTCCCTGTTTGTTTCATATCTGATTGGTTCTAGCTACTAATTTAACAACTTCTTGAGGATGAGGGTAGTTATGTCTCAGAAGTCTATTTCTCTGTTCCCTCAGTAGCTCTATGTGGAGAGAGGAAAATATGATGTAATTGCTGATCTACTGATCTGATATTTGCTGATCTTCCACTACTGATAAGATTACTGTAAATTCTGTGGAATTTTGCCCATAGATTAACATATTCTATGAGAATAACTTAATGGAAAAAAAGAAACACACCCCAAAGCACTTAGTTTAATTTAATAAATATATCTTGAGTGCTTACTGTGTGCCTTATGCACCGTTCTAGATTCTGTATATAGTAGTGACCAGGACAGACACTAGCCCTGCCCTCTCAGGCTTCAAAACAAGTGGAAAGAGTGGAATGAAAGGGGTTGTGCAAGGTGCTAAAGGGGCTGTCTGCGGAGGAGGGGGCTCCAGTATCTGGGGCGTCCAGCATCATTCTTGTGAAGTTTTAAGGAAACCTGAGAAAAAGGTCTTAAACCAAAGAAGAGTCAGATCGGAAATATTAGTTTCTCCTTTCAGGATAACAAATAGCTTGTAAGGAATGTAAAGCTTCCTAGCAAGAATGAAATTGAGAAAGGAAAAGTTTCAGAGTGTTTGTACACATTTCCCTGCTTTGTCTGGATGAGAAATCATTGTTCTCGAAGTGACTTTTGTTCTTTAAGACTATAAGAATTTTTTCTCTTTGTGTCTATTAGCAGCACCTCTTTGGCTTTCAGATATTTTAAAATACTTTGAAATTTTGTTCAAATGAGCAAAAATAGTTAGAAATATAAGGTTTTAAAATTGCATCTGCTGTAAAATATTCAGTGATATTTTTATTAAGCTTTTAAAGAAGAGCATGTGTTTAGTATATTTAAAATTTTTATCCATCTTGATAGAAATGAGACTGATTTAGGATTTGTTTTTCTTTACAAGATACATAAAAATAAAGTTAATGATTTTTAAACACAACACCAAAACTTGTTGCCTAATATCTTTTGCCCGCCTGGAAAAAAATATTTTTAAACAGCTTTATTGAGATTTAATTTACATACTATATAATTCATCTGTAAAAAGTGTGCAACTTACTGTTTTTTATTGATTTGACAGAGTGTGCGGCTATTAAAAGTCAATTTTTGAACATTTTTACCACCTCAGAAAGAAACCCCATTCCCTTTAGCTATCACTACCATTCCTCCAGCCCTCCGTTCATCTACTGTCTCTTTAGTTGACTGTTTTGGACATTTCAAATAAATAGGACCATATGATATGTGGTATTTTGTTTTGCTTCTTTCATTTAGCATAATATTTTCAAAGTACATCCACATTGTAGCATGTATCAGTACTTCATTCTCTTTTATATCTAAATAATATTCCATTGTATGGACGTATTACATTCTGTTTATCCATTCGTCAGTTGTTTGACATTTGGGTTGTTTCCAGGCCTGCTCTAAGTTATTCTTCATAGTTTGCACTATGTATATGAGTATATGAACCCATGGTCCCCAGCAGGCATAAAGTTTTGCCTTCCCACCTGTGTGAGTTCTTCCACAGCTCTCCCAAAAAGCTTGCGTCAGAGATAAGAGATAAGCATAGGACCACTGTGCATGACTCTACTGAGTGTCATAAAAATGTAAAAGCATATAGCACCATAGTGTTTTTTTCTTAGTGGGCGTATTTCTTTTGTAGGAGTTTATCTTTTCCCCAAGCCAGCACATTTCTTTTGTAGGATTTGTTTTTCTCTAGTCAGCCCATTTATTTTGTAGACTTTTTTCCTAGTCAGCACAATTCTACAAGAATAGTAGGAACAACATACATTTAGCCACTTTGCCTGTAACAATAACATTGTTTAGCTGCAAAGCATTTTGATGCTATTCATTCTTTTTTTTTCTTTTGCTATTCATTTTTTATTTATATTTGAGTTATAGGCCAGGGATTGCAATGCTCTGGATTAAATGGAAAAACAAGAAAGTAAAGGGATAATTTTTTTAATAAAAGAGAATACTTTGAAATAGGATCAAAGCTTAAAGATATTGATAGACATAATGGCTGGATTATTAGAGTGATTCTAATTTTTATATTCATCAAGAACAATTTTTCTGTTCTTCTTAGTCACCTGGTAGCTCCTTAAGGGTTATGAAAATTATGAGTTTGATTTTTTTATCTTTTTAACCACTTTATTGAGGAAAGATTGACATACAACAAACTGTACATATTTAATGTATACCACTTGATGAGTTGAATTTGAATTTTCTGATGTAGAGATTATAGGTATCAATTGATTTGAAGAAAAGTACTGCTAATTATCATTTGTTTTATTTATAAAAAATGTGTCCTCAGAGACTCAGTCCCATCCTGTGTTCTGTGTGTGTGTCTGCAAAGGCTGTTTCTTATAAAGGGACTAGCGATTGTATGTGTGATATTTTTCCAAACTATATACCCCTGATCCTTCTCCTAACTATTAATTGCATATTCATGGTCTTTTCCTAACTTTATCTATCATGCTTAGTTTTTATATAGTCTTCTATTATAGCTTGACTTTTTCATGTATCTCATCTTCATGTCTATTATTTGGGCATATAATTTTTAATTGAGTTAAGGTACTGTAGTCTACTGATTGATTCCCTATTGTTAAACATTTCAGGTTGTTCCCTGCATTTTGTTAGAAAAAGGCTGATGGGAAGGAACATCTTGACACAGAGTTTATGTACTTTTGATATTTCCTTAGGATAGATTTCCTGGAGTCAGACTACTAGGTCAAAGGGTGTGCACATTTTTATGACTAATACTTCTGCTGGATTGTTTGGGGAAAAAGGTCAACTAGTTCATAATGATGTTAACTATACTGTAGTGTTCTTGCTTTCTCTACTCTTTTTGCTAATATACTTATGATTTTTCTACTTTATTTTGCATTTATTTCCATTGCTACTAAGTAGAAACTTTAATTTACTTGTGTGTATGCTGCTCATGTCTCAAGTCTCCATTAGTACTTAAACATGAGAGAAGGGAGCAATCTACCTGCCCAAAGCCTATTAATTACCTCAGTGGTCCAAACCATACATCTGTAAAATTTTTCTGTAAAGGGCCAGAGAGTAAACTTTTCTCGCTTTGAGGCCATATGGTCTCTGTTGCAACTATTCAACTCTGCCCTTGTAGTGTAAAAACAGCCAGAGGTAAATATGTAAATGCTGAGCAAGGCTGTATGTGTTCAATAAACCTTTATTTATGGGCACTGAAGTTTGAATTCCACGGCATTTTCATGCACCATGAAATATTCTTCTCTTCATCTCATTTCAATCATATGAAAATGTAAAAAGAATTCTTAGTTCAAGGGCTGAGCAGAAACAGTCAGAGGAATCCTGCTTTGCCTCGAGGTTGCCATGGTTTGCAGAACTCTGGTCTAAACAGAAGCAGCACAGGTTGAATAAAGCACATACAAGGCCACCAGCCTCCTGGAGAATGTTCAAGGATATCTTCCCACTTGCCCACTTGCTGCCTAAATATCCTATTGAGTGACAGAATAAGGCCGAGGGGGCTTTCAGAAGTCATTTGATCCAACCTCTGTACAGTATTTTTCATCTGAGGAAGCGGAGGACAGTGAAGTGGCTCACTCTCCTTGCATACTTTCTAGTTTCCACTGGAACACATGGCCCTGGCTCCACAGTTCACCATTACTATCACTCTCCAGAATGTAACTCTCAAAACGCACATTTTACAATAGTTACATTTGCCCAAGGCTTTACTCTTTAGATCTGTGTATTTTATTGCATGTAAGTTATACCTCAATTGAGAAAAAAAAAAAAAACCTCTACATTTTAGCTGGGAATGTAGATGGTAGGACTTATCTCCTTATAGTGATACCTTTACTTGGTTGATTAACTCATTAGATGACTTTTTAAAAAAGATTTTATTTAATGATTTTACAGAAAGAGGAAGTGGGGGAGCGAGAAGTATCAACTCAGTTGCTTCACTTTAGTTGTTCATTGATTGCTTGTTGTATGTGCCTTAACCTGGACAACCTAGGATTTTGAACCGGCAACCTCAGCATTCCAGGTCAGTGCTTTATCTACTGCGCCACCACAGGTCAGGCATTAGATGATTTTTAAAAAGACAGGAGAAATGGCACAGAACAACGAAGCATTAAGTGGGGTGTTTTGAAGAGTGAGAAATCTAGAAGGAGGTATGGCTAGAGAAAGAGGGGGTCAGGCTCAGGTGAGGGGGAAGGGAGAACACCACGAGGAACGTTGTTATGAGAGGGTTTTAAGATTCCAGAAGTAAACTTTATCATTTTGCCTGCGGCTCAGCTGAGCATGAGAGATGGGAAGATAATAAAGTACAAAGCAATTCAGGCAAGGTTCAGAGCTCATTCAGGGGACAGCTGACAACTTGTTTGATGTGTTTCCAAAGTGTTGCAGGCTCCAGGCTTAAATTTTTTGTCAGGTCCCAGACATGTTGCCAAGACTTGCTCTGGAATGGAAGCAGATCTTTGTTCATGCCAATAGTGGTTTTCAAAGCAAAGTGCCACCTATCAGAAAGGACATGTTTTCTGGACCAGTCACGTAACATGTTTGAATATAGCACACTCTGGTGTATGTGTGCTGGTCTGAATTCTATACACAGTTTGTAACTCTGCCGTCCAAATCGGCATCCAAATGGTTAGGGAGCCCTTGCTTTAGGAACAGAGGGATCCGCAGGGGTGGAAATGTGCGCATGGGTGGAAATGTGCGCAGGGACCACAAGTGCTCCGGGAGGCATAGAAGGAAAGGGGCCAGTGCCTGAGCACTGTGCTGGGCTGGAGAGGGGGCATCGTTAAAAACTAGTGGGTGCCACTTGCCCTCTAATATATCCAGACCAGTGGAGGATGTAACAGCACAACATGCTGGAAGGAATTGAGAACCCCCTGCAAGGCACTGTACACAACTGGAGATCAGGTCCTGGTGATTTCCTGTTTAGAGTTCTAAGATGATGACTCTCATCCTCAGGGCAGATGACATGGGGACAGTGAGAATTAACTTGACGCTGGCAGATGCCACTGGCAGAGGAAGCTAGGTGGAGCACCTCTGGGTGATGCCATAGGCAATGTGGCAGAGTCTAGGATGCAGGAGACCAGTGAAGCTGGTTGGATGTGGCAGGTAGAAACTGAATGCTTTAGGAAAAGACTTAATTCTTTTTGAGGATCTTCTTTGCATTTCCTCATAAGAAGGAGAAGGACCTGACTAAACTCCTCCTTCTGCTTTACTGTAAGAGAAACGATTTCTGTTCTGAGAAAACAGAGGCAAGAGGCCAATTAGGAAGGGACTGAGTGAGCCCCAGTGTTAAGGAGCTGGGTAAAATTCAGGGTATTGGAAATTCAGAGGGTTCAATCTCAAATTTGAAAGAACTGAAAGAAATGAGGATAAGGGGAGACGAATTTTCACAGGCTAGAAAAATCGTTTTTGCTTTGTTATCTCTTCGCAAAGCGTTGATAGGGAAAAACAGCTTCTAGTTCCTGGTGTGATTAGATTCTTGGGAAGTTTAAAGAAAAAAAAAACATGCCTTGCAGAAAGCCTTGGCTGGGTTAATGAGGTGATTTACAAAACAGTTTAAAAGAGGTCACCAGGGACTTAGGGATGCTGAAAGCCTGTGCCACAGTAATTTGTTGCGCTGAGACAAAGATTCGAAAGGAGTGTGGTGGGGTCTCAGGACAGGAATGTGCCAACTGGAGCACCCCCCACCTCCCCAGGGATGGTCCACACTGCAGGGGGGCTCTCTCCCCTCTTTTGTCTTGCCTTTTGCTGGGGAAACCATTTGCTAACGTATATTTGTTAATATGGGAGTTCATAGATCTAAGACATAGCTCCTTTAGTCATGACAACAGATGGCATTTATGTCCCCCTCACTGGACCAACACTGTCCTGAGCACTTCCCTCTAAGGAACTAGTGGAGTGGTTAACAGCCCAGCCCCTGGGCCACATCAGAGGCCTTACCTGCTACACCTCAGTTTTTGCGTCTGTAAAATGGACATCAAAATAGGACCTACTACATGAAGTTTTTGTGAGGGTCAAATCAGTCATACATGCAGGTCCTTAGAACAGTGCCTGGCACAGAAAAAGTACTATATTCAAGTGTAGCAGTTATGATCATAAATGTGAAAGGTTTGTTGTACTGACCTGTGATTCTCCCAGAGCTCAGGGTAAACTTCAGTTAGTGATCTAGTATTAAGAATGGGGTCCCATTAGAGCAGTTGGAGGGGAGAACGAGTAAGCCCAAGGAGGGGGGAGCAGACAGGCCCTTTGTCTTATAGGTTCTCTCCAGTCCCTCTGTTCTGCTCTCCTTACTACCCACCTGCTAATATCGACTTGCTGAAGAATACAGAAAAGCTAAGAAGAGATGTTAAAACAGGATAAAAATACTGAATGGGTGGGAGGGGGTTTGATACAAACAATAAAAACGAAGGTAATGCTGCAGTATAGAGTTAAAGGCAAGGACTAGCTTTTCTTTTTTCTTTTTTGCAACAGAGACAGAGAGAGGGACAGAGAGGGACAGACAGACAAGAAGGGAGAGAGATGAGAAGCATCAGGTCTTCGCTGTGGCACTTTAGGTGTTCATTGACTGCTTTCTCATATGTGCCTTGACTGGGGGTGGGGCTACAGCAGAGCGAGTGACCCCTTGCTCAAGCCAGCAACCTTGGGCTCAAGCCAGTGACCTTTGGGCTCTAGCCAGCAACCATAGGGTCATGTCCATGATCCCATTCTCAAGTTAGTAGCCTCACGCTCAAGCTGGTGAGCCCATGCTCAAGCCGGATGAGCCCACGCTCAAGCCTGATGAGCCTGTGCTCAAGCCATCGACCTTGAGGTTTCAAACCTGGGTCCTCTGTGCCCCAGTCCAATGCTCTATCCACTGCACCACTGCCTGGTCAGGCAGGACTAGCATTTTCATGCTAGAAAATTGAGATAAAAGCAGATTATGAAAACTAAAATTAGGGAAAGGGGAGGAGTTTAGCTACTTAAATGAACTGAGATGTTTTATGAAAATTAAAGGAATGATAAACTAAAATCCCAAAGTAATAACTGAAGGAGAAAGATAGTGGCTGGCCTGACTGTACTTTCTAAGCACTAACTAAGATATTATTTGTTTCATGTCAGTTATTGTTTTCAACCACCCCTACGACCCAGCTTCATTTTGCATGAGAGAAGGGAATCTTAGGAAGGTTAACCCACTTGTTAGAAAGTCACTGAGCTGATTTTAGAGCCGGATTTCTTGACTCCCTCACTATACTGAATGGCTGGACCTTAATCAAAGGGGAATGGCAAAACCCAAACAGCTTCCAGAGCTGAAAGCTTTCTTGTGCAGAAAGGCCTGAGACAGGGTTCTTCAGGTTTTAAGAGGAGTGTTTTGTGGGAGGAGAGCAGGGAGTACAGAAAGTGAAGACCTCACCCTGGCTTCTGAAACCCATTTTGAAACCATGTGCTTAGTTTGAGGTTAGACACAAGCACTGACTCAATTTTGTACTGAGCAGCTGGGCCAATAGGACCAGGTAGGGAATGTAAACATGTCATACATCCAGGTATGAGAAATGCCACAGCTTAAGCTCAACAATCAGTGATAGTTGCTGTGGGCCTCAGGGTTAGAGAGGCAATAGAGAGTGGATGGGACTGGGGCAAATTGACAAGCATTTGCCCCATCAAAGAAGTAACTACAACAGCTGATAATTGCATGAAGAACTGTAGATTTACTATCATCAATATTCTAAATTTTCAAGAAAATTTGGAAATTGGGAGTTCTATGAGAGATCTCCTGGTTTTTAAAAGTTGACAACTTATTTAAATTTAAAAATTTTTTAAAATTTTTCTTAGTAAGAGAGAGAAACAGGCAGACAGACAAGGGAGGGAGATGAGAAGCATCAACTCGTTGTTGCAACACCTTAGTCGTTCATTGATTGCTTTCTCATATGTGCCTTGACCGGGGTGGGGGCTCCAGCTGAGCCAGTGAGCCCTTGCTCAAGTCTGTAACCTTGGGTTCAAGCCAGCAACCATGGGGTCATGTCTGTGATCCCACACTCAAGTTGGCAACTCTGCTCATGCTGGATGAGCCCATGCTCAAGCCGGCAACCTCAGGATTTTAAACCTAGGTCCTCGGTGTCCCAGGTTAACACTCTATCCACTGCGCCACCACCTGGTCAGGCAATTTATTTAAAAGTTTATTTATTTATTTTTATTTTTTATTTTTTAATAATTTTATTTTTTTAATGGGGCAACATCAATAAATCAGGATACATATATTCAAAATAACATGTCCAGGTTATATTGTCATTCAATTATGTTGCATACCCATCACCCAAAGTCAGATTGTCCTCTGTCACCTTCTATCTAGTTTTCTTTGTGCCCCTCCCCCTCCCCCTTTCCCTCTCCCTCTCCCCCCTCCCCCTGTAACCACCACACTCTTATCAATGTCTCTTAGTCTCACTTTTATGTCCCACCTACGTATGGAATAATGCAGTTCCTGTTTATTTAAAAGTTTAAAACTTGTGTTGGCCAACACTACGTAAGCCAGATATACCAAGTATCTGTACCCTGTGTAGCCTCTTGGGATTATGTTATCTGTCATGGGCATTTGGATTTCTTCCACCTTTTAGCTTGCATAGCTTTTTTGGGGGAAATTTTGACTCTGAAAAGGACAGAGAAATAAATCAGATTTGGTTGCTAGAATTACTAACATGATGGTGGCAGTGGGCAGGGCCATTAATGGGTTAAAAATATATTATGCATAGACAGAATCTACCCAACAGCAAATTTGAGAAGGAGATGATGTAATTTTGCAAAGTGTTTTTGTTTCAGATAACCCTATTGTATACATTATTGGTATCTTCCTGTCTAGGTTGGGAGTATTTCACGATCCTAAGACTTGTATCTGTTTTCTGTCTCTAAAGCTTTGCTGACGCTTGCTAGGCAAACATTGAGTTTATGTACAGTTAATCTCTGTTACATTTTATTTTGTCCCCAAAAAGACTAGGACAGAAAAGTAGACTGTCTTTGTGTTGTTGCTGAGGATTTCCCCCGTGCCTAGGATTATTATGTGGCACGTGTGCTCAATAAATCCATTCAGAGAATCACTCAAGGATATGGTGGATGTACCCCTCAGCCTTTTCACTGCACATCTAGATACTGTCTCCATTCAGCAGTATCTAGCATCTTCCATTGTCATTGACTGTCCTCCATAGCACTTTTGGTGACAATGTGGATCAGTTGTTTCTAACCGGGAATACATGGGAGTCACTCTTGGTGCTTCGTAAAAACCCAAATGCCTGGATACTCTCCTGAGGGTATCCACATCGGCATCCCTGGTGCCGGGACCCTGGAATGAGCATCCTTAGTTTTATTTTGTTTTTAAAGTGTTTTCAAATATACTGTTCACAAAAATGAGGGGATATTTCAAAATGAATATGAAGCAATAAAAAAAAGAAACATTTGATTTTTTTGTATCAAACAAGAACATCAGAAAAACAAACGACAAGTAAAAAATGTTGTTTGATTATGCAAATGACATGCAAAACCAACTTTTATTTCATTGTTGAAAATACACTATACAAAAGGCTGAAAGTACTGGACTATCTGCACGTTCCCTGATCCTCTAATTTTTGTGAACAGTGTAGAACTGAACTGATAACATTCTGAGAGGATTCTCAACATAAGGATTTTTATAAACCACTTTTTTTATTTTTATTTTTTTAATTTTATTTTTAATGGGGCAACATCAATAAATCAGGATACATATATTCAAAGATAACAAGTCCAGGTTATCTTGTCTTTCAATTATGTTGCATACCCATCACCCAAAGTCAGATTGTCCTCTGTCACCTTCTATCTAGTTTTCTTTGTGCCCCTCCCCCTCCCCCTTTCCCTCTCCCATTCTCCCCTCCCCCCGTAACCACCACACTCTTATCAATGTTTCTTAGTCTCACTTTTATGTCCCACCTACGTATGGAATAATGCAGTTCCTGTTTTTTTTCTGATTTACTTATTTCACTTCGTATAATGTTATCAAGATCCCACCATTTTGCTGTAAATGATCCGATGTCATCATTTCTTATGGCTGAGTAGTATTCCATAGTGTATATGTGCCACATCTTCTTTATCCAGTTGTCTATTGACGGGCTTTTTGGTTGTTTCCATGTCCTGGCCACTGTGAACAATGCTGCAATGAACATGGGGCTGCATGTGTCTTTACGTATCAATGTTTCTGAGTTTTTGGGGTATATACCCAGTAGAGGGATTGCTGGGTCATAAAGTAGTTCTATTTTCAGTTTTTTGAGGAACCACCATACTTTCTTCCATAATGGTTGTACTACTTTACATTCCCACCAACAGTGTATGAGGGTTCCTTTTTCTCCACAGCCTCTCCAACATTTGCTATTACCTGTCTTGTTAATAATAGCTAATCTAACAGGTGTGAGGTAGTATCTCATTGCAGTTTTGATTTGCATTTCTCTAATAACTAAAGGAGATGAGCATCTTTTCATATATCTGTTGGCCATTTGTACTTCCTCTGGGAGAAGTGTCTGTTCATGTCCTCTTCCCATTTTTTTATTGGATTGTTTGTTTGTTGTTGAGTTTTATGAGTTCTTTGTATATTTTGGATATTAGGCCCTTATCTGAGCTGTTGTTTGAAAATATCATTTCCCATTTAGTTGGCTGTCTGTTTATTTTGTTATTAGTTTCTCTTGCTGAGCAAAAACTTCTTAGTCTGATGTAGTCCCATTCATTAATTTTTGCCTTCACTTCTCTTGCCTTTGGAGTCAAATTCATAAAATGCTCTTTAAAACCCAGGTCCATGAGTTTAGTACCTATGTCTTCTTCTATGTACTTAATTGTTTCAGGTCTTATGTTTAGATCTTTGATCCATTTTGAGTTAATTTTAGTACAGGGGGACAAACTGTAGTCCAGTTTCATTCTTTTGCATGTGGCTTTCCAGTTTTCCCAGCACCATTTATTGAAGAGGCTTTCTTTTCTCCATTGTATCTTCTTGGCCCCTTTATCAAAAATTATTTGACTATATATATGTGGTTTTATTTCTGGACTTTCTATTCTGTTCCATTGGTCTGAGTGTCTTCTTTTCTGCCAATACCATGCTGTTTTGATTGTCGTGGCCCTATAATATAGTTTGAAGTCAGGTATTGTAATGCCCCCAGCTTCATTCTTTTTCTTTAGGATTGCTTTGGCTATTCGGGGTTTTTTATAGTTCCATATAAATCTGATGATTTTTTGCTCTATTTCTTTAAAAATGTCATTGGAATTTTGATGGGAATTGCATTAAATTTGTATATTGCTTTGGGTAATATGGCCATCTTGATTATATTTATTCTTCCTAACCAAGAACAAGGAATATTCTTCCATCTCATTATATCTTTTTCGATTTCTCTTAACAATGGTTTATAGTTTTCATTATATAAGTCCTTTACATTCTTTGTTATGTTTATTCCTAAGTATTTTATTTTTTTTGTTGCAATTGTGAAGGGGATTATTCTTTTGAGTTCGTTCTCAGTTGTTTCATTGTTAGCATATAGAAAGGCTATTGACTTCTGTATGTTAATTTTGTATCCTGCGACCTTACTGTATTGGTTTATTGTTTCTAGTAGTCTTTTTGTGGATTCTTTGGGGTTTTCGATGTATAGGATCATATCATCTGCAAAAAGTGATACCTTTACTTCTTCTTTTCTGATATGGATGCCTTTTATTTCTTTGTCTTGTCTGATTGCTCTGGCTAGAACCTCTAGTACCACATTAAATAAGAGTGGAGAGAGTGGACAACCCTGTCTTGTTCCTGATTTAAGGGGAAAGCCTTCAGTTTAGTGCCATTTAATATGATGTTAGCTGATGGTTTATCATATATGGCCTTTATCATGTTGAGATATTTTCCTTCTATATCCATTTTTGTTGAGAGTCTTAAACATAAAATTGTGTTGTATTTTATCGAAAGCCTTTTCTGCATCTATTGATAAGATCATGTGGTTTTTGTTCTTTGTTTTGTTGATATGGTGTATTTCGTTAACCGTTTTACATATGTTGAACCATCCTTGAGATTCTGGGATGAATCCCACTTGATCATGATGTATTATTTTTTTAATGTTGTTGTATTCGATTTGCTAGTATTTTGTTTAGTATTTTAGCATCTGTATTCATTAGAGATATTGGTCTGTAGTTTTCTTTTTTTGTGCCATCCTTGCCTGGTTTTGGCATGAGGGTTATGTTGGCCTCATAAAATGTGTTTGGAAGTATTGCTTCTTCTTCAATTTTTTGGAAGACTTTCAGAAGAATAGGAACCAAGTCTTCTTTGAATGTTTGATAAAATTCGCTGGTATAGTTGTCAGGGCCAGAATTTTATTTTTGGGGAGGTTTTTAATGGTTTTTTCTATTTCTTCTCTACTAATAGGTCTGTTTAGGCTTTCTGCTTCTTCTTGACTCAGTCTAGGAAGGTTGTATTGTTCTAGGAATTTATCCATTTCTTCTAGATTGATAAACCACTTTTTTATAAAAGATTTTATTTATTGATTTTACAGAGAGAGGAGGGGGAGGGAATGAGAAGCACAGTTGCCTCACTTCAGGTGTTTGTTGCTGCTTGCTATTTGTGCTGTGACTGGGCAAGCCCAGAGTTTTAAACCAGCAACCGCAGTGTTCCAGATCAACACTATATCCACTGTGCCACCACAGGGCAGGCTCAACATAAGGTTTTAAAGGAAACTTTAATTTTTTACTTTTTCATGGATATGAAAATGTATTAATTCTGTAAATTCATTCTTCATAGATTTGTAAGTGGTCAAGATAAATTTTGAATGCAGAAAGAACATTTCCAAAGTTCTAAAAATGTGTTTCATCATATACCATGTTATATGTACACACCCACACTCATTCATACACACACACACGTGCTTCATTAGTTCATTCATTCATTCATTCAACATATATTTATTGAGTACCTGTTTATGGATGATGCACTTGTCTCAAGAAATGAGGGGACGGGTCCCTCTCTTCTGTTATCTTGTAAAGCTTCTATTCTCGCTTCTGTTCTTCTGTTTGGATTTCATGATCTAGAGATAACAATAGCAGTCTCATGGTTTACTTACTCATTGTTCTAGCATGTCACATATTTTGATTTATTGAATTCTTCTAACAGCCTTATGAACTAGAGGCTATCATAATCCTCATTTTACACATGAGGAAGCTGAGGCAGAGAGGTGAGGTAATTTTCCCAAGCCACATATCCATTAAATGGTGTAGTGGAATTGAAAGCCAGGGAGTCTGGCTCCAGAGCCACTATACCTCTCCCTTCTTCCTATCACCTGAGATACCTTACCAAACACAAAATTTGCTTTAAGCCAGGCAGCAGGCGTAGGCCATACAGTTTCACAATTCACATGATATCCTGGTAGTCCCAAAGACTTGAAATATAATTCCTTATAGTACCTTAAATTTGTAGATTTTGCCATTTTCCTCACCATCTTTGTTAATATTGGCAGGCTTTGTTATTAAATTTGCTAAGTCATATCTTGTAATGAAGGAAGCAGAGCAGCGACTTGGTATTATAGGAGGAAAAGTCAATGACAAAGTCAGAGGTCATAAAGGAGTGAGAATCCTCTCAAAGTTAGGTCCAAATGTTTCAGCTGCTTTTTTCTGTAACTTCATGATGATAGATATGCTTCCATTTTCCAGCTGGATATTACTGTGCTATTATTTTCCAGTTTTCTTTAATTTTTTTTTAAATAATTTTATTTTTTTAATGGGGTGACATCAATAAATCAGGATACATATATTCAAAGATAACAAGACCAGGGTATCTTGTCGTTCAATTATGATGCATACCCGTCACCCAAAGTCAGATTGTCCTCTGTCACCTTCTATCTTGTTTTCTTTGTGCCCCTCCCCCTCCCCCTTTCCCTCTCCCATTCCCCCCTCCCCCCCGTAACCACCACACTCTTATCAATGTCTCTTAGTTTCACTTTTATGTCCCACCTACGTATGGAATAATGCAGTTCCTGGTTTTTTCTGATTTACTTATTTCGCTTCGTATCATGTTATCTAGATCCCACCATTTTGCTGTAAATGTTCCGATGTCATCATTTCTTATGGCTGAGTAGTATTCCATAGTGTATATGTGCCACATCTTCTTTATCCAGTCATCTATTGACGGGCTTTTTGGTTGTTTCCATGTCCTGGCCACTGTGAACAATGCTGCAATGAACATGGGGCTGCATGTGTCTTTACGTATCAATGTTTCTGAGTTTTTGGGGTATATACCCAGTAGAGGGATTGCTGGGTCATAAGGTAGTTCTATTTTCAGTTTTTTGAGGAACCACCATACTTTCTTCCATAATGGTTGTACTACTTTACATTCCCACCAACAGTGTATGAGGGTTCCTTTTTCTCCACAGCCTCTCCAACATTTCTTATTACCTGTCTTGCTAATAATAGCTAATCTAACAGGTGTGAGGTGGTATCTCATTGCTGTTTTGATTTGCATTTCTCTAATAGCTAAAGAAGATGAGCATCTTTTCATATATCTGTTGGCCATTTGTATTTCTTCCTGGGAGAAGTGTCTGTTCATATCCTCTTCCCATTTTTTTATTGGATTGTTTGTTTGTTTGTTGTTGAGTTTTATGAGTTCTTTGTATATTTTGGATATTAGGCCCTTATCTGAGCTGTTGTTTGAAAATATCATTTCCCATTTAGTTGGCTTTCTGTTTATTTTGTTATCAGTTTCTCTTGCTGAGCAAAAACTTCTTAGTCTGATGTAGTCCCATTCATTAATTTTTGCCTTCACTTCTCTTGCCATTGGAGTCAAATTCATAAAATGCTCTTTAAAACCCAGGTCCATGAGTTTAGTACCTATGTCTTCTTCTATGTACTTAATTGTTTCAGGTCTTATGTTTAGATCTTTGATCCATTTTGAGTTAATTTTAGTACAGGGGGACAAACTGTAGTCCAGTTTCATTCTTTTGCATGTGGCTTTCCAGTTTTCCCAGCACCATTTATTGAAGAGGCTTTCTTTTCTCCATTGTGTGTTGTTGGCCCCTTTATCAAAAATTATTTGACTATATATATGTGGTTTTATTTCTGGACTTTCTATTCTGTTCCATTGGTCTGAGTGTCTATTTTTCTGCCAATACCATGCTGTTTTGATTGTTGTGGCCCTATAATAGAGTTTGAAGTCAGGTATTGTAATGCCCCCAGCTTCATTCTTTTTCTTTAGGATTGCTTTGGCTATTCGGGGTTTTTTATAGTTCCATATAAATCTGATGATTTTTTGCTCTATTTCTTTAAAAAACGTCATTGGAAGTTTGATGGGAATTGCATTGAATTTGTATATTGCTTTGGGTAATATAGCCATCTTGATTATATTTATTCTTCCTAGCCAAGAACAAGGTATATTCTTCCATCTCATTATATCTTTTTCAATTTCCCTTAACAATGGTTTATAGTTTTCATTATATAAGTCCTTTACATTCTTTGTTATGTTTATTCCTAAGTATTTTATTTTTTTTGTTGCAATTGTGAAGGGGATTATTCTTTTGAGTTCGTTCTCAGTTGTTTCATTGTTGGCATATAGAAAGGCTATTGACTTCTGAATGTTAATTTTGTATCCTGCGACCTTACTGTATTGGTTTATTGTTTCTAGTAGTCTTTTTGTGGATTCTTTGGGGTTTTCGATGTATAGGATCATATCATCTGCAAAAAGTGATACCTTTACTTCTTCTTTTCCGATATGGATGCCTTTTATTTCTTTGTCTTGTCTGATTGCTGTGGCGAGAACCTCTAGTACCACATTAAATAAGAGTGGAGAGAGTGGACAACCCTGTCTTGTTCCTGATTTAAGGGGAAAGCCTTCAGTTTAGTGCCATTTAATATGATGTTAGCTGATGGTTTATCATATATGGCCTTTATCATTGAGATATTTTCCTTCTATACCCATTTTGTTGAGAGTCTTAAACATAAAATTGTGTTGTATTTTATCGAAAGCCTTTTCTGCATCTATTGATAAGATCATGTGGTTTTTGTTCTTTGTTTTGTTGATATGGTGTATTACGTTAACCGTTTTACGTATGTTGAACCATCCTTGAGATTCTGGGATGAATCCCACTTGATCATGATGTATTATTTTTTTAATGTTGTTGTATTCGATTTGCTAGTATTTTGTTTAGTATTTTAGCATCTGTATTCATTAGAGATATTGGTCTGTAGTTTTCTTTTTTTGTGCCATTCTTGCCTGGTTTTGGTATGAGGGTTATGTTGGCCTCATAAAATGTGTTTGGAAGTATTGCTTCTTCTTCAATTTTTTGGAAGACTTTGAGTAGAATAGGAACCAAGTCTTCTTTGAATGTTTGATAAAATTCGCTGGTATAGCCGTCAGGGCCTGGACTTTTATTTTTGGGGAGGTTTTTAATGGTTTTTTCTATTTCTTCTCTACTGATAGGTCTGTTTAGGCTTTCTGCTTCTTCTTGACTCAGTCTAGGAAGTTTGTATTGTTCTAGGAATTTATCCATTTCTTCTAGGTTGTTGAATTTAGTGGCATAAAGTTTTTCATAGTATTCTACAATAATTCTTTGTATATCTACGGTGTCCGTGGTGATTTCTCCTCTTTCATTTTGGATTTTGTTTATATGAGTTCTTTCTCTTTTTTCCTTGGTAAGTCTTGCCAAGGGTTTGTCAATTTTATTGATCTTTTCAAAGAACCAGCTCCTTGTTCTATTAATTTTTTCTATAGTTTTTCTGTTCTCTAATTCATTTATTTCTGCTCTGATTTTTATTATCTCCTTTCTTCGGCTGCTTTTGGGTTGTCTTTGTTCTTCTTTTTCTAGTTCCTTAAGGTGGGAAGTTAAGTGGTTCACTTGGGCTCTCTCTTGTTTGTTCATATATGCCTGAAGTGATATGAACTTCCCTCTTATCACTGCTTTTGCTGCATCCCATAGATTCTGATATGTCGTATTGTCATTTTCATTAGTCTGTATATGTCTTTTGATCTCTGCACTTATTTCTTCTTTGACCCATTCATTTTTTAAAAGTATGTTGTTTAGTTTCCACATTTTTGTGGGATTTTTTTCCTCTTTTTTGCAGTTGAATTCTAGTTTCAAGGCTTTATGATCAGAAAATATGCTTGGTACTACTTCAATTTTTCTGAATTTGCTGATGTTGTTTTTGTGACCCAACATATGGTCAATTCTTGAGAATGATCCATGTACACTGGAGAAAAAAGTATACTCAGTCACTTTGGGATGAAATGTCCTGTAGATGTCTATCATATCCAGGTGCTCTAGTGTTTTGTTTAAGGCCACTATGTCTTTGTTGATTCTCTGTTTGGATGACCGATCTAGAGCCGTCAGCGGTGTATTGAGGTCTCCAAGTATGATTGTATTTTTGTCAGTTTTTGTTTTAAGGTCAATAAGTAGCTGTCTTATATATTTTGGTGCTCCTTGGTTTGGTGCATATATATTAAGAATTGTTATGTCTTCTTGATTCAGTGTCCCCTTAGCCATTATGAAATGGCCATTTTTATCTCTGAGTACTTTTCCTGTCTTGTAGTCAGCATTATCTGATATGAGTATTGCTACACCTGCTTTTTTTTTGGATGTTATTTGCTTGGAGTATTGTTTTCCAGCCTTTCACTTTGAATTTGTTTTTATCCTTGTTACTTAGATGAGTTTCCTGTAGGCAGCATATAGTTAGATTTTCTTTTTTAATCCATTCTGCTACTCTGTGCCTTTTTATTGGTGAGTTTAATCTGTTTACATTTAGTGTAATTATTGATACTTGTGAGTTCCCTATTGCCATTTTATATCTTGCTTTCTGTTAGTTTTGTGTCTTGTTTGATCCTTCTCTTTCGTTTTTCTATCTTTTGTTTTTATTTGGTTGTATTCCATACATCTTTCCTCTGTTGCTATCTTTTTTATCTCATGTGCTTCTGTGGTGGTTTTTTCAATGGTGGTTACCTTTGAGTAATGAAAAGGGTCCCTACCCTGTTCATTGTAGCAAACTATTTTGTGAGTACTTTTGCACTCCATCGTCCTTTGCTACTGTTAATCTCCATCTTCTCCCCCTCTTTCTTTTTGTTGTTGTCACAGTTTAAATTTGGTTTTATTGTGTTCTTCTTGGAGCTTTTACTTGTGGCTCTGTTTTTTTTTTGTTCTTTGTATCTGATTGGAGAACCCCCTTTAGTAATTCCTGGAGTGGGGGTTTTCTGATGATAAATTCCCTCATCTTTTCTGTATCTGTGAATGTTTTTATTTCTCCTTCATATTTGAAGGATAGCTTTGATGGGTATAGTATTCGTGGCTGAAAGTTTCTCTCTTTCAGGACTTTAAATATTGGGGTCCACTCTCTTCTAGCTTGTAGAGTTTCTGCTGAGAAATCTGATGATAATCTAATGGGCCTTCCTTTATATGTTGTATTCTTCTTTTCCCTGGCTGCCTTGAGAATTTTTTCTTTTCTGTTGGTTTGTGTCAATTTCATTATGATATGCCTTGGAGTAGGTTTGTTGGGGTTAAGAAAACTCGGTGTTCTGTTTGCTTCTTGAATTTGAGGCTTTAGTTCTTTCCACAGGCTTGGGAAGTTCTCATCTATTATTTGTTTGAGTATGTTCTCCATTCCATTTTCTCTCTCTTCTCCCTCTGATATACCTATTATTCTTATGTTATTCTTTTTGATGGAGTCAGATGATTCTTGTAGGGCTATCTCATTTTTTTTAATTTTTGAGTCTCTTTCTTCTTCTCTCTGTTGTGCCTCAAGTTGCTTGTCTTCTATTTCACTAATCCTCTCTTCTATCTGACATGTTCTATTAGCTAAGCTTGTTACTTCGTTTTTCAGCTCGTGAATTGAGTTTTTCATCTCTGTTTGATTTGTTTTTATAGTTTCAATTTCTTTGGACATATATTCTTTGTGTTCATTGAGTTGTTTTCTGAGCTCCCTAAATTGCCTTTCTATGTTTTCTTGTATATCTCGGAGGATTTTTAGGATTTCTATCTTGAATTCTCTGTCATTTAGCTCCAAGGTTTCCAATATATTAAATTTTTTCTCCATAGATTTTTCCTAATCTAGCTGTGTTACCTCTCTTTCTTTTGTATCCATGATATTCGATTTTCTCTTCCTTAATGGCATCTGAGGGTGGTTTTGTTGATAGTATTAATGAGATTTAATAAAGAATAAAAAGTTAAAAAAATAAAAAATCAAAAAGAGTTGTTTTTTTAAAAAAAATAATGAAATAAAGAAAAATAAAATAATAATTTTTTAAAAAAGGAAATTATTCCCCCCCTCCTTTTTTCCTCTCCTCTCCCCTTTTTCTTGAGAAAATCTTGTGGTGAACTGTGAATTATAACAAACAATGCCTGTGATGGAGGTCCTGAATTGGGGAAAAGTAATAAAGGGGCAAAAAAAGAAAAAAGAAAAAAAAAGGAAAAAAAAAAGGGGGGCGGTATGGACCCACAAAAAGCAAATAAGGAAAAAATTTGGGTCAAGAATAAAATGATTTGCTTTTAGGTGTTGGTGTTGTCTAAGAGTTATGATGAGAGGAATAAGAGAACAGAAAAATGGGGGGACAAATTAAAAAAATACTATTGTCTTTAGTGGAACAAGAACTAGATAAAATGGAAAGCCAGGGATGGGAGCACTGCTAGTGAGTTAAAAAGGTGAAGTAAAAAACCCCCAAAATGCCACAAACATAAGTTTGAGTCCCAGATAAGAGAATTTGTTTGTTATTGAGGTTTGAATGAGAGGAGATGTAAAGGAGAAAGGAAGAAACTAATATAGAGGGAGAAAAGAAAGAGAGAGAGAGAAAAAAAAGAGGGAACCAGTAAAAGAAGAAAAAAGAAAGGAGAGAGAGAGAGTTAAGGGTTTTGGAGTGCAACCCTCATAGAGAGAAAGGAAGAGGAGAAAAAAGATAATGGGAGATGTAACACTTATGGGTAGTGTAGTTCAAGGAGAGGAGAGAGTAAGACCGGCAGAGAGTTAATCGGCCAAATTGGAGGAGGAAAAAAAGTATCAAGAATGAAGATAAGAGAAACAAACGAACAAATATAATAAAATGGGATAGGTTATAAAGTCTGCAGATTATTCTTGATTTTGAGAGGTTATCTTCTTGTTTTTTCTTTTCTCTCCCTCTTCCTGGTCGGTGACTCTGTACCCCAGGTTCTGCCCCTTTGGCACGCTCAGGTAGAGGTTTGCAGTTGATAAGTCTCTATGGCAATGTCATGTATTGTGCTTTAGTCTCGGGAGTCAAGGCTCATTAGCTTTCATAGGCTCTGACAGTGAGAGAGTCCGTGTTCCTGGAGCCTTTCTCCTAGTCTTTCCTTCCTCAATTAGTAGCCTGATAATCCAGCTATGGGGTTGTTGCTGCCTCTGCCTGGATAGTAAGAGGTTCAAAGAGCTGGCAACTCCCCACTTTATTTCCACTCAGCACAGGGCTCTGGGTAAGGCTCAGTCAGTCAGAGCTGCTAGCATAATCAGGCGGGCTTTCCGCCCACTCAAAGACCTCTGGCTCTGCCACTCTGTCCGGTAACACAGGCGGGCACCCACTTCCGGGGTGCTTGGAGGAAACTCTCATTCACTATCTGCGCGCGCAGACCAGGATATCCGGCCAGTAGTCTCACGCTCTGAGTGAAACCCCCAACCTCATGGAAATTTGCAGCGCTGGAATTCGCTCTCGCTCCGTCCTTGTGCGCGGCTTTTGCAAGGCGCTGGGGCAGCCCGAGATTCCGCTTTTGCCCACACAAAGGCCCCTGACTCTGCCCCTCTGTGCGATAACACGGGCGCGCCCTGCCGAGGCACTCGGAGGAATCGCTCACTACCTATCTGCGTGCGCACACCAGGATATGAGGCCGGCCGCGTTTCCCTGAGTGAAACCCTCACCAGCACGGAAAATTTCCACCGTTGGAATTAGTTCTCGCTCCCTCCCGTGCGCGGCTTTCCCAGGGCGCTGGGGCTGCCCAGAGATTCTGCTTTCGGCCAACAGAAAGGCCTCTGACCCTGCCTCTCTGTGGGGCAACACGGACACCCACTTCTGGGGCTTAGGAAGAGATCTCTCGCCCACTAACTGCGCACCAACCAGGAGAACGGGTAAAATGGCTGCCCCGCTTGTCTTTCTTTGTTTGGGTTTGGCACGAGTGTTAGCTTGTATTGCCCGGCTTGCCACAGGAACAGTTTTTCCTCCGCTAGGATCTCCGTGCCACAGCCTGGTTCGGCCTTTTGTGCGCGGCCTGGATGTATTCACCCCCTTTGCCCGCCTCAGTTTCTATATTCACAGTTACCAGATAAAGCCGCCCTGTTTAGGTTAGTGAGGAAGGCGGAGCATTTCTTACTCCCTATTTCCTTCAGGATTTGGTTATATATTTAGCCAATTTTTCACTCGACCATACCTTCGGGTGTATTGGGAAGCATCTGGAGGCTCCAAGTATAGGTTTTTCTGTTTCTGGTTGAAGATTTTGTTGAGTTTTGGGGGAGATTTATTGGTATCGCTTCCTACTCCGCCATTACTCTGACGTCATCTCTCCAGTTTTCTTTAATTTTTATGAACTGATAGTTTGCATACCAAGGCTCTGTCTCGAAGGACTCTTCTCTTTGCGGCATGTTAGAGTTCTCTCAAAGGAGCTCCCTGCCCCCACTATTCCTCTTTTATTTTTCTTTTCTAAAATGCATACCCGAATACTCACTGCTATTCACACCATCACCAGGGAGCTCAGTCAATATGGACAAAATTGCAAATAGAAGTTCAGTCTTAGTATATAATTAATCATACTGATTCATATGAAAATACAACCAATTAGCATTTTCTTCATCCTAGTCAAAATCTCAAGCCAGACAGCAGGCATTTGGTCTCTCTTGGTTGAAACATCCTGTTCCACAGCTTCATGACATCTGGAAGAGTCTGGAACAGCTGGAGGGGCCAATGACGACTTCCTCCACCAGCCCTCATGGTACAGACCCCAGGCACACAGCCAAGAGATGAGAGGACCTGTCAGCAGTGCTGGGACATGTCATTGAATGCCAACAGAACTAGAAACAGTGTTCAGTTCAATAGTCAGGGGATCATCCTGCTTTTCCACCTGCTCTAGTGCAACCTGTCCCTGGGAGGTGTCTGGTGATAGCTCCCACTCCTATCCACCTGACACTGTGCTCACTGGCCATCATGCTGATTGCTGTGCCCATTGCCAAATAGGTTATGCCCAAGATGCTGCCCTGGGCAGCACTCACAGTGACAGAGGCACATTTAAGAAGCCCCACATGTGACTTTTAGCCACACACTCCTGATTAAAAACCTTGGTATAGCCTGACTAGGTGTTGGCGCAGTGAATAGAGCGTCAGACTGGGATGCAGAGGACCCAGGTTTGAAACACTGAGGTTGCCAGTTTGAGTGTGGGATCATAAAAATGACCCCATGGTCACTGGCTTGAGCCCAAGGTCACTGGCTTGAGCAGGGGTCACTCTGTCTGCTGTAGCCCACCCCGGTCAAGGCACGTATGAGAAAGCAGTCACTGAACAACTAAGGAACCACAACGAAGAATTGATGCTTCTCATCTCTCTCCGAAACTTCCTATCTGTCTGTCTCTGTCTGTCTGTCTCTCTTAAATAAGTAAGTAAATAAATAAATAAAGAAAGTAAGAAAGAAAGAAAGAACCTTGGTGTAGATGTGCTAAATTAATCCGGCAGTTCTCTGTGCCTGATGCTCAGCTTGTTTCCCATTGTTTTCTGTTGAATAACACAGCAGCGCACATATTCTTGGTTAAATCTCTGTCTTCATTTCTATTTTCTGGAGAAAATTCTTAAGGTCAAATTTTAGAGTCAAAGGACAGGCATATTTTGAAGATGGGGTGCAAAGCAATGTGGCTAGTACTGTGTGAAAGTGTGTCGTGGAGAAAGCCATGTGGGAGGAGGCCTGGGTGCAGGGCTGCCATGTGCTGCCAGCAGAGCAGGGCTTTGGACAAGTTTTTTGGTTTCATTTCTCTTCCTTTCATTTCATTTTCTTCTTTTGTAAAATAAACCCCACTATGAGTCTGAACAGAAACGATGGCATGGATGTCACTCGGTGTCTCAGTCCTGTAGGTAAGTGTATAAGAGGAAGGCAATCCACTGGAGTCTATGGGGGACTGGCATAATGGCAGGCTTCCCTTTATGCAATGCGATGGCTTATTTGAGAATTGTTCAGGGTTTCAAAGAAGCTATTGCTGTCTTATATTATAAGAGAAGAAAATATGGATTACTATCTGGGGTCTAGTTCATTTCTAGGCCTTTGATAGAGATCAAAGAGGCTTCCCCAACACATATGCCATAGGTATGGTTTCAAAGATGATTATGACAATATTAATTTTGCTCTTGTATCATTACAGGGAAACTTTATGGTGATGTTCCTTTTATAGAAGAAAGACACAGACATCGATATGAGGTATACTTACAATGGATTACTATATAGGTGCTTGGTGCAAGAAACCCCAGTGATTACAAACGAGCCTCTGGAAAATAATTGGGGCCATGTAGGGGTAGAGCAGGTACCAGAACAAGCCCAGGGTTCTGTTGAGGTAAGAGTGGTGGAAACTGGTGCTGAGTAGGCTACCAACAGTAGAAAATAATTTTCTGATTGACACCATTTTTGGTCTTATTTCCATTAAGAACTGGCCCAACTGGTGAGACAAGAACTATTGATCTACTTTGCCTAAGTGGTGGTTAGAAGTTGTAAGAACTACTATGTACGTAATAGTGTGGCCATTCATTCCTTCATATTGATACTTATTTTGTGTTTGATATGCACTCGAGATGAAAGGGAAAAAGATACACATGGTCTTCCTCTTGTTGGGGAGCTTACATTCTAATTGGAGAGGACAAAAATAAAATAACAAATAAAAATAATTACAGACTAAGTCGAGTATCAGACAAGGTACTTGTATATATAAAAAATTCTTACAACTTAATAATAAATAATAGCAAAGGATCTGAATAAACATTTCTCCAAAGAAGATATACAAATGACCAATAAGGAAATGATGTCCAAAATCATTTGTCATCAGGGAAATGCAAATTAAAACCACAAAAAATATCACTTCACACTCACTATGAATGAGTGTGGCTGTAGTCAAAAGATGAATAATAACAAGTGTTGATGAGGATGTGGAGTAATTGGAACTCTCATACATTGCTTGTGGAAATGTAAAATGGTGCAGCAGCTTTGGAAAAGAGGAAGAGTTCCTCAAAATGTTGAACATAGAGTGACCATGTGACCTAGCAATTTCACTTCTAGGCAATTAGCCAAAAGAAATGAAAACCTACATCCACACAAAAACGTGTGCAGCATTATTCATAATAATCAAAAAAGTAGAAACAACCCAAATGTCAATTAATTAATGAATGAAAAATAAAATATGGTATAGCCATATAATGGAATATTATTTGAAAATAAAAAGAAATGAAATGGTGCATGCTGCAACATAGATGAACTTGGAGAACATTATGCTGAGTAAAAGAAGTCAGTGACAAAAGACCACATGTGTGATTCCATTAACACGAAGTGCCCAGAATAAGTTAAGTCTAAAGAGAAAGAAGATAGATTAGTGGTTGCTAAGGCTATGGTAGAGGGTATATTTTTGGATTGATGTTAGAGGGTGGAGAGATGATGGCTAGAGGGTGTAGGGTATATTTTTGAAGTGATAGTGGTGATGGTTGAATGTACTAAAAACCATTGAGTTGTACACTTTCAGTGGTTGAATTATAAGGTATGCAAATTATATCTCAATAAAGCTGTTTTAAAAAGGAAAAAAATACAAATTGTGAGGGCAGCCTAATGTTAAAAAATAAAATAAAAGCATATGTAGTGAAGATTGAGAAGAAGGATAGATAGGTGGGACCCCACTTTGGTTTTAGATGAGAAAGTGCTTTTTTGAAAGAGAAGCTAAAAAATTTGGAAAAAGCTAGTGATGAGATAAGTGAGGGAAGGGCCCAGGTCATCAAGTTGTCTTCTATAACCAGTATAAAACTTGCCTCAAGCTTCTTTTTAGAGCTTTTATGTATCTATATGTAATGAAAGCATTGCGGTTAGTCACAAGGTAAATAAGGTAGTTTCAATCCTCAAGCAGATTTGTGACTTAGGGAGAGACAGTTAATTTTACACATAACTCAAGGCAAGAAGCCAGTATCAGGGTGGCTATAAATAGCTGGTCTCAAGGTCCCAAGTCAAAATGTCTATGTCACACACAGTCCTACTTTCTGAATCTCATCTCTGGGTGAGAGAAGTTGGGCCTCCCAAATTTAAGCTGTGAGTGGACTATTTTGCAGATTCATCACAACTTTAAAAATAGGCTTTGGGGCTTGAATATAAAAATTAACTATTAGAGCATCACTGAAATGGACAACTCGTCCAGTTGATGGAGTACCTTTTTATAAGCTGATGATATGTCTGTATTGCTCTGCTGCCCAAAGACATTTAATTTTTTGTTTTTTCCAGGTGAACCCTCGCTTGATCAACCAATTTGAGCAGAGTGACTTAAATTTTGTAGGTCAGGATGTTGATGGGGAGAGGATGGAAATCATTGAACTCACAAGTAAGTGGGCTCTTCAATTTTTAACCTTTTTCTATGTCGAGCTAACATCTTTTTGTTGACCGTAGACCTAGCTTGGAATGAGAACACTATCTTCCTGACTTTAGACATCTCAAGCTGTGACTTGAGATCCATTTTGTGTGGTCTCTTTCTTTTCCTTTTTCCTTTGAAATAAATGTGCAACTAAATATAAATAAAATGTGTTAAATATTAAGTAAACAGGCTGCTTGTAATCCTAATCATTTTGAGCCCATTAGTGTGACCCTACCACAACATGATGTCTTATTTTCCCAGTTCTATCAGTAGTATGCTCCCTTACCATCCCTGCCCCCTTCCCTTGTTGCCAGCCTTTAGGTTAGGCACTCGGGAAAGGCAGGCAACCGACTGTTGAGTAACACTCTGCTTTCTCTCTCCTTTGAGGGAGAATGACCCAGTGCCATCTCACTATTGGTGACTGGTGTTGACGTCTGTTGTGTATGGGAACTGGCCTCTCATTCCACATGGCATCTGCCTTTCCCCATTGCTCATGCTCCATGGTCAAGCCTGGGCCAGTCTCTGCACTCAGAGTTCTTAGTGAGACCAAACACAGCACAAAGGAATTGGACTTTTGTTGAGGAAGATCACTGAAGAAGTTGTGACTGGGATGGGGCACCCTTCAGGAACATAAGTACAAACCACACATATGTTATTGACAACACAGAGGACAGTGTTCTCATTCAAAGCCACAAATGAAAAGTAAGCCCAGGATTATAGCTGGTCCTAGCTATTTTTCTTGACATTCTAGCCCAGGGATTGGCAGACTTTGGTGGTGGGCCAAGGCAGATGATGTTAGTCCCACTTTACAGAGAAAGAGACCCAGTGTACAAAGAAGTTAAGTAAACTGCCCAGGGCCATTCAGCTAGTACCTGGCTGAGCTGGAGCCCAACCAGGTCATTGCCTCTTGCCACCACCCCTGTGGGATTTCATTGTTCTTTCCTTTTCATTGGACAATCTATTTAAGATTATTAATCCATGGTAAAGTTTTGAATTAGAATATGAGAATTTATTTCCTTTAGTCTTTCTGATGGAAATGCCTATCATTTAGAATTTGTATAGTGCGGATCACTTGCATGTATGTGAGAGGTTTTCTTAAGCAGCTTGTTTGTTTACTTACTTGGTTCAAGTACTTATTCTCTGTTAATTCCCGTTTCTCATTATTTTCAGCAAATATTAGAAGCCTCTTTCATCACAAGGTTTAGATTCTCATTGACACTTTCAAACTTCATGTGGCTTGCAAAGGAAATGAGAGCCACTGTAAAACCTTGCAATTTTAAAAAGCTAACCACAGGGAATTCATTTTATTAAAGAAAATTCCCCAGAAAATTTTGACCATAGCTACCCCTTAGAAATATAGCCATGAATTTTTGCATTATGAAAGCAATTCAAAAAACAAAAAACAAAAAACAAAGCTTGAGATTAGTACAATGTCAAAATTTGGTTCAAAGCAATTAAGAGCATTATTTGAAAGATACTTTGGCCCTGGTTGGGTGGGTCAGTGGACGGAACATCATCTTGAAGTGCCTAGGTCATGGGTTCGATCCCTGGTCAGGGCACATATGGGAACCAATCAATGAGTACACAACTCATGGGACAACTAAAGGGAACTACTAAGTGGAATAAGTTGATGCTTCTCTCTTTTTCTTTCTCCTTTTCCTCCCTCTTCCTCTCTTGCTCGTTTTCTCTCTCAAATCAATGAAAAGTATTTTTAAATTAAAAAAAGATACTTTGACTGATAGAACATCACCAAAATAAGACCTTTATAGTCTCTTTCCTCACATTGGCATAGAGATTTTTTGGATAAGTGATTGAGAGCAATGATCCATTCATTTAATTATTCTGTCCCTGACTATGACTTGATGCATTGCTCAGTTTCTGTCTGTAGTGGTACAAAAACACAATTACTGTCTGCTTCTTTCAAAGACATTGCTAGGTGCTGTGCTGTAAGATTCATCGCATCTTAAACTTTTTTTTAAGTAAGAGGAGGGGAGATAGACAGACTCCCACATGCGTCCCGACCAAGATCCACCTGGCAACCCCCATCTGAGGCCGATGCCTGAATCAACTGAGCTATCTTCAGCACCCAGGGCCAATGCTTGAATCAGTCAAGCCACTGGCTGCGATAGGGGAAAAGAGAGAGATGGGGGAGAAGAAGGGGAAGAGAAGCAGAGGATCATTTCTCATATGTGCCCTGACTAGGAGTCGAACCCAAGATGTTTGCATGCTGGACTGATACTCTATCCACTGAGTCAACCGGCCAGGACCACATCTTAAATTTAAAGCTAAATTTCTTAGTTTCTTTTCTAAGTGTGGATGCTTTCAATTCTACTTTTCTTGAGGAGTCACATTCCTGAGAGAAGGTGGCATTCCCCTCACCAAGGTTTCATTGCTGAGTGTCCCTCTAATTCAAGGAAGTTTCTTCCTAGATATGATATAGAGAATTTTTACACTGGAGTTTTCTGGAACTTGCTGCAATGATAGAATGTTCTGCCCTGTTCAAAATGGTAGTCACTAACCATATGTAGTTGTTGAGTATTGAAACATGCTCAATTAACTTGAATGAACTTAAATGGCCCCATGTGGCTAGGGGCTACCATTTTGTAGAGAAAAGCTTTAAATAACCTCAGAAAAGTGGACATTTCTGATCAATCATCATGTCCTCACTACTGTATAGTAGCTTTAGGTCTTTAGTGGTAAGTGATGGGGATTTGTGATCTTGAATTCCATTCTAGATTTTCTAGATTTTTAGATCATTTGATAAAGCAATCTTCTGAAAGCTTAAAGTTATATTTACTTTAAACTTATTTTATCATCTTCAGTTTGATATATATATATATATATATATGGCAATTTAAATGATTTTTAAAGTAAGGAATACAGCACACTGACTATGCTCTTGTACCATAGTCATTATGAAATTTAATTGTTATCCAATATCTAATTAGAAATTTCTTCCTAAAATGGGAAAAATGTAGTTTTTGAGAATTCCAATTGGAAGAAGAATTTTTTAAAAATATTTTTCATTGATTTAAGAGAGAAAAGGAGAGGAAAGGGGAGAGAGAGAATCATCAACTCACCACTCCATTTAGTTGTGCACTCGTTGGTTGCTTCTCCTACACGCCCTGATGGGATTGAACTTGTGACCTTGGCATGCCGGGAGGATGCTTTATACCGGGGTCCCCAAACTATGGCCTGCAGGCCGCATGCAACCCCCTGAGGCCATTTATCCGGCCCCCACCACACTTCCGGAAGGGGCACCTCTTTCATTGGTGGTCAGTGAGAGGAGCATAGTCCCCATTGAAATACTGGTCAGTTTGTTGATTTAAATTTACTTGTTTTTTATTTTAAATATTGTATTTGTTCCCGTTTTGTTTTTTTACTTTAAAATAAGATATGTGCAGTGTGCATAGGGATTTGTTCATAGTTTTTTTTATAGTCTGGCCCTCCAATGGTCTGAGTGACAGTGAACTGGCCCCCTTTGTAAAAAGTTTGGGGACCCCTGCTTTATACACTGAGCACCCGGCCAGTGCTTGGAAGAGGAATTTTTAATTATATAAAATTTCTACCCAGATTTGGAAATACTGCTCATTTAATTCTTGTCATTACAAAATAGGTGATTCTTATTAAAAGTAGCTAGGAAAATCTACTCTTCTGTTCCTATTATATCTAGGAGAACTAAAATTGCTCATATAAGGGTTTCTTATAACCCTCAATCTGAAAATAGCTTCATTCTCCCCCCACCTGTAATGTAAATAATATATGCTTATTATAAAGCTTAACATGATGTGGAGAAGTATAAGAAAGAAAATTTTCTTTTTTTTAGCAAGGGAGAGAGAGAGAGAGAAAGAGACAGGGACAGACAGACAGGAAGGGTAAGATATGAGAAGCATCAACTCACAGTTGTGGCACTTTAGTTGTTCATTGATTGGTTTCTCAAACGTGCCTTGGGAGAGAAGGACTCCAGCCAGTGACCCCTTGCTCAAGCCAGCGACCTTGGGCTTCAAGCCAGCAACCTTTGGGCTCAAGCAAATGACTATGGGGTCGTGTCTATGATCCCATACTCAAACTGGTAACCCTGTGCTCAAGCCAGTGAGCCTGCACTCAAGCCGAATGAGCCCTCACTCAAACTGGTGACCCCGGAGTTTCAAAACTGGGTCCTTAGCATCCCAGGTCAATGCTCTATCCACTGTGCCACCACCTGGTCAGGTATAAGGAAGGAAATTTTTAAGAATCTTGAACTCTTGCCACCTTGAGCCATAACCACCATTAACATGTGGAAAGGCCATACTTTTATCACACAGAGACTGTTCATCATATGGAGTAAGTTGGCCTAGGCTGAAATATGAATTCAGTTTCATGGTGTCATCTATGATTAATGCCCAACTTAAAGCTGTGACTAGGAAAGCAGTTGTACTTGCTTCATTCCTAAGGGATCCTTACCTTTGGAAAGGAGATCTTGTAGAAAATAGCGTGAAGCCATCTAAGAGAAAGAATAACCTACAATTAGTCTAAAATGTGAAGGGATACCATGGAAATAGGCTCAATGTAAGTTTATAAAAGTCCTTCAAAACGCAGGCCGATTTTGGGAAAGTAGAATTCATCTTGCCATTCAAATAATTTTGCTTAACATTGCTCATTCTAACACCACCTTCCACACTCACACACAAAAATGTGGGATTTTTTATCAAGGGAGATGTATTTTGCAACCTGAAATTCTACTGTGAAGATGGACCATGAAAGTAACTGGCTATGATGATAACAAGTTAAATAATCATTTCACCATTGAATGAATATCTTTGTTATTCAAAGATAAGACTTTTAAAGTATTTCTCGTGTTTGCTTCAGTCTCATCATGGTTGTTCTCATTTCAGATCACCCCTATTTTGTTGGTGTCCAATTCCATCCTGAGTTTTCTTCTAGGCCGATGAAGCCTTCCCCTCCCTACTTGGGATTATTACTTGCAGCAACTGGGAACCTGAATGCCTATCTACAACAGGGGTGCAAACTGTCCTCCAGGTAACCCGCTCACTGCTCCTAACAGTGACTCCAGATGTAGTTATAAACACCTGAGTTTTCTCATAACATTTAATATCATTGTAGGATTTCTTTTTAAAGTGATGAATCGTCTTTTCCTTCTTAACAATTGTGACTCTTTCTCTTAATAAAAATGATTTAATCATATCTACAAATAGTAACCTGCCAGTTTTCCAAATTATGCTAACACTGGGCATTATTTTAGAAAATTTTGTCATTTTGGTAAGTGAAAAGTAGGATTTTCTTTTGTTGACTCTTTGATTAATAAATACATGTGAATATTTTATGGGCTCTTTGCTTTATGAATTGCCTATTTATATCCTTTGCCCTATTTTTCCTTTTGCTCTTATACCCTTTCTCTTAATGATTGGTAAGCTCTTTATATACAAAGGACATTAATCCTTTATTAGGTTGCAAATATTTTTTCAAAGTGTTTTTGTTTTCTTTGAAGTTGTCAATGGTAGTTTTTATTTTCCTTACTGAGTTTTAAATAAGAACTTTATGAAATTCTTGTGTATGTATATATTTTTACTTATATAGTCAAATATTGTACTTTTATGAAGCCTGCCTTTAGTGTCATGTGCAGAGTTTTTCTTTATCAAAATATTATATAAGTAATAAGCCATTTTTTCCCACTAGCACTTTTATGGTTTCAATTTTAAATAGTAGTTTAAATCTATAATCTCTATGAACTTTATATTTGGTGTAGTGTGTGAGATAGGGAATCTGGCTGCCTCCTGTCCCAATTGTTAGTAAGTTGAGTAATTTAGATTTGTTTCAGGGAGTTTTGTTTTGGTCCATTAATGATTTAGTCTCTTATTTCTGAACCCTGACAAACCTTCTCATTATCAGCATTATTGTAAATCAAGCCTTATATATGCTACTCCCATTATTATTTGACATTTTAAAAAGAGTATTTTGCTGCTCTTTCAGATGAATTGTCCAATGATTTTTAAAAATCATGTTTGAGTAAAAAACCCCTTATTGATTTTTATTAAAATTTATATTTTACTTTTTCTCATCCAAGAATATTATATGCAATAACTTAAAAATGGAAGGAAGTAGCCAGAATTATAAGACTATAGCTAAGTAAGTACCATACCTAGGGTTAGTACTAGAATAACTGAATTGTTTAGAAGATTACCATTGCTGACTCTCATCCTAGCAAACAACCCTTGCAATATTGCAATTGAGAACTGCTGGGATCGGTGCATGGTATACATAGGTATGCTTGTGTTATGCAGGCCTGCTTATTTGTGATATCAGCTGCTAGGAGAAGCCCAGTTCCTTAGCATTTCCTTTAACTGTGTGTTCATATTGGAATTGCTTTATATATTTTGCATGTCAGGTGTCTTACTGAGTTAATGATCACTCCTTGCACTCTTGAACCAGTGCACTTGTTTCCACACTGTGCTCTATGGAGCCGGAGTCTGGCCTGCTGTGAGGAGCAGGCTGAGTGGCTCCAGGCTCTTCCCTGCTTCAGCCAGGCAGCTCCACTTTGTCTGGCTCATGTAGCATGGTTCTGCATGAGATTTCATGCAAAGACGAGCTTCCTGTGCTCTGAGGCTGCATGGCCTATGCAGCAGGTTGGAGATTCCAGTGTGCTCCCATGTTGGATATGTGCTGTGACCCTTCTCAGACACTTCATTGTCTCCATTATTTCAGTGGTCACACGTGAAAGGAGGGGCGCAGTGAAACAAGTTAAATGGCTGGGAGATGTAACCCACACTTGATAATTTATGTATAACTATCTGGTTGTTTGCAACCATCAGTTAATATACAAATGGTATCTGGGTGTGTGGCCTGCCCACATGTGTGCTGGGCAGCCTGCTTGCTGGGTCCTGCATGGGGCTGGTGGTCTCTGGGTAAGACTCACTGGTAGTTCCTGAGAAAAGCGACTGCTTGCTAGTGACTACTGAGCAAGACACAGTATGTCTCGGAGAGGAGGAAAAACCTCGTAACAAAACTCTGATGCTGATATTGGAATTTCAGTCAACCAACAGACTTCCACCGTTGTCAGAGAATTCCCATGTGTTAGCCACACACTAGGGCATTCCTTAAGAGCAGCTGGGATCTTATTTAGCTGTCTCCCTGGCTCCCTAGCACACAGGGTTTTAAAAAAATTATTACCCATTAAAGTAATAAATGTAGATAGGACAGAGGATATAGTCTAGTCTAATCTTGACACCTTGCAGAGGGTTTTCCAACTAAGAATAGTGACCATGAATAAATCCAGAGACAGACACCAGGATTCCAGAGGAACCTTACACCCAACTCCATTCTGCCCAGCTCCATGGCATTAGTGAGCATTGAAAAGCAAATGATGGCTTTGATGGCCAGGCTCTAATTGTGAGCTGAGTTGGTACTATTTTTTCTGTCAAACAAGATTACTATCTGTTATCAATCCTAAACAAATGTGACAAGGAATGTGAACTCTACAATAATGACTTCCTTTTCTAGAAATTGGCTGATGATATTTAACTGTATGGCACCTGTGTAGCCAACAACTTTAAAGCCCAGAATATAAAAATCCTGGGTTTTCAGCAAGTTTACCTGAGCTGTAACCTCTGTATTCTGTCTCATGGATAACATTTATCTTTTAGTGCCTGAGAAGTTGCAGTAAGAATATCATTTTGGGATCTAGAGCTGATGAGCAAAATTCTACTCTGTGTAGAATGACAGCAATTATGAAAACTATTAGTGGTCTGTTCAAGATGCATTATAGTTTTTAGATAGTATTTTTTAAGGCTTTTTATAAGCTAATCAAAAGTTACATGCAAAATCAAACTAAGAGTTTTGTTTTTGTGGGTCCTCTAAGACTACCATACATTCAATGATTCACTAGTAGGAATCAGAATATAGTTGTACTCATGGCTAAACTTTATTACAGTGACAGAATAAGCATACATAACTGAAAGAGTAAAGGGAAAATGTATAAGGTATAAATAGAGTCTGGGGAAACCTATTTGCAAGTTTCCTATGTTCTCTCTCTCCTGTGAGAGGTCACAAAGAGCTCCTCCTCCCTCTGGCAGTGAAAATGCAGCAACATGTGTGTGATGTGTATGCCCAGAGAAGCCCATCTGAGACTCAAGATTCAGGGTTTTATTGGGGGCTGGTCACATAGACTTTTTCTTCCTAGCAACCACTCAAATTCCAGACTCCCTAAGAGAAAAATGTTTACCGTAAATGACATTGTTTGTGTAGACAGTATAGGCCCAGTGAAATTACCTTACCAGTTTGTAATGGAGAAAACAGTCTGAAAGCCGAGTGTCCAAGTTCCCAAGTTCCCCTGCAAGCAAACCCTTCAAGCGATAGCAGCCTCAGGTATGCTGTGTTGACTCTTTTACACAAATCTAATAAACCATTTTTAGAATAAATAAAACCAATGGCAAATTATGGTCCATTAAAGGAATCTTTGTAATTCATTCTTGATATCTCTCTCCTGGTGTCTCTACATAATTTGTCCCATGTATAAAATGTAACTACAAATTTGCATGGTCTTGCTGGCATGTGATGTAATGAAATGAGACAATTTTATATAACTGTAAGAAGAGAAATCTAGGAGACTTATACTAAACATACAGGGTGGGGCAAAAGGTTTACAGTTGTGAGTATGTGAAACAGAGTTTATTCTTGTGTTACTATTTATTAACTATTGTATTATTTTCCATCTGAACAAGTGTAAACCTACTTTTGCCCCACCCTATAATGTGCAAAGGTGCTTGTATCTTTAGTATGTAGAAACAAGCACATAATCTCTGTCCAGAATTCCATTTTAAGCAACTGGAAACAGAAGAGGGATCAGAGACTAAAGTTCATAGGTTGTTTTTCAGCATGTATGTCTCTAGGGCTGCCCTGCAAGGCTTTTTGGCATAATCTCTACACACCCAAGTTTAGGAACAACTTTTAGTTTTTATAATGCTGGCATTTATCATGCCCATTTGTCAGGTTGGAGTACAACTCTCTTGCTTAGGTGGTACTTGTTCTATATCAGAAAGCAAAAACTTAACTGGGGTTCAGTCAGCAGTTCACAGAAATGTAGCTCTTTGTAGAAACATGTTTTAAAGTATAAAATTGAAACCTTAAGACATTTAAGTAGCATTTTATCCTATATTTTAGAATCTTGGATTCGATATCCCCACCCACCATATGCTTTCTCTTGGGCAGAGAATTGTCTTTTTATGGTGAATCAAGAGGCAGACAGGTAGAGAAACAACAGGAGCAAAGTTACTTAGTGCTTCATGGTCTTTGCTTGACTGTTTCAGACCGAATTCAAAAGTTGAAACTACCTTGTAAACAGAGGGTCCTTAAAGGGAGTACATACTTGCAGCCAGTTCCATTTTTTTATCTAAGTTCATTCTCTTCTTAGTGCTTACCCTTCCCTTTCTACATTTAACTTTGAATCCTAGTAGCAGTCAGGGAGAGAGAGGGACAGATAGACAGGAAGGGAGAGAGATGAAAAGCATCAACTCAGAGTTGCTGAACTTTAGTTCATTTATTGCTTTCTCATCTGTGTCTTGACCTGGGGGGGAGGCTCCAGCTGAGCCAGTGACCCCTTGCTCAAGTCAGCAACCTTGGGCTTCAAGCCAGCGACCTTTGGGCTCAAGCCAGCAAACATGGGGTCATGTCTATGCTCCCATGCTCAAGCTGGTGACCCTGCACTCAAGCTAGTGAGCCTGTACTCAAGCCAGATGAGCCCGCGCTCAAGCCAGTGACCTCGGGGTTTTGAACTTGGTCCCTCAGCATCCCAGGCCAATGCTCTATCCACTGCACCACTACCCAGTCAGGCAAAATCTTTAAGAAAAGAATAAAAGTTTCTCCTGAGCCTGCAGGCTCTGTGTTGCCTTCAACTTAAAATGATCCACATACCAAAAAGGTATATCTTGGTGTGACTTGTTTCGAAACCCTACATTATGTTTCCTTAGTTTGTTTTAATCTAGGCAAGTCACCCTGTTTAGTTTTAATAATATGACTTTTTCTATTCTTTTTTGTTGTTGTTAATTTCACCCATTTACCCACCCACCATCAGCTTGTCCTCTGTATCTATGGGTCTGTTCCTATTTTATTTTGTTTATTCATTTGTCTTGTTTTTTTTAGATTGCACATATAAGTGAAATCATAAGGTATGTCTTTCTCTGACTTATTTCACTTAGCTTAAGGTTCATCCATGTTTTCACAAATGGCAAGATCTCATTCTATTTATTTCTGAGTATATTCTATTGTAATAACATTGACTTTTACAAAGAGTTCAGGCCAGTTGTCTTGTAGGAATTACCAGAACCTGGATTCATCCCATTGTTTTCTCATGTTTAGAACGAGGTTATACATTTTTGGAAGAATAGTTTATTGAGGCTGTTGTGTATACATTATGCATAAAGCTTATAACATTTCCTTTTTTGTTCCACTGTGGATAATGCTAAGTTAATCGCCTGGTTAAGGTAGTGACTGGATATCTATTTCGTAAAGGAATATTTTCTTCCATTTTTGGTTTCTAAAATACCATCTTCCACTGAAATAAAGTAGGGCTCTTGGAGGAAATGGTTGTATCCAGTACTTGGGAAGGGAAAGAGGGAAAGTGCAAGGTAAGCCTGGAATGTATTCCTGGACTTAAACAAAGAGCTAAAAACAACGGGGAAGTTTTCTATTAGTTTGATAGGCTTCCTGCTGACCACATTTTGGGCAATTTGAACATCAGAAAGAATAATGGAAATATTGAATTATAACACATTACATTTGTTTTTTTTTGTATTTTTCTGAAGCTGGAAATGGGGAGAGACAGTCAGACAGACTCCCGCATGCGCCCGACCAGGATCCACCTGGCAAGCCCACCAGGGGCGAAGCTCTGCCCACCAGGGGGCAATGCTCTGCCCCTCCGGGGCGTCGCTCTGTTGTGACCAGAGCCACTCTAGCGCCTGGGGCATAGGCCAAGGAGCCATCCCCAGCGCCCAGGCCATCTTTGCTCCAATGGAGCCTCGGCTGTGGGAGGGGAAGAGAGAGACAGAGAAGAAGAAGAGGGGGAGGGGTGGAGAAGCAGATGGGCACTTCTCCTGGTGCCCTGGCTGGGAATCAAACCTGGGACTTCTGCATGCCAGGCCAACGCTCTACCACTGAGCCAACCGGCCAGGGCCTGCACATTACATTTTTTATTATTTATTTATTTATTTATTTAATTTTTAATGACAGAGACAGAGAGAGAGACAGAGAGAGGACAGACAGACAGGAAGGGAGAGATGAGAAGCATCAGTTCTTCGTTGCGGCTCCTTAGTTGTTCATTGATTGCTTTCTCATATGTTCCTTGACTAGGGGGCCACAGCAGAGCTAGTGACCTCTTGCTCAAGCCAGTGACCTTGAGCTCATGCCAGCCATGTTGGGCTCAAGTCAGTGACTATGGTGTCATGTCTATGATTTCACACTCAAGCTGGTGAGTCCATGCTCAAGCCAGATGAGCCTGTGCTCAAGCCAGTGACCTTGGGGTTTCAAACCTGGGTCCTTTGCATTCCAGTCCGATACTGTATCCACTGCACCACCACCTGATCAGGCAACACATTACATTTTTTAAAATTCCATGTGGATACTCAGAAGATTTTTAAAATGCCCATTAAAAATGTAGAAGCAACCTCAGTGTAATAAATGAGCCAAATAATGATCATCAATGAATGCCAAAACGATTTGACGAAAGGATGTGGGAAACAGGATATTCATATGCTCTCAAACCATCACCACAGATTCTTTATTAATTACAAAAGCCTGTCTTTTGAACTTAACACCTTGTGTGCATTTTTCCAAGTTGCATGATGCTCATAATGTTTACTGGCTGCATATTTTAGCATTCCTTTAATGCACCACATGTAGTAACACTTACTTTATCTCAGCCACAGTGTTGGGCACAAGAGAATTAAATGCTAGTTGAATCAGAACACATTCCTTGTCCCAAAGGACTCATCAGATAGTATAATGGTTCTCTACACTTGAGGGCTGAAAAATTACTTTCTGATAATGTGATGAAAGCTGTGTACCCACTTCCTGGAAAACTGCCCAAACATACCAATTTGAATGTTTTTGCCTGATGTTCATATTCCAAAATCCCTCCCTATCCAGTGACCTTCTAGTACTTCTCAGATACAGACACCCAGCTAAGAAAGGACATCAATGTGGGGGTGCACAGCTCCAGCAGTGTGAGAAGTGCCACATTGTAGCTTGTTCTCTTTTATATGGCTGCTCCCAGGATCCCAAGATTGTGACTAACATCAGGATAGACATCTTCCTGCCAGTGGTACCACCATCTACATCAGTGGTAGTCAACCTGGTCCCTACCGCCCACTAGTGGGTGTTCCAGCTTTCATGGTGGGTGGTAGCAGAGCAACCAAAGTATAAATAAAAAGATAGATTTAACTATAGTAAGTTGTTTTATAAAGATTGATTCTGCCAAACTTAGCGAAAATCTGACATAAAGTACTTGGTAAGTAATTATTATTATATGCTTTCACTTGCTGTCACTCTGCTTTATAAATTTTATAAAGTGACTTCCCTACTTTATAAATCAGCATTCCTGTGGAACCAGTGGGCAGTTAGAAAATGTTACTAACAGAGATACAAAAGTGGGCGGTAGGTATAAAAAGGTTGACTACCCCTGATCTACATCATCCATACAGCTGGCTGGGCCCCTATGAGTAAGCTCAGATTCCTCCCTCCTTCTGCCTCTGCACTCATAGCAGATCCTGGAGAATCTGGGTTGGTTGCAATTCACCTGCACTCCTCATATCATCTGCCATCCTGCAAGGTGTGTGGCCTGAGCCTCAGCGCTCAGTCTCTGGAGGTGGGACTGTGACCTCATTCTTCTGTGCATCAGTTTCTTTATAAAAAAGGGAATGGTAATAGTGCCCACTTTACATGGGAGTAATGAAGATTAAGTTTTATACTAAATGTAAAGCACTTAGCACAGTACCTGATCTATAGTAAAAATTAAATGGGAAGCCTCATTGGTGGTGGCAGAGTGGGTAGAGTGTCGACCCAGGATGCTGAAGGCCCTGGTTTGAAACCCTGAGGTCACCAGCTTGAGTGCAGGATTGTCAACATGATTCTAAGGTCGCTGGCTTGAGCCCAAGGTCATTGGCTTGGCAAGGGATCACTGGATTGGCTTCAGCCACCCTTTACCCCCTGTCAAGGTACGTATGAGAAGCAACCAGTGAACAATAAAGTAAAGCAACTACAAGTTGATGCTTCTCATATCTTTTCTCCCTCCTCCCTCTCTAAAAAATATTACATGGGAAGTATCATTATTATGCTCTTATTATTAATTTGACTTTAGTTCTGATCTCCATCTCTTACCCACTGCAAAGCCTACCTGCTGTCTTTGCCTCCAACTTGCCTCCTTTCAGTCCATCTGCCAGCAGAATGGTCTTTCTATATTATCTTGGAGCTTAAAACTCTCAGTGGGTTCCCTTGATTACAGGATAAAATGTACACAAATCCATACGGAACAACCTGCAGCCCCCTGCTCTCCCCAGAGTGTTCTAATGTCTGCCTCCACTCACACTGCTGTCGTGGCTCTGGATACCCATCCCTGAAGTGCTTAGTGAGAAGGGAATACCAATCCATAGTCTGTTAGGGCTCAAGTTCACCCAAATCCTTACTGATGGTGGGTGGGCCTGGGAGGTGCGAGTGGCCCCTTCATTGACATTTCTCCCTCTAATCCATACTCATCCTACCTTGAATGACCTTTTGTCTTTGACTAGGAGAGTAAGATACTCTTTCCCCCCTGCATGAATGTGCAGTGCATTTTCCAGCACTATTTTAAACTTAGAATCACCTTGCTTTTTTTTTTTTAACCTTTGGGCTGCATGGTTTATGTTGCCAAGGGACATTCTTGCAATATATGGTGCAAATATTTTACTTCCATGAGGACAGTGTGGACGGGTAGAGTGGGTGCTGTAGAGTTAATTCTGGGTTTACTACTTACCAGGTAATTTTTTCCACATCCCCTCCTAAGCCTCAGGGTCTTCGTCCTTTATGGTTGCTGTAAAGAACAGCTGAGATGGTACTTTGTAAACTTTAAGCTGATATGAAAATGCTACCTTCCCCACTTTGTTACATTTCAAGCAAAAGTGAACTGGGAAACAATGTTTCTTTTTTGCTTTCTTTTTTTACAGTCCTTTTAAACATCTTTTAAAACAGGAACCCCTTCCCCGTGATTGTTTGACTCCAACTACATGCCTTCAGACTTGTCTGCTTAAAGTACAGCTCATAAACCACATATGGGTACACCTTCCCTCGGGGATTAAGTGTTGGTTAAAAGTACTCTTTACTGATTGTGGGTCACTGCAGGCTGATGATGTGGTGGCAGCCAGGGATGGAGTTAATAGTGATATACACTACTGTGTTCTTTGTGCCCTGCTGGGCTTGTGTTCTGCCATTTATTTTCAATGCAAAACTCATTCAAAGCATACTAAGTTTTTATTCCATTGCTCTTATATTTTATGGCTTCCAGGGGCTCTTTGAGAAGGAAGTAAGTACAGCGGTAACAATGCTTTGGGGAAAACTGTGTGCATGGCAGCTTGTTTTAAAATATGCCTTTTCCACATGAAATGGATTTTGATATAAAGTATTGTAGGAACTCATGCATGCTGGGAATCTTAAGTATGTCATTAAAAATTTTAAATTCCAACCACCTCTTCCTGTCAATGGAGAAGAAATGGTTTAATGGCTGCCCCCAGGGTAGCATAAAAGGTGGGATATATGAGGCATTACTGTATCCTGGCCCTAGCGCCTTAGAATATCTGTTTTATTATATTGGGAATTTATTAGGAACTAGGAATCTTTGACAAACAAACTTGACTGTGACAAGCATTTTATTTGTCAAAGAACCACACATAAGCAAGACTATTGTCGTCAAGTCTTGTAAGTCAAGCCAGGGTTGTAAGGATAGCGATTCCTATGCTGGTAATTTTAATTTTGTCTTTTAAGAACTAGTATCATGAAAAACGTTTTTTAAAAAAGAGTGCCCCCATTGTTTGGGAGGCCCTTGCATGCATGAAAGAGATTTGCTGTGATCTTACTTAAGTGTAGCTAGCCAGACCTCTAAAAAACCCAACAAAAACCCTTTTTTAGGGAGTGACAAAGAGGACCTTGCATGGTGATTGTTTTTTTAAAGTTATTATTTATTTGTTTTTAAAGCAGCACTATCCAATAGAACTTACTGCAGTGATAGAAGTGTTCCATAATCTGTACCATCCGATATGGCCATCACCAGGCCCACATGGCCATTGAACTCTTGAAGTGTGCCTCATTATGTTCGAGTGAGAAATGAAATTTTAAATTTTATATGCTTTGAATTGATTTAAATTTAGGTAGCTACTGTGGCTTGTGGCTGCCATACTGGATGGTGCAGGTTTAAAACTTTCCCCTCCTCAGATGTCACAAGTCACACATGAATGGTCTGTATTCTGCAGCATTCCATAAAATTTAGCATGCAAGACCCAAATGTCTAATAACTCTCTCCACTGAGAGGTGTGTATGTATGTGTGTGTGTATGTATGTGTATGTGTGTACAGAGGTTATTTAAAAAGACAGGCTAGTCTTAAGATAGAGCTGAGATGTTTTGAATTAAATGAAGATATACCCAGATAACTATATCTTTGTACTTCTTTAAGTCTGTTTTGTGTGAAACAGAAATGAACTCAAGTCACACGCATCTCAGAGTAGTACCCACATTTTACTGGATGTACAGGAGCCCCTGCTGTTCTGCATGTGGGTGATGATCCACATTTGACTTATAATAGTTTTTTGTTTTTGTTTTTGCCAACATGTGAATGCCATAAAATCAGCAAGCTTGGCAGCATGCCTTTTTTGATAATTCTGTTCTTGAATGTCATGATTTATTTGATTGTTTTAGCCCTAGTCCCTGACACATATGAAAAAGAATTAGTGAACCCAGCCATTTGCCTTGAAGATGAGTAAACCCAAACCAAGACACAGTTTGTTAGACTCAGCCTGTGTTTTTTGATGTGTTGGTAGAGTTTGGAGCAGACAGCCATTAGACAGGAAATGAGAGCCATTAAGTTAGAAGCAGACCCACCCAAGTCTACTTGCTAACACGGGGAGGGTATTACTGTTGGTATAGGAAATAATTCTGAAAATCATTCACTTGACAGTTTTCATGACATCTTATATTTCCATGACTTTTTGAGAGATACCATATTGTAAATATGGAGCCCCAATGAATAGTAACAGCTTATATTTTTGTATAGTTTTCAAAAGCAGCTTTATACATTCTCTTTTGGCTCTCATAACCTTTTGGTGAGGTTTTAGGTATTAATTCTACTATTTCTAGACTCTCAAGACTCAAGTAACCAGTGGACATGTACATAGCCAATAAATGGTACAACCAAGAATGTGAGAGGGAAGATGTGGGCCCATCCTCCGCTTCTCCAGGCTCAGAGATGGAGAAGGAAGCAGATATAAAATCTGATGACTGAGGAAATGGAGTTTGGCCCTTCTCACTTGTGGTGTGAGGCAACATGCCCCGAGAGGCAACACTAGCTTATTACAACACACCTTAAACTTGAGCTTGTAGCTTAGGCTAACATGGTGGGGATTCTGACCCCACCTCAAATAAACTGTGTGCCCAGTGAATCACTACCCTTGACCTTCATTACTTTGCAGATAGGGAGTTGAGTACAACTTCCACATCCCCTTTCTTTGCCAATTCTATGATAGGTAATATTGCATAAAACCAGGAGGATTCTGCATTTGTGTAGTAGTGGGATTGCATAGATAAGGACATATCATCTTTTGGGGCCAGTTTTTTTAATTGCTTTTAATTTATTCTGTTTACATAGATTCTAGTGTTGCCCTGAATGCATCCCCCCTTCCCCGTATTCCCCTCAACATCTCCCTTGCCCCCCTCCCCATAGTGCCCCCCACCCTTCCCTTCAGCTTTATCCCATCCTATCATCCCCTTTCCCTCTGGTCCCTTTGATCTCTCCTCTGTCTCAATTCCGTTCTTCAGTTCACAATGTTCATTGGATTCCTCAAATGAGTGAGGTCATATGATATTTTTCTTTTTCTGCCTGGCTTATTTCACTTAACATAACAGTTTCCAGGTCCATCCATGTTGTCACAAAAGGTAAGATTTCCTTCTTTTTCATGGCCCCATAGTATTATTCCATTGTCTATATGTACCAAAGCTTTTTAATCCACTCATCTACTGACGAACACTTGGTCTGTTTTGAGATCTTTGCTATTGTGAAAAAGGCTGCTATAAACATGGGGTGCTTTTCTCCTTTTGAAACAGTGCTATGGTGTTCTTGTGGTATTTTCCTAAAAGTGGGATAGCTGGGTCAAAAGGCAGTTCGATTTTTAATTTTTTGAGGAATCTCCATACTGTTTTCCACAGTGGCTGCACCAGTCTGCATTCCCACCAGCAGTGCAGGAGGGTTCCCTTTTCTCCACTTCCTCGCCAGCACTTATTCTGTGTTGTTTTGTTGATGAGCGCCGTTCTGACTGGTGTGAGGTGATATCTCATTGTGGTTTTAATTTGCATTTCTCTAATTATTAGTGATGTTGAGCATTTTTTCATATGCCTATTGGCCATCTGAATGTCCTCTTTGGAGAAGTGTCTACTCATTTCTTTTGCCCATTTTTTGATTGGATTGTTTATCTTCCTAGTGTTGAGTTTTACAAGTTCTTTATAAATTTTGGTTATTAACCCCTTATTAGACGTATTGTCAAATATGTTCTCCCATTGTGTAGTTTGTCTTTTTATTCTGTTCTTATTGTCTTTAGCTGTGCAAAAGCTCTTTAGTTTGATATAGTCCCATTTGTTTATCCTGTCTTTTATTTTACTTGCCTGTGGAGATAAATCAGCAAATATATTACTGCGAGAGATATTGAAGAGCTTATTGCCTATGTTTTCTTCTAAGATGCTTATGGTTTCACAGCTTACATTTAAGTCTTTTATCCACTTTGAGTTTATTTTTGTGAATGGTGTGAGTTGGTGGTCTAGTTTCATTTTTTTGCAGGTAGCTATCCAATTTTCCCAACACCATTTGTTGAAGAGGCTGTCTTTACTCCATTGTATGCTCTTACCTCCTTTGTCAAATATCAGTTGTCCATAAAGATGTGGGTTTATTTCTGGGTTCTCTGTTCTGTTCCATTGATCTATATGCCTGTTCTTATGCCAATACCACGCTGTTTTGAGTACAATGGCCTTGTAGTATAACTTGATATCAGGAAGTGTGATACCTCCCACTTAATTCTTCCTTTTCAAGATTGCTGAGGCTATTTGTCTTCTTTTTTGGTTTCATACAAATTTTTGAGATATGTGTTCTATATCTTTGAAGTATGTCATTGGTATTTTAATTGATATTGCATTGAATTTATAAATTGCTTTGGGTAATATGGATATTTTAATGATGTTTATTTTTCCTAACCATGAACACGGTATATTCTTCCACTTGTTTGTATCTTTCTTGATTTCTTTTATCAATGTTTTATAATTTTCTGAGTATAAGTCTTTATTATTTTTTTTTATTATTATTTATTTATTTTTTTTTGCATTTTTCTGAAGCTGGAAACGGGGAGAGACAGTCAGACAGACTCCCGCATGCGCCCGACCGGGATCCACCCAGCACGCCCACCATGGGGCGACGCTCTGCCCACCAGGGGGCGATGCTCTGCCCATCCTGGGTGTCACCATGTTGCGACCAGAGCCACTCTAGTGCCTGGGGCAGAGGCCACAGAGCCATCCCCAGCGCCCGGGCCATCTTTGCTCCAATGGAGCCCTGGCTGCGGAAGGGGAAGAGAGAGAGGCAGAGAGGAAGGCACAGCGGAGGGGTGGAGAAGCAAATGGGCGCTTCTCCTGTGTGCCCTGGCCGGAATCGAACCCAGGTCCTCCGCACGCTAGGCCGACGCTTTACCGCTGAGCCAACCGGCCAGGGCGAGTATAAGTCTTTAATCTCCTTGGTTAAATTTACTCCTAGGTACTTTATTTTTTTGGTTGTAATAATGAAGGGAATTGTTTCCCTAATTTCTCTTTCTGGCAGTTCATTGTTGGTGTATAAAAATGCCTCTGATTTCTGAGTATTAATTTTATATCCTGCCACCTTGCTGAATTCATTTATCAGGTCCAGTAGTGTTTTGACTGAGACTTTAAAGTTTTCTATATACAATATCATATCACTTGCAAATAATGATAGTTTTACTTCTTTTCCAATTTGAATGCCTTTTATTTCTTCTTTTTGTCTGATTACTGTGGCTAGGACTTCCAGAACTATGTTGACTAAGAGTGGTGAAAGGGGGCACCCTTGCCTTCTTCCTGATCTTAAGGGGATTGCTTTAATTTTTGCCCATTGAGAATGATGTTGGCTGTGGGTTTGTCATAGATGGCCTTTATCATGTTTAGGTATGTTGCCTGTATTCCCAATTTGCTGAGAGTTTTGATCATGAATGGGTGCTGGATTTTATCAAATGCTTTTCCTGAATCTATTGAAATTATCATGTGGTTTTTCTCCTTCCTTTTGTTTATGTGATGAATCACATTGATTGATTTGTGAATATTGTACCACCCTTGCCTCCCCAGAATAAATCCCACTTGATCATGGTGTATGATTTTTTTCATATATTGCTGGATCTGGTTGGTTAATATTTTTTTTATAAATAAATTTTTATTTTAATGGGGTGACATCAATAAATCAGGGTACATATATTCAAAGAAAACATTTCCAGGTCATCTTGTCATTTAGTTCTGTTGCATACCCATCACCCAAAGATAGATCGTCCTCCGTCACCCTCTATTCAGTTTTCTTTGTACCCCTCCCTCTCCCCCTCCCCCTCTCCCTCCTCCCTCCCCCCACCCCCCGTAACCACCACACTCCTGTCCATGTCTCTTAGTCTCACTTTTATGTCACACCCATGTATGGAATCCTGCAGTTCTTGTTTTTTTCTGATTCACTTATTTCGCTCCGCATAATGTTATCAAGATTCCAGCATTCTGCTGTAAGTGATCCGATGTCATCATTTCTTCTAGCTGAATAGTATACCATGGTGTATATGTGCCCCATCTTCTTTATCCAGTCTTCTATTTTTTTTTTACAGTGATTAAAAGCCTTTAAGCAAACTCTTGGCAAATGCAGCAAGAATCCATAAAAGAGTAGTGTCCTTAACATGTTCACCAAGACCAAGTTGGCCCCATTACCATGCCAAATCCCTGAAAAATGCACCCCAACCACAGTTCAGTCTGTTAGGAGCTGTCACAGGGAGCAGGAGTCCAGGAAAAGTCCACATCCAGGAAAAGTCCTCATGGCACTGGAATTGTTGTTACCATTCTATACTTTGCAGCTCATGTCCAAGTCCCAGTGACCGCTGCTTCTAGCTGGTAATGATTCAGGTAGACTGAAGAAGCCATTTGCAGCATGCGTGGATATGGAGCTTCTGTTCTCCTCTGCCTGGAGAGATGAGACCAGGTTGCTTTTCCCTGGAGCTCTGTGACTGTGGCATGGTAAAGAGAACCTTGGGATACACTAAGCTGGGTGGCAAAGGTAAATTCATAATACAAGTTGGCAAAAGGAGGAAAGAGAGCTCTAAATTAAGAGTAGGTCCCAGCCTGAAATATGAGTGGGGCATTGAGGTAGGAGGAATAAAGGAATCACTATATATTAAACTAAGCAGCAGAAAATAGGACTATCAACACCCACAACAGAGATCTTTGAGGGAAGAATAAAGAACCTGACTATTCAGGCAAAACATAGTTAAGTGGCCCTTGTGCAAATGAGATCAGTTTACCTGTTTCTTGGAAGAAATACCCTAGGCTCGTCCACAGTGTCGTAGATGGGGCCAACGGACCTGGGCACCTTCAGCCTTCAGTGGCAAACCCCAGCATTCTGGGCAAGGTTAGGTCATAGGTGGCTGGAGCAGGGCTGGAAGAGACTGAACCCTCCTTTAGAGTAGCGAGGGGAAAACCTACCTTCCAGTGTCCCTGTTTCCTCACAACAGAGGCATGTAAGCCTGGCAGGCTTTAGCTCAATGACCTTTCTTTCCACTATTGAAGCAGGACCCAGATGGCATCCTATGAGATCCCTTTGGGGAGTCAGAGCCTTTAAGGGTGTATCCTAAAAGCTGGTAGTTCCCCTGATCTCTATTGGGCTTTTTCTGCCTCTAGGTATCTGAAGATCTTGCTGAGGGGTTTGAGGATCCCCATCTGCCTATATAAATCTTTTCCATATATCTGGGGCTATTTGGAAAAAGACAAAACAGTGTTATTAGCTGGATCTAATAAAGAAGGTAGTAGTTTGCAGGTGAAAAAGTTTTGGTGTCTCCTGTTCATCAGCATTCAAAAGAAATGTAAAAAATTTTTTTTAAGTAAAAAGCATGATATGGTAGACCCGTAGGAGTTCCAGGATATGACTACCCCCTTTTAAATTTTTTTTAATTGACCTTAAAACGTTTGCTGAGTACACTTTAATAATACCTTAACTTTAAAGATTGTAAGCATGACCAAATACAGTAAATGCTTTTGCTCCATATGCAGGAGCATTTTTAGTTTAGCCAGTTTAGGAAATCCAATAATAGAACAATGCATACAGACAATGAGCTATAACATGCTTAGCAGTCTCTCCTGTTCTGACAGAGGTTACTATAAATCCGGAATATGTATCCACTGTAATGTGGACATACGACTGTTTGCCAAATGAAGGTATATGTTTGGTTAATATTTTGTTGAGGATTTTAGCATCTAGATTCATCAGGGATATTGGCCTATTATTTTCTTTTTTTGTGTTGTCTTTGCCCGGTTTTGGAATGAGAATTATGCTCACCTCATAAAAGGAGCTTGGAAGTCTTTTTTCCTCTTGAATTTTTTCAAATAGCTTGAGAAGGATAGGAGTTAGTTCTTTCTTTAAATATTTGGTAGAATTCACTTATGAAGCCATCGAGCCCCGGGCTTTTGTTTGTTGGGATGTTTTTGATAACTGTTTCAATCTCATTTGGTGTAATCGGTCTGTTTAGATTGATTTTTAAAATATTATATGTTTCTTGGTGGGACATAAAAGCAAGACTAAGAGACATGGACAGGAGTGTGATGGTTATGGGGGGTGGGGGGAGGGAAGGAGGGAGAGGGGAGGGGGAGGGGTACAAAGAAAACTTGGTAGAGGGTGATGGAGGATGATCTCTCTTTGGGTGATGGGTATGCAACAGAACTAAATGACAAGATAACCTGGAAATGTTTTCTTTGAATATATTTACCCTGATTTATTGATGTCACCCCATTAAAATAAAAATTTATTTATAAAAAAAAATTATATGTTTCAAGGAATTTGTCCATTTCATCTAGGTTGTCTAATTTTTTGGCATACAGTTCTTCATAGTATTTTCTTTCAATCCTTTGTATTTCTGTTGTGTCAGTTGTTATTTCTCCACTCTCATTTCTAATTTTATTTATTTGAGTCCTCTCTCTGTTTTTCTTGGTGAATCTGGTTAAAGGTTCATTGTCTTGTTTACCTTTTCAAAGAACAAGCTGCTTGTTTCATTGATCCTCTGTATTGTTTCTTTAGCCTCTACGTCCTTTATTTCCAGTCTCATCTTTATCATTTCCTTCCTTCTACTATCTCTGGGCTTTATTTGCTGTTTTTTTCTAATTCTTTTAGATGAAGGTTAAGTTGTTTATTTGAGCTTTTTCTAGCTTCTAAGGGTGTGCCTGTAATGCTATGAACTTCCCTCTCAGTGCTTCTTTTGCTGTGTCCCATAAATTTTGAGTTGTTGTATGCTTATTAGCATTCGTTTCTAGGATTTTTAAAATTTCTTCTTTGATCTCATTGTTAACCCATTCATTATTTAATAACATGCTATTTAGTTTCCAAGTGTTTGAGTAGTTTTCAGTTTTTCTGTTGTGGTTGATTTCTAGTTTTATGCCATTGTGATCAGAGAAACTGCTTGATATGATTTCAATCTTCTTAAATTTGTTGAGACCGCTTTTGTGCCCTAATATGTGGTCTATCCTAGAGCAGTGATTTTCAACCTTTGTTTCTCACACACTCATAAACTAATTACTAAAGAAAAAGGGGCCCTGACCTCTTCTTTAGTAACTAATTTATTTGTGCCATGAGATGAAAATGTTTGTATTTAGTAAGGGGCATTGACCTTAGTAATTAGTGTGTGTTCGTGCCATGAAAAAACAGGTTGAAAATCACTGTCCTAGAGAATGTACCATGAGCACTTGAAAAGAACGTATATTCTGCTGCTTTAGGGTGAAAGGTTCTGAAGATATCTGTTAAATCCAGTTGATCAAGTGTGTCCTTTAAGTCTGCTTTTTCTTTCTTAATTTTCTTTCTTGAGAATCTATCTAGTGATGTTAGTGGGGTATTGAAATCCCCTACTATTATAGTATTGCTGTTGATCTCGCCCTTTATATCCATCAAAGTCTGCTTTATATAGTTAGGTGCTCTTATATTAGGTGTGTAGATATTTATAATGGTTACCTTCCTGTTGGATTGCTCCCTTTATCATTATGTAGTGACTTTCTTTATCTCTTACTATAGCCTTTGTTTTAAAGTCCATTTTGTCTGATATAAGTATTGCTACCCCAGCTTTTTTTTCATTTCCATTTGCATGAAATATTTTTTCCATCCTTTTATCTTCAGTCTGTGTGCATCTTTTGTTTGAAGGTGTGTCTCTTGTAGACAGCATACGTATGGTCCTGTTTTCTTATTCATGCAGCTACCCTATGTCTTTTGATTGGATCATTTAATTAATTTACATTTAAGGTTGTTATTGATATGTAGTTGTTTATTGCCACTTTATTCTTTTTTTTTTTGTATTTTTCTGAAGCTGGAAATGGGGAGAGACAGTCAGACTCCCGCATGTGCCCGATCGGGATCCACCCGGCACGCCCACCAGGGGGCGACGCTTTGCCCACCAGGGGGCGATGCTCTGCCCCTCCGGGGCATCGCTCTGTTGCGACCAGAGCCACTTTAGCGCCTGGGTCAGTGGCCAAGGAGCCATTCCCAGCTCCTGGGCCATCTTTGCTCCAATGGAGCTTTGGCTGCAGGAGGGGAAGAGAGAGACAGAGAGGAAGGAGAGGGGGAGGGGTGGAGAAGCAGATGGGCACTTCTCCTGTGTGCCCTGGCCGGGAGTCAAACCCGGGACCTCTGCACGCCAGGCCGATGCTCTACCACTGAGACAGCTGGCCAGGGCCGCCACTTTATTCTTTAAAGTGGTATTCCTCTATTGCTATATTCTTTTTCCCCTTTGATCTGTTTACAACAGGCCCCTTAGCATTTCTTGCAGCACTGGTTTGTTTGTAATGAATTCCTTGAGGTTTTTTTTTTTTTTTTTTTTTTGTCTGGGAAGCTTTTTATTTCTCCTTCAATTTTAAACGATAGCCTTGCTGGATAAAATAGTCTTGGTTGTAGGTTCTTGTTCTGCATTACTTTGAATATTTCTTGCCATTCCCTTCTGGCCTCAAGTGTTTCTTTTGAGAAGTCAGATGTCATCCTTATGGGGGCTCCTTTGTAGGCGATAGCCTTCTTTTCTCTATCAGCTTTTAATATTTTCTCTTTATCACTTAGCTTTGGTATTTTAATTATGATGTGTCTTGGCGTAGATTTCTTTGGGTTTCTCTTTAATGGAATTCTCTGTGCTTCTTGAACTTGTGTGACTTTTTCCTGCATCAATTTAGGGAAGTTTTCAGCTATGATTTGATTGAACAAAGCCTCTATCCCTTGTTCTTTCTCTTCTTCTTCAGGAATCCCTATAATGCAGATGTTATTTCTCTTCATGTTGTCACAGAGCTCTCTTAGAGTTTCCTCAGACTTTTTGAGTCTCTTTTTCTTTTGCTGCTCTGCTTTCATGCCTTTGTTTATCTTGTCCTCTAATTCACTGATTTGATTCTCAGCTTCATCCATCCTGCTTTTAATTCCTTCCATTGTAGTCTTCATTTCTGATATAGTATTTGTCATCTCTGACTGATTCTTTTTTTATTATTTTAATGTCCTTTTTTGTACTTGCTATCTCTTTATTTAGTTGTTCGTTATGACCATCTATTGTTGTTCTAAGATGTTTGAGAATTCTAACAATCATTATTTTAAACTCTGTATCTGGCAATTTGGTTATATCTGATTCATTCAACTCCTTTTCTTGGGATTTCTCTTGATTCAATTGAGTTGCATTTTTTTGCCTTCTCATTTTGTCTGTGTATAAGAAGGTTATGGCCACTGGAGTCCAATGAGTGTGGCCTCTGTGTTCTCTAGGTGTGGTCTGTCTGCAGGCCTGCCACCCCTTTTGGCCGCTGCCTTGTGTTTGGGTATGGGCGTTGCTGGCACTGGCTTTCTGCGGCTGTCACTGCAGTTTCTGCCTCTCCTCCACAGGAGGGGCTGTGTTCACGTGACTGGGTCTACAAGCCTCAGCCCTCGCCCTGCCCCCACAGGTGGGGCTGCGTGCCACACCTGGGGCCGCAAGCCTTGGCACCACAGGCAGGGATGAGCACCTTTGCTCAGCTGCAAGCCCTGGCTCTGCAGGCCAGGAGGGACTGCGTGCCGGCTCTCAGCCTTGGGTCTCTGCAGTTCCCAGGCTTTTGCCTTTCCTCTGTGGGCAGAATTGCAGGTGGGCCTGCAGCCGGCCGTACCACTTTTGTGCACCCCTTCTGTCCCCACTGGGTGAGATTGAGCTCATGCTGAGCCTCAGTCATGGCTGGCCCAGCTTCTGGCCCCACTGACGGGACTATGCATCTGCGTCCCGCCACTGCCCACCCTCCAGCGAGCCCTGAACAGTGTGGTTGGAGGCAGTGAAGCTCAGACTGTAACACTCAATACTGTATTCCTTAAGGTTCCCTCCTTCTAAGCAACTCTGTTCTGAGTGCTACAGAAGAGCTTATTTGGCTAGTGTCCTGCTTCCTTTTGCTGGTATTGCTGGTTCCAGGGGAAATATTCACTTCCAATTTGGGGAGTGACTCAGCCCAGGAGTTAGGGTGGCTATCCCTCAAAGTGTTTCTGCCTGTGCCTCCTATATTACACTCTCTTCCTGCTACTCTGGTCCTCTACTCTTTCCCCATTCCCTGGAGCCCCAGGTGAGTGGTTATGAAAGAGGTTTTCTGCATGGTCCCTTTAAGAAGAATCCTGGGTCTGAGAAATCTGTCTCTTTCTCACAAACTGTATCCTGACTTGTTTCACAGCTAAATACTGTCCATACACTTCTTCTAGGCTCTCGGGCTGCAGGCTGGGGCTTTATTCCTGGGGCTCAGGACCCTCCTCTCTCCGCTAAACTCTCTTCCCGCCATGCAAGTCTCTCTGGGCTGCCGTTTGCTCCAGGGAGCTGGTGGCCCTCTCCGTGTTTACGCTTTTCCTACTAGTCTCAGTGTGGCTTCTTTGGTGTTCTTTGGTTAAAGAGTCCTCTTAGTTTAGTCCAAAGTTGGTTTTTCCAGATGATGGTTCTTAAAATTAGTTTGTAATCCACTTTGGTTCTGGGAGGTGGAAGTTGGTACCTCTGCCTACTCCATTGCCATCTTGCCGCTGGGGCCAGTTTTTTTTTTAAACATTCTTCAGGTATTCCTGTTTTCTTTGTTGAAAACCTTTTTGTAACAAGAGAACTGATTTTTCTGAACTAAAATCTAACAAGAAATATCTTCTAGTTAATTGCTTTTAAGGATATATTGAGTTATATGTTTATGTAACATACTGTGTCTTTTCTGTCAATTCGAATCTTCTTCTATCTCCTCTCCATACACTAAGCCAGTCCTCACCCCTCATGCCCACCCTTTCTAATTTTGTCCAAAAGCCATAGAGGAGAGTGAGGTTGGCTTTTATAATTTTGTTTATATATTTATTGATACATGCTCAATATGTTTGTTGTAATTCTTTGTTTTCTAACCTGTGAAGATAGAATTTCTTTAACTGTTGCCTCTCCTCTCTTAAAAAAAGAGTACATTTTCACCCGTTATGGAATTCAGACTCTTGTTGCTATAAGTCAGTAAATCTTGGCCAAGGGTAGTGATGGGTCAATCATGAAATAATTCCTGGCAATGTTATCTCCATATATCAGTAGAATTCTTTTGGAGTTGATCAATCTGCTGACTTTTTTTGGAATTGGGCAAGAGAAACCCTAAACTGATCACACAGCTCAGAGCAAAAGTACAATTGCAGGGCTTTCTCATGGAGAAGGTGTATTTCTCAGGGACCCCAACATAGCAACATCTATGTCAATAATTGGTCCTATATTGAATATTCCATGTGACTCGAGGTAGTTGGAGCATCCCATAATGTTTCCAATTTGAAAATAGCATAGTTGGGCACCTTATTTCTCAAATCCTTGGACCTATGAGAATGTTTGATTGGGAAACTTTCATACTGCTGAGCCATAAATCATAGTGAAAATAGGATCTGATGCAGATAGGATTTCAAGGCAAGTTTACCAAGTACATTAATGTTTTCTATGTGCATTACTGAGTGTTTCCTGGGTCTTGCACCAACATGCATATCTTAGTTCTAATGATGTGAGCACCAAGTTCAGTATCCCTATGGGGTTTGCTGACTGTGGATAACTAGCTCCTCCTCACTGAAGCTATATAGGGATCTGCTGTGGTCCTCAAACACAGACAAAACCTCACCTGCTTCTGAACAAAAAAGGAGAATGTTTGACTAACTTAATCAATGCATGTGCAGCTATTCTGTGTTCTGTAGTCCTTTTCTGTTGCTAAAGAAAATAGTTGTCATCAAAAGGATGAAAAATGAAAAAACTGTGACTGTCCAGGTACTATATTATGCCATATTATTGCGCTTGAGAACAAATTGATATCAGCAGAAATAGATCTGAGTGATGCTGAACCTCAGGTGAACTGCGATTTAGGCTCTAGCATGACAAGAGCAAATTCTTGGGAAATAAATGGGTCCATCAACTCAGGCTTTCATTTTAACTTAATACTTCTGGTAGAAAGCAGATGGTAGATAAGAAGGTCAGGAACAATCTGCTTTTAAGGCTTTTGTCAAAGTTTAGAAATGATTAGCGGTCTTCAGAAGATTATAAATTTAATCTAAATTGAAATGCTTTTTATAAATTTTCTGCTAGTTACATGGTTCAGTTGGGTAGAGCACTGTCTCAATATGCCAAGGTTGTGGGTTCAATCCCCAGTCAGGGCACATACAAGAATCAACCATTGAATGCATAAATAAATGGAACAACAAATCAATGTTTCTCTCTTTCTCCAAAATCAATAAATGAAAAATTAAAACATTTTTCTGAATATGTTACTTCCAATTTAAGATGAAAGCTAATGATCAGTTTCTCTGACAAAAGAAGGAGATTATGGTGTGTGATTAAGTGATTATAGAATATTTCTTATTATTGTCTCTGAGTGGGGGTTAATTATGAAAAGTGTTTGGCATTGTAAGTAGGCTAATTGTCTGTTTTTTTAACACCTTGCTAAATTAGTTCCTCTTTTGATCTAGTGATCGATACAGCGATGCCAGTGATGACAGCTTTTCAGACCCAAGGATAGCTGAGTTGGAAATAAGCTGAAACATATATGACTTGGAATGACAGGTACTGCCTGTGAGGGTAAGAAAGAATCTTTAAGTTCTTGTTTGTTTTACAGACAAGCTGTCATCTTGGTGTAGAAGGGAGCAAGCATTATAGGACTTGTCTGCAAGCTCCTATTTGCCTGGCAGAGGTAGCCGGACAGACTCGACAGCCAACTGTACCTTTGGGAAACTAATGCACCTGAGAAAGCTAGCAGTTAGCATGGGGAGAATGAAATGCATTTGAGGCCAGGAATAAGTATCTAAGCACACCTATAAATGTATACCTAGAGGCCAAATTGGTTAGAATTCTAATCGCTTAGGTCAGGGGTCAGCACACTTCTTCTGTAAAGGACCAGATAGTAAATATGTTTGGCTCTGCAGGCCATGCAGTCTCTGTCACAGCTACTCCACTTTGTCTTTGTAGAGGAAAAGCAGCCCAAAACAACACTTAACTGAATGGCTGGGGCTGTGTCCCAGTAAAACTCTGTTTATAAGAATGGTTTGCTGGCCCCTGGTCTAGGTTGCTCACGGAAAGCGGGTTTCCTTGGATGTGTAGAAAATAAATAGTATTTTACTTCTTTTCAGGGAGATGGCAGAGACAGGCTTGGCTTCTGAGGGCAGCCTATTTCCCTGCTGCTCTATTAAGCTTTATCAGAGAGGGAGCAGCTGGCTGGTTTGCTCATTTTCCAGCTCAGAGGTCGGTAGCGCCTGGGATGACCCTAGAGTTACGGCGGACCTTGCAGTGGCTGAGTTGCTCTCTTTAGCAGGGACAGCAGCTTTGGGAGAATTTGTGAAGAGTTCATTGCTCCAGTGTGAGCTCTGAATATTCATGTTTGCTGTGGAAAGCGTATCTATATTATATTTATTTAGGTTTGCCTCAAACATGGAGACCTTTAGGAGCAAACCAAAATGATGCAAACATTAGTTGGAGGTATTTTAAAAACTTATATTATTCAGGATCTGATGTTGCTAATGCTTATGTTCCATTTTTTTAAAGGCTTTGAAGTAATTGAAGCCAAGATAAAGGAACTATCTGAAGAAATTACCATACTCTCAAAGCATTACTCTTTTCTCCACCAAACATACTGTGAAAGCTTCAAAGGGAATCGAATAATATGTACTTTCGTGAACCAGCACCGAAGGGGTACTTTCCTTATTTCCTCCAGAGGTGGTCTTTGGGTCTCACAGATTTCTGTAGCTGATTAAACTTTTCCCAACACCCTCACTGGGGAGAAAGTGTATTCTTGTTTCGCCTGGTGTTTCATGTCAGGTGGTGAGCACGGACCCAGGAACCGAGCCTTCACTGTGCTGTATGGGAAGTGTGGCAGGGCACATGCAACAACTAACTTTGAGTCAAAAATGAGTAATTCTGTTACCTGAAACTCAACCACAGATTTGGGTGCGGCCCAAACTTATTTTTATCTCACCCTGTTTATTTTTAGTTCAAAGGAAATCTAAACAGGTCTAAGACTGGGGGTGGCAAGTAAGGGTTGGGCTCAGGCACAGAATTTAAGGGGACATAAGAAAACTCAAGAATCAAGATTGGTATATAAATATATTAATTGAGGTGAAATTCCCATAACATAGAATTAACCATTTTAAAGGGAACAATTTAGTGGCATTAGAGTACATTCACAATGTTGTGGAACTACCACCTACTTCTGAAACATTTCCAATACTCCAAAATAAATACTCATTCCTGTCTCCGCCCAGCCCCTGGCAACTGCTAATCTTTCTATTTCTATGATTTGTCTACTCTGGATATTTCCTATAAATGGAATCATACAATTTGTGGCTTTTTTTGTATTTGGCTTCTTTCATTTAGCATTATGTTTTTAAGGTTCATTTTGTGTATCAGTGCTTCATTTCTTTTTATGGCTAAGAAAATTCCATTGTATGTATCTACCACAATTTGTTTATCTCTGCATCTGTTGATGAACATTTGAGTTGTTTCCATCTTTTAGCTGTGATGACTAGTGCTATTATAAACATTCGTGTGCAAATATTTGAGTGCCTGTTTTTAATTCTTTTGTGTGTAAATCTAGGAGTGGAATGTGATAATTCTGTTTTAACATTTTGAGGAGGCATCAGTAATATTGTAATGCAATATTTTTTTAAAATCAAAATCAATTAAAATTTTTCACAATGAACAAAATCCCAAATGTAAAAATAAAGACAGAATCCAGCTCTCTACCTCCGTCACCTCCTCTAGTCCTGACCCTGTTACACAAGACTCAAACCACTATGCTTTGTGAGTTTTTCTGTTCATTGTGCTTGAGTTGACTTAGTTGTTGCTTACTTTGAGCTTTCTGATACTAATTTAAACCCTTTAATGGCTCAGTTAATGTTTTTGTGGTTGTTTTGGTGCTTTTAACTTTTACTTCTTAACGCTGTATAGTGTTACAGCAATATTTTGTAAGATGCTACAGAAAATTGACTTACCAAACACATGCAGAAATGAAATGAGTAATTCTGATAAATAAAAATATTAAAGAGCTTTTGGGCTCCACTTGTGAAAATTACAACTTGAAGATCACAAGAGGTTCCAAATGAAAAACCTGCAGGTAGGTTAAAAACTGAAATAGGCCTCACAGAGAGAAGGCTGTCAACACTGAGGGCAAACTTTAACATAACAGAGGGGTTAGTTTGACTTAAATGGAAGTTTTTAATTATAATGATCAGGATTTCTAAAACCACTTACAGCAGAGTGCTTTCACTGCTGGGCTAATGATGCATGTAAATAGGACCAGAAGGAAGGGCACTTAAGAAAGAATAAACCAGCTTCCTTGTTGCTACATAAGATTTTTCTCTTTTAGAGACCCCCCTGAACTTGGGATCCAGTGAAGCTGCAAAATGGTAGTAGCGTGCTACTTAGGACAGTGCAGCAACTGTGGGGCATAAACACATAGGAAGTTATTATAAATAATTCATTCAACAAATGTATCTTGAGTCCCCAGCATGAGCCAAGCCTGGGATCAGGTGCTGAGGGAAGTGTAAAGGAGCAGAATTTGTCCCTGAAACATATCTCTTTGGCATAAGGCTTATTTTAGGCTTTTAAGAAACAGCAAGCTTAGAAAAACTGAAAATTGAGTAAAAGTTACACTTTTGTTGTAAGAGACATTCATATTTATTATATAAGGAAAATCTGCACTTGTAAGAGTGTCTCCCTCTCTGTATCAGAAAGAGAAGGATGACTCAATCTCTAGAAACTCATCAATGGAGAAGGCACTGATGTAAATCTGCATGACTTTATTCTTGCTTACTGTGCTTTTCCTGATAACCTCCCATGGCCAATTCCCCCTACCCTCCTCCACCAACATCTTTTGTCTTTAGCAGGACATGTTATTTAAGATGCTGGCTTGGGTCATTTGGAGGAGTTCCTCAGTTTTTTTTTTCTTCTGTATTTTTCTGAAGCCGGAAACGGGGAGAGACAGTCAGACAGACTCCCGCATGCGCCCGACCTGGATCCACCTGGCACGCCCACCAGGGGGCGACGCTCTGCCCACCAGGGGGCGATGCTCTGCCCCTCCGGGGCGTCGCTCTGTTGCGACCAGAGCCACTCTAGCGCCTGGGGCAGAGGCCAAGGAGCCATCCCCAGCTCCCGGGCCATCTTTGCTCCAGTGGAGCCTCAGCTGCGGGACAGGAAGAGAGAGACAGAGAGAAAGGAGAGGGGGAGGGGTGGAGAAGCAGATGGGCGCTTGTCCTGTGTGCCCTGGCCGGAATTCGAACCGGGGACTTCTGCACGCCAGGCCGACGCTCTACCACTGAGCCAACCGGCCAGGGCCCAGGAGTTCCTCAGTTTTCCTGAATCTCTGCCATGTATACTAGAGATATCTATGTTATTAAACTTTGGTTTGTTTGTCTCTTTTTGTTTTGTTTTATTTTTGAGACAGAGAGAGGAATGGAGATAGATGAGAAGCATCAACTCTTAGTTGTTTCCTTTTAGTTGTTCATTGATTGCTTTCTCATATGTCCCTTGACTGGGGTGGGTGGGGGGCAGCTCAAGCTGAGCCAGTGACCCGTTGCTTCAAGTTAGCGACCTTTGGGCTCAAGCCAGTGATTTTAGAATTATGTTGATGATCCCACACTCAAGCTGCCAACCCTGCACTCCAGCTGGCCAGTCTGTGCTCGTGCCGTATGAGCCTGTGCTCAAGCCGGCGACCTTGGGATTTTGAACCTAGGACCTCAGTGTCCCAGGTTGATGCTCTATCCACTGCACCACCATCAGTCAGGCTGTTTTTCTCATGTTAATGTCTTTCTTATTACAAGAAAGTCTCAGCTAAGAATCTAGAAGAGTAAAGGTAAATTTATTTTTTCTTCCCTCCAGAAGCAATCTACCTTCTTGCACCTGACTGTCTCTTGAGAGAAGGCAGGCTTTAAACAAATTTATAGGAAAATGAGTAATTATAACTGTGGTATGTTCAGGGGGCTATAAGAGTGTTAATGAATAAGGTCAAAGAAACTTATGAGGGAGTATAAAATGGGGTCCTGTGACAAACTGGGGAGCCAGGGAAAGCCTACTGAGCAAACCTGGTAAACATTTTACTAAATTTGTGTCTGTCACATAGTGCAAAGGCAATGAACCAAGAGAGCTGCAAGATCCAGTAAGGGTGTGGTCTCAGATGGGCAGGGTAGTTGACTGAGTGGTCGCACTATGTCAGTGGTGTCATCACCTGCTTGGTATCAGTCCACACTTTTATTTGATTGAAATTTATATTAGGCTGAAGCTGACACAACTCATTATTTTTTGTTTTCTTCATAAACTGTCTAGTTCCATTCCTAATTGTCACTTTTGTTGCTGTATTTCTTACTTGGAGCTTTTATTTTATTGAAATAAAAAGTGGTAGTTACATGCACATCTATACTCTGTTAAGGTCAGACAATGGCACTCACCACCTTTGCCCCTAGAGCTGAGGTTCTGCAACCCAATGATGCCATACAACACAAGGTGAGATAACTCAGAAACATCACTAGAAGTCCAGAGTTGGTGAGATGGTACCTGTGGGGTTCTTTTCTATGCTGATGTCTTTGAAATTTCTTATTCTTAAATTTATTTTTTTGAATTTCTTGGGGTGACACTGATTAATAAACTTTATTTATTTATTTATCTATCTATTTATTTATTTATTTAGTGAGAGGAGGGGAGACAGAGACAGACTCCCACACACATACCAACCAGGATCCATCCAGCAAGCCCACTAGGTAGAGATGCTCTGCCCAGCTGGAGTCCTTGCTCTGTTGCAACCAGAGCCATTTTTTAGTGCTTGAGGCAGAGACCATGGAGCCATTTTGCTACCCGGGGCCAACTCACTCCAATCGAGCCATGGCTGCAGTAGGAGAGGAGAAGAGAGAGAAAGAGAGAGAGAGAAAGAGAGAGAGAGAGAGAGAAGTGAGAGGGGGAGGGTTGGAGAAGCAGATGGAGGGTTGGAGAAGCAGATGGAGAAGCCTCCTTTGTGCCCTGACAGGGGATCAAACCCAGGACATCCACACACCAGGCCAATGCTCTACCACTGAGCCAATCGGTCGGGGCTGATTAATAAACGTACATAGGTTTCAGGCCCTGGCTGGTTAGCTCAGTTGGTTAGCATGTCATCCTGAAACACCAAGGCTCCAGGTTTGATCCTCAGTCAGGGCACATATGGGAAGCAACCAATGAATGCACAACTAAGTGGAACAACAAATGAATGCTTCTCTCTTTCTCCTTCTCTCTCCCTTACTCTCTGTTTTTGTAAAAATGAATTAATAAAAAATTATATAGGTTTCAGGTGTACAATTCTATAACACATCATCTGTATATTGTATTATGTGTTCAGCACCCCAAGTCAAGTCCCATTCCATCACTATTTATTCCTCTTTACCCTCTTCTACCTCTCCCTCCACCTTCCCCTCTTGTAATCCCCATACTGTTGTCTGTGTCTATGAGGTTTTTTTCTTTGCTTAATCCCTTACAAGTACCATCTGATTTTACTTATATGTGGAACCTAATAAACAAAGTAAACAAACAAAATAGAAACAGATTCATAGATACAGAAAACAGACTGACATCTGTCAGGACGGGGGTGGAGACTGGGTGAAAATGTTTAGATTTCTTGAATGAAACAAGAAAGAGTTCAAGATTCTGTAAAAGCAACATATCTGAACTCCCCTCTCCCTCAGCTACCAAGCCCCTCCCAATGCCTGCCTTCTACTTTATCTGTTTCATTTATGGATGAAGAGATGTGGGATTCTTCCAGTCTGTAAAATGGAATCACACTTTTATTCTCAGGGTCAGTGGTAAGGAAGTAAGCTCTGTACTTGTCATTAATCTGAACAGCACTATTCTACTTGGATTTACATTTAAATATGGGTTAATTAATAAGCCAAATGTAATGATGGCCTGCTATTTTGCCCATAACACTGCTTCTTCTATTAACAGAAATAATAGGTGAACCATTTTGAAAACCAGTTATTTCTATCATGACTCACACTGCCCTTGAACAAAGTAATTGGATTTCCATTTTTCTTTGGGATTGCTAAACATCAAGATTTTTCATTGATCTGGTAGACATCCCACCCTATTTCAACATAAACTTTCCATGTGGGGCATCTAGGTTCTGATGGAAATGCAAATTGAACTTGCTGAGCAGCTTTTTGCCATGTAGCTTTTGGTGAATATCTTTAAAAGATGGTGGCCAATTCTGGGATGCCATTCAGTTTCACCTCTCCTGAATGGGAGCACACTTGCTATCCCTTTAGCTTCTTCGGGGTTACCTGCTTCATCTGAGATGCTTACCAGTGAAGATCTGGGGAATCCTGGTTGGCACTGTTTGGTTATATAGTCCATTTTAAAGCCTTAATCTTAAGTTTTAAACTTTCTATCTCTTTTCTTGTATAAGAAATTGTTTTGACAATAGATGCATAGCTTTGATTTGTTTTCTCTGGGGGAGACTTTTCATTCAGTTAATGTGCTGAAAGTATTTGGTAGAGTAAAATAAAAGCCTAGAACCTGGGGGTTGGGGCCAGTGTTTCAGGAAACTAAACTTTTCCAAGCTAAATTGTCTTCTTTAGGGGATTGTGTGAGCTAGAGAAACCTTATCACATGCCACAGGCCAGGACAATGAGACTACTTGTTACAGTAGTCATTTCTGTAGAGCATTGAATGAGAAGAGATTAATATTTAGTTAATTTAGATTACTGCATTTCTGGAGTAGCAATTTTTGAATATATTTGCATAAGTACATATTGTTTTTTTTTTCTTTTTTTGTATTTTTCTGAAGTTGGAAACGGGGAGGCAGTCAGACAGACTCCCGCATGCTCCCAACTGGGATCCACCTGGCATGCCCACCAGGGGGTAATGCTCTGCCCATCTGGGGCATTGCTCTGTTGCAACCAGGGCCATTTTAGCGCCTGAGGCAGAGGCCATGGAACCATCCTCAGCACCTGGGCCAACTTTTGCTCCAATGGAGCCTTGGCTGCAGGAGGGGAAGAGAGAGACAGAGAGGAAGGAGAGGGGGAGGGGTGGAGAAGCAGATGGGCGCTTCTCCTGTGTGCCCTGGCTGGGAATCGAACCCAGGACTTCTGCACACCAGGCCAATGCTCTACCACTGAGTCTAACCACTATGCTGTACACCTGAAACTAACATAAAATCATGTTGAAGGTCAACTGTAATTGAAAAATTAAAAATATGTTTTTTTTATATTGTGAAGATATTCTCTTTAAATGGTTTAAAAAATATTCACAACATGAGGTTCCACATTGAAGACTACAAAAAAGTCTCCAACCTCTGTCCTCAGCTACTGTGTTCCCTTCCTTGGAGGTCATATTAGCAAATGTTCTGGGTTCTTCCAGAGACATATCATGCAAAGATGATTATTTTACTTTAATGCTTAAGTAGCATTCTTATATCAGAAGAGATTCTGTTGCTCTTCTTAGTTTAAAAAAAGGAATAATTATAAGATACTGAGAAAAAATATACAAAGAAAAGGTCCATACTTAGTTCAGCTTGTCATAAATACTGTTCACATGCTGTGCACCCAACCCTGAATTGATGCAACAGAGGATATGGAAGACTTGCAGGATGTAGTCTAGCCGGGAAAGGCCTTATTCTGCACTTAAACCGAATCCTGATGGATGAGCAGGGGTTGAGTGGATGCACCTTTGTATCATAAACACTGGCAAGACCAATCATTGGCCAACCCAAACATTTCCCAAGCATGCTACTGAGACATAGTGAGCCCGCCTCCTCAAATCTGGAACATCCTGAAAATTGTGCATTTTGAGCATTGTTGGTATCCTCATTAACAGTCAGAGACACTTTGGTGGTGGGAAACTCAGTTTCCCATCCCAGGTTTTAGGAGAGTTCCAAGATCTGCCTTCTTTTCCCTTTTCTACTCCAGCTACTCTCTAGCCCAACACTGTCCAAAAGATCAAATGTGAGCCACGTGTATTATTTGAAAATTTCTGGTAGCTATATTAAAAAGTAAAAAGAAACAAGTGAAATTAATTTTGGTACTCTATTTTAAACACTATATCTAAAATACTATAATTTTAACTTATAATCATAAAAAATATTAATGGCATATTTTACACTTTCTTTTCTCACATTAAGAGAAATTTGGTGTGGATTTTACACTTTCAGCACATCTCAGTTCAAACCAGTCACATTTTGAGTGCTCACTAGTGACAGGTGGGAATGCAGTGATTTCAAATAAGATGAGTGTGATTTCTGATAGGATAATGCTACATAGCAAATAACTGCTCCCCAAATCCCAATGGCTTACAAAAGCAAGCATTTATTTCTGACTCAGAGATCTGCGAGTGGTTGTGAATCTGCAACACCTGGCTTCTGGCTGCAGGTAGATTTCTGGTCTACTATACATGTCACCAGTGGCTACTCCGGGCATGTTCTTCTCATGGCCAGTGGTAGAAATGCAAAAGAAGACAAGCCAAGCCAAATCAGTGAGGGTTGGGAATTATCCTCTGCCCACAATAAACCTTGGGAAAGGAGGTGAAGGAAGGAAAAACAGAACGAACAGTCCATTCTACCATACTCCCCCATCTTCTGAGAAATCAACAATGTGGTTTAAATGTGTTTCCTCTCTCTGAAGATTTCATCATTATCTAATAATCAATTGCTCATGTTAGAAGCCTAAGATATATGAGAAGGTCCAGATTGGGAAGGGAAGAACGTTTGTTCAATTTTAGATATATTGAATTTGAGGTGATTATGAGATACTCAGTCAGATGAGGAGACTGTGGCTCTGAAATTCCAGAGCCAAATTATTTTGGTTGTTTATTTCCCACTCGAGTTCCTATAGGTTTTATGAGTAGATGACAAGTATTACTAGTTGATTTTTTTTTTAAGCGAGAGGAAGGAATATAGTGAGACAGTGAAACAGACTCCTGCATGTGCCCTGACTGGGATCCACCTGGCAACCCCTGTCTGTGGCCAATGCTTGAAGCAACAGAGCTATTTTTAGTGCCTGAGGCTGACGCTCAGACCAACCTCAGCACCTAGGGTGACAATGCTTGAACCAGTCAAGCCACTGGCTATGGGAGAGGAAGAGAGAGAGAAATGAGAGAGGGTATAAGAGAGAAGCAGATGGTCATTTCTCCTGTGTGCCCTGACAAGGAATCAAAACCAGGATGTCCATACACTGGGCTGATCTTCTATCCCACTGGTAGTCAACCTGGTCCCTACCACCCACTAGTGGGCGTTCCAGCTTTCATGGTGGGTGGTAGCGGAGCAACCAAAGTATAAATAAAAAGATAGATTTAACTATAGTAAGTTGTTTTATAAACATTTATTCTGCCAAACTTAGCGAAAATTTGATATAAAGTACTTGGTAAGTAATTATTATTATATGCTTTAACTTGCTGTAACTGCTTTATAAATTTTATAAAGTAAAGTTACTTCCCTACTTTATAAATCACCATGACTGTGGGTGGTTAGAAAATTTTACTACTAACAGAGATACAAAAGTGGGCGGTAGGTATAAAAAGGTTGACTACCCCTGCTCTATCCACTGAGAAAACCAGCCAGGGCTGAGTATTACTACTTTCTTAGAGTCTTCTGCATTAAGGTGTGCTGATGATGTAACCCTCATGGAATTACCCTGGACTCTGAACCAAGACTAGTTCTGTTTCTTTTCATATACAACTCTGTGAGTTTTTAAAAGTCAGTATCTAGGTTCTCTGTGTGCAATTCCCATACGGATTCTTATTACTTCAGAGAAGTTGTATGATTAAAGGGCATTGGCAGGTTGTATTTTTAATCTAGACCAACTTTAGTTTACCATTTGTAAAGATTCTCCTGAAAAAGGGTTTTCTGTATTTGTGTAAATACACTTGAGTCATCACATCTCGTGCAAATTGTCTGTATTGATTAGTGGTCTCTTGTTTGCTTCCTTTTGTTTGTTGTATTTATAGCTCACATTACTTATAATTGTTGGATAACATAATATGGACCAGATGGCTTCATTATTCTGTGTTTCACATCTTGAATTTTAAATATTGTGTTGAACTGCCTGCCAGTGGCCAGCTGTGTCCCAGAGGAGAAGATGAGACCAAACCGCAGTTCAAAGATCCTAGGCCAGAGATCATGGACAGTGAGTGCTGCTGAGGTGTTAGCATTGGAGCTTTCCTTTGGCACCTATGCCCTTAGTTTCACCTGTAAATTTAGACTGGAAAGCCAGAGAAACAGAGAGAGAGAGAGAAAGAGAGAGAGAGACTGTGCAACAGAAGTCTTCTAAATCACTCAGTAAGCCTGTGATTGCATCATGTTTGAAAAAGTTTTTTTCCGCCTGACCTGTGGTGGCGCAGTGGATAAAGTGTCGACCTGGAAATGCTGAGGTCGCAGGTTCGAAACCCTGGGCTTGCCTGGTCAAGGCACATATGGGAGTTGATGCTTCCAGCTCCTCCCCCCTTCTCTCTGTCTCTCTCTCCTCTCCCCCCCCTCCTCTCTAAAAATGAATAAATAAAAAAAAAAAAAAGAAAAAGTTTTTTCCAATAAGTTCACATAATTTATTATATGTTAGAAATGTAAAGCCCTGGCTGGATAGCTCAGTAGATCAGAGAGTAGTCCTGATACACCAAGGCCTTGACTCACATACAAGAATCAACCAATTAATGCATAAAGAAATGGAACAACAAATTGATGTTTCTCTCTCTCTCTCTCTCCCTTTTTCTCTGTAAAATAAAAAAAATAAATTAAAAAAATAAAAATCTTTAAAAAAAGAAATTTAAACTATAGCTACTAATATATTTTTTGATTTAAATAAATTTTATTAATGTTAATGGGGTGACATTAATAAATCAGGGTACATATATTCAAAGAAAACATGTCTAGGTTATCTTGTCATTCAATTATGTTGCATACCCATCGCCCAGAGTCAGATTGTCCTCCATCACCGTCTATCTAGTTTTCTTTGTGCCCCTCCCCCTCCCCTTAACCCTCTCTCTCCTTCCCTCCCACGTCCTCCCTCCCTCCACCCCTGGTAACCACCACACTCTTGTCCATGTCTCTTAGTCTCGTTTTTATGTTCCACCAATGTATGGAATCATGTAGTTCTTGTTTTTTTCTGATTTACTTATTTCACTCTGTATAATGTTATCAAGATCCCACCATTTTGTTGTAAATGATCCGAAGTCATCATTTCTTATGGCCAAGTAGTATTCCATAGTGTATATGTGCCACATCTTCTTTATCCAGTCTTCTATTGAAAGGCTTTTTGGTTGTTTCCATTTCTTGGCCACTGTGAACAGTGCTGCAATGAACATGGGGCTACATGTGTCTTTACGTATCAATGTTTCTGAGGTTTTGGGGTATATACCCAGTAGAGGGATTGCTGGGTCATAAGGTAGTTCTATTTTCAGTTTTTTGAGGAACCACCATACTTTCCTCCATAATGGTTGTACTACTTTACAGTCCCACCAACAGTGGATGAGAGTTCCCTTTTCTCCGCAGCCTCTCCAACATTTGCTATTACCTGTCTTGTTGATAATAGCTAATCTAACAGGGGTGAGGTGGTATCTCATTGTAGTTTTGATTTACATTTCTCTAATAACTAATGAAGATGAGCATCTTTTCATATATCTGTTGGCTATTTGTATTTCTTCCTGGGAGAAGTGTCTGTTCATGTCCTCTTCCCATTTTTTTATTGGATTGTTTGTTGTTGAGTTTTATGAGTTCTTTGTAAATTTTGGATATTAGGCCTTTATCTGAGCTGTTGTTTGAAAATAACATTTCCCATTTAGTTGGCTGTCTGTTTATTTTGATGTCAGTTTCTCTTGATGAGCAAAAACTTTTTATTCTGATGTAGTCCCATTCATTTATCTTTGCCTTCACTTCTCTTGCCTTTGGAGTCAAGTTCATAAAATGTTCTTTAAAATAAAAGTCCAGGCCCAGATGGTTATACTAGTGAATTCTATCAAACATTCAAAGAAGACTTGGTTCCTATTCTACTCAAAGTCTTCTAAAAAATTGAAGAAGAAGCAATACTTCCAAACACATTTTATGAGGCCAACATAACCCTCATACTGAAACCTGGCAAGGACGGTACAAAGAAAGAAAACTACAGACCAATATCTCTAATGAATACAGATGCTAAAATACTAAACAAAATACTGGCAAATCGAATACAACAACATATTAAAAAATAATACATCATGATCAAGTGGGATTCATCCCAGAATCTCAAGGATGGTTCAACATACGTAAACTGGTTAACGTAATACACCATATCAACAAAACAAAGAACAAAAACCACATGATCTTATCAATAGACGCAGGAAAGGCTTTCGATAAAATACGACACAATTTTATGTTTAAGACTCAACAAAATGGGTATAGAAGGAAAATATCTCAACATGATAAAGGTCATATATGATAAACCATCAGCTAACATCCTATTAAATGGCATAAAACTGAGGACTTTCCACCTTAAATCAGGAACAAGACAGGGTTGTCCACTCTCTTCACTCTTATTTAACGTGGTGCTAGAAGTTCTGGCCAGAGCAATCAGACAAGACAAAGAAATAAAAGGCATCCATATCAGAAAAGAAGAAGTAAAGGTATCACTTTTTGCAGATGATATGATCCTATACATCGAAAACCCGAAGGACTTCACAAAAAGATTACTGAAAAAAAACAATAAACCAATACAGTAAGGTCGCAGGATACAAAATTAACATACAAAAGTCCATAGCCTTTCTATATGCCAACAATGAAATATTAGAAAATGAACTCAAAAAAATAATCCCCTTCACGATTGCAACAAAAAAAATAAAATACCTAGGAATAAACATAACAAAGAATGTAAAGGACCTATATAATGAAAACTACAAAGCATTGTTAAGAGAAATAGAAAAAGACACAATGAGATGGAAAAATATTCCTTGTTCTTGGCTAGGAAGAATAAATATAATCAAGATGGCCATATTACCCAAAGCAATATACAAATTTAATGCAATTCCCATCAAAATTCCTATGACATTTTTTAAAGAAATGGAACAAAAAATCATCAGATTTATATGGAACTATAAAAAACCCCGAATAGCCAAAGCAATCCTAAGGAAAAAGAATGAAGCTGGGGGCATTACAATACCTGACTTCCAACTATATTATAGGACCACGACAATCAAAACAGCATGGTATTGGCAGAAAAATAGATACTCAGACCAATGGAACAGAATAGAAAGCCCAGAAATAAAACCACATATATATGGTCAAATAATCTCTGATAAAGGGGCCAACAACACAATGGAGAAAAGAAAACCTCTTCAACAAATGGTGTTGGGAAAACTGGAAAACCACATGCAAAAGAATGAAACTCGACTACAGCTTGTCCCCTTGTACTAAAATTAATTCAAAATGGATCAAAGACCTAAATATAAGACCTGAAACAATAAAGTACATAGAAGAAGACATAGGTACTAAACTCATGGACCTGGGTTTTATAGCTACTAATATTTAAAAATAAGAGTATCAATCAGGGATGGTGGCATACTCAAACAGAAAATTTGAGGAATGGTTGCTTATAGGACTATTTATAATATAATAAATAGTATGGGTCAAGGAAAACAAGGTACAGTGAAGTAATATTCTAAACTTGGATGGGCAAGATGAGGGAGGACCCAGAAAGACCAGCTGTAGCTATAGGGGAGGGCGCTACTATACAATAGGTTTCACAGTAAGGTTGTTGTTTTTTTGTTTTGTTTTGTTTTGCAAGGGAGAGAGAGAGGAGGGGAGAGTGATGAGAAGCATTAGTTGTGGCACTTTAGTTGTTCATTGATTGCTTCTCATACGTGCCTTAATGGGGCGGTGGGCTCCAGCCGATCCAGTGATTCCTTGCTCAAGGCAACACCTTATCTTCAAGCCAACAACCATGGGATCATGTTGATGCTTTCACACTCAAGCTGGTGACCCTGTGCTCAAGCTGGTGATCTCGGAGTTTTGAACCTGGGACCTAAACATCCCAGGTCAACACTCTATCTACTGAGCCACCACCAGTCAGGTACTTTCACAGTAAGTTTTAATATCTGGAAAAATAAAGTACTCTCCTCATCATTTTTCTTTAATATTTTTCTTAGCTTTATTTTTCTTGCATTTATTCTTCCAGATAAACTTTTAAATCATTTAACTCATTTAAAAAGTCCCATTTCTGTGATGATTAGACTAGCATTTATATATTGCTTTTAGAGTTGGCAGTTGTATTTAATTCTTCATTTATTCAGGTCACCTTTTCTTTTCCATGAGTATAGCTAATCAAAAGCTGACTGCAATGATGCTTAATGTTTTATGTATTTTATTTGAATACCTGAAAGTAATATTCATTTTACATTATGCAATTTAATAAGCAAATAGTGCTCATTTAGTTAATGACATAATGGTCTAAACATTTCCAACATTTCAAGCATGTCATTTTGAATATGGAAATTTTTCTTTCTCTGAGAACTACTGAAAACTTGATTCATGATTAGATTGGAGAAAAGGAGAGGTATTAAAATTAGCTTAATCAATTTTATGTAACTTAACAGACACTCATGTGTAACTTTAAAAAAATTTATTGAATGATTTTAGGGAGAGAGAGGAAGGTAGGGAGAGAGAGAGAGAGAGAGAGAGAGAGGAAACATTGACTTGTTGTTCCACCTATTTATACATTGATTAGTTGATTCTTGTATGTTCCCTGACTAGGGGTTGAACCCATAACCTTAGTGTATTGGGATGATGCTCTAACCAAATGGGCTACCCAGCCAGGGCTCACGTGTAACTTTTGAATTTGCTTTGCAATATTGTCTTTATTCACAGCTATTATTTTTTTCATGTAGCAAAGACACGAGGGAGGAGATTTAGTATGTAAAACAAATTATCTTTATAATTTTTGGGTGAATCGAGATTAGAAGTTCATCCAGAATTTTTCAACAATTATTAATGAAGCTGCTTGGATATCTAACATCCTCTACTCTCCCATACTCACCATCGTAAAGCTTAGAGGAGAAAGAGACTACATTCTATTCTTAAAATTTCATGTAATTTAATTTAATTTTTTATTTAATTTATTGGGATGACATTAGTTAATAAAATTACATAGGCTTCAGGAGTACAATTTATTATTTTTATTTTTTTGTATATTTCTGAAGCTAGAAACGGGGAGAGACAGTCAGACAGACTCCCGCATGCGCCCGACCCGGATCCACCCGGCACGCCCACCAGGGGGAGACGCTCTGCCCACCAGGGGGCGATGCTCTGCCCCTCTGGGACGTTGCTCTGTCGGGACCAGAGCCACTCTAGCGCCTGGGGCAGAGGCCAAGGAGCCATCCCCAGCACCCGGGCCATCTTTGCTCCAATGGAGCCTCGCTGTGGGAGGGTAAGAGAGACAGAGAGGAAGGAGAGGGGGAGGGGTGGAGAAGCAGATGGGCGCTTCTTCTGTGTACCCTGGCCGGGAGTCGAACCCGGGACTTCTACACGCCAGGCCGATGCTCAGGAGTACAAGTTTATAATACATCATCTGTGGAAAGTGAGTTTTTTCAAATAGCAAGACACCCAATGAGTGGGAATGATCAAAAGATGTTATCAACATTAGCAGTTATTTTTTTCTTGTTTTAGTGAGATTTTGGTCTAGCAGAGTAAGATGAAAGATGAAGCCCCTATATTACTTGGGTTTCCCTATAGAAATGGATCTGGAAACACCAACAGGCTTGCACCCTTACCTGAGGCAGAGGGTGCTTGTAGATGGACTTTGGGGTGAAGGGGAAGGAGATAGAGTTGATTTGTTCTCTCTCTCTCTCTCTCCATTCTAGGTCAAGGATCAGCTGATCCTTTACTTTATCTTAATCTCTCTTCTTTCCTGCCAAATCCAGTTTTATTTAGAGAAGACTGGGGCTAAAAACTGCAAAATTGTGGAAGGGAACTATTTTTTAAAATTGTTTTTATTGGTACCTTTATCTAAAATGAAGTAGGCATGAGGAGCCAGGCCTGTGGTGGCGCAGCAGATAAAGTGTTGACCTGGAATGCTGAGATTGTAGATTTGAAACCCCAGGTTTGTCAGAAGCAACTACTATGAGTTGATGCTTCCTGCTCTTCCCCCTCCCTTTCTCTCTCTTTCTCTCTCCTCTCTCTAAAATCAATAAATAAAATCTTTAAAATGAAGTAGACGTAAGAATGAGTCTAAATGTGGTATGCTTAGGGGAAGGAATGACAGGGTTAATTTTCAGCATGTATATATTTTTTCTGAAGTAGTTGTCCTTAATTCTATATAAATTTCTTATAGATTATACAATCAGTTAGCTGAAGGAAAGTAACAAAAGGAAGAGAAAGTAAAATGAGATGCTTATGCCTAAAACAGAGCAAGGACAAAAGAATTTTATAAGGTGAACAGGATGCCCTACAATTTTTTCATGTCAAAGATACACAGCAACTGAAACTGGTAAATTTGATTTTTATTCCCGCCACAAAAAAACACTGGAGAAAGTTCAAGCCAAAAATATATGCTGAGTTTCTACAGAAAGTGTAAAGGTGTTTTGTTTTTTTTAAATATGTGTGACACAGGCACAATTAAAGTTGATTCATTTTTGTTTAAGGAATTTAACATGTTGCGATTCCTTCCACTGCCTTACTTCCTACTGAGTCTCAGTTTTAATCTCTTTTAAAATATTTTTTTGCTCAATGCACAGTTGTAATATCAGTCAGTATACAATTCTGTTAGTTGGGCTTATTAGATCTCCACTTGTATATGGACATACTTCAGAAATTCCCCCATTTGATCATTGGGACACAATCTCTTTAAGCAATTTACTTTGGGGCACTTTAAGCCCAGACATCATGTTCTCACGATAAAACCCACTAATTTGATATCACATTCACCGTCATGTTCAAGATTTGTTGCAACTTCATCCTCTTCTGCTGACTCTTCAGTAGGAGAGATAGATCCATTGTCATCCAAGTTGTTATATCTACGACTGTCAAGGTTTTCTTTTTCTAAATCTTCAACGTTCATCTGTTTCAAGGATTCTTTGAGCTAGTATTCATACTTCAGTTTTTCAAGGTAGTTGAAAAACCCTCTTGCCACTGCTTTCCCAAAGGTTAAAATTTTTCTTCAGGGCAATGGTTTTCTTCCATTCTTTAATTCTAAAAATGGGAACCAAAGTCTTTTATCTTTAGTCTTTCTTATTTATTTGTGACCTAGCGTTTTTCTTTCATTTTGGTCCTTTCCTTGGTCTTCCTCTTGGTCTTTCCTTGCTTATATTTCCTCTTTTTACATTTCTTCTTCTTTTTAATTGTTCAAAAATAACTTTTAAAGTTAATGGTCTTAGTTCTAAACAAGATTCACTGGGTGAATCTCTTGCTCGAACACTTTCATGCGGAAGAACAAATTTTCTAATAGGATTTCTTTTCCTTTGTTTAGGTGAGTAAGGAACACATTGAGGGTTTTTTCCTCCTATTGATTTGAGGAAGAGACAAAGAGAGAGAGAGAGAATGAGGATAAGGGAGGGAGGAAAAGAGAGAGAGAAAGAAACATCAACTTGTTCCACTTAGTTGTTCCATTTAGTTGTGTGCATTCATTGGTTGCTTCTTGCATGTACCTTGACCCCGCAACCTCGGCGTGTGGGGATGAGACTCTGTCCACGGAGCCACCTGACCAGGGCTGGAACACACTGAGTTTTAAATAAATTGCTACCAGAGGAAGAGTTATCACTTTGATTTTCAATTTCCATAGCTGAATCAGATGCTGTTATGTAGTCCAGAGAATCAATTCTTGATATGTAGTCTCCAAGTACCCTCAAAGTTGTTATTGGTCACTTGTTCTTTGCTTTCACCAAATTTCCATCCAGGTTAGCAGACAGCTTGCAACAACAAGTGCTGGCTCATTACGGGCCACAGTTGGGTACGCACCGCAATCAACCCAGGCCTTGGAGATCTGCATCTAGAACCTCCCAACCTCAGCACTCCAACAAGGCAACAACTGCCTACTTCCATGACAGCATGGAGGAAAAGCAATTTTCAGTATATTTGAATTCAAGCAAGATGTGAGTTGGCTGGAGTCAGTCACACAGGTAGAGTGTGGCTCCTTTCTGACAGTGGTTGTCAACCCAGGCTTCACATGGGGTGATGTGGAAAATGCTAGCTCAACCTACAACAGTTCTTATTCAGTTGGTCTTGGGTTGGGCCTGGGCCTGGGTCTTTTCCAAAGTTACCTAGTGATTCTAGTGTGCAGCCAACATAGCACTGTTTTAAGGAAATTACCAAGAGTCTAGGAGGATCAGGTTTTTAAATAATGTGTGAAATAAAATCACAGTAAGATTTAACAAGGGGTTGCAAAATGATGTGTCAACAGAAAGTAGTAGACATCTATTTTAACTTTTTTTTTTTTACAGAGACAGAGAGAGAGTCAGAGAGAGGGATAGATAGGGACAGACAGACAGGAATGGAGATAGATGAGAAGCATCAATCATTAGTTTTTTTGACACCTTTGTTGTTCATTGATTGCTGTCTCATATGTGCCTTGACCGTGGGCTTTCAGCAGTATTTTAACTTTTCTTGTTAGGCAAAAACCAGTGAGTTTTTTTCTGAATTGGCTTTTTCACACCAAAATAATATTTCTATCAAATGAAGAAAAATGTCATTCCCTCACATTTGTCACTATTTGAAGTTATATCTTGACCTTCCAAAATACAACTGTCCAGAAAGAGCTAACGTAGCATAATCATCCTTCAAATTGTAGAGTTATGCATGCCTGCCTCTGTTATAAGGTGATTTATACAAAATGCAATCTCAGAAAGTCATTTTTGGGCCTTCTTTCCTTCCTAAAACATACATAGCCAGGTTAGTTGCTTCATGAAGAAATCTTTGGGTCTTATTTTAGCCTTAGAGTTATAATTAAAATTTTTTTAAATGTTATAATTTATATTGGAATACAGAGGTCATTAAATCTTCTGAGACTTATTTAATTGTTCATTCACAGGGTACAGATATTTCTATTGCCTTACAGACCTCTCATTTTCTCTAGCTTCCAAAAGAGTTCTGCTTAATAATGTGCAGATAAAGCCAGAATTAAACTCATGTTTCTGATTACTTTTTATTATTTTTTAATTAACAACTTATTACATTGGCTACATTCTTATCACTTTGCACTGCTGCTCCAATTATTCTGGTATCAAAAATCATAATGAAAAATCAAGAGAGAAGAATGTTAAAAAAACATCCAGATAACCTATGAATGTGCCCACATGATACATAGATTCTTTCCAAGTCTGAAGTTGAGTCAAATTATAAGGAAAAAAACTAGGATATTTCAGTTCAGATTAGTTTGATTGTAACAGAAACCCCCAATAGAAGTTTGAAGTCTGGAGGTAGGCCTTCCAGGGCTCATGTGGTGTTCTACTTCATAAAGTCCTCAGAGGCTCCGGCTTCTTTCAGGTCTCTCTTCTGCCATCCCTAGAGTATGGCTCTAATCCTACTGGTCTAAGATGAATCTAGAGCCATCACATCAATAGGTTAAGCAACAGGATGAAGAAAGAGTGGATGGGAGTAAAGGAGAAGGGGAAGCAAAATGGTGAGCTCTCACTTTTAAGTGATGTCCTCTGATAAGATTGCATGATGATATTATATCTATAGCTCATTGGCTAGAACTTGGTCTCATGGCAAGCCTAGCTGAACGGGAGGCTGGGAATGTAGTTTTTATCTGGTGAACATGTGCACAGGTGAAAATCAGTAGTTATAAGAGGAAGAGAATGGGCTTTAGGGGCAACCAACAGTCTATGCCTTAGATAGCATATGATGAATTAGACAGTCTCTGAGGAATTATTTTTCTGAGGTTCAATTCTGCTCCACAAACTGTTATTTTCTATTGGAGACTCCTCTGCACACACAATTACTATTCAATTATTTTTCAGAATTTCTTCTCTAAGTATTTTTTTTCCTGTAGATCACCATGGGTCTCACAAATAGAAATCAAATTTAAAAGTGATCATCCTTCAAAGAAGTGTATTTACATTCTAACCCATCCCTTATAAACATAGACAATTCATTCAGTTTTGTCTCATTATAGTTTTATTGGAACTTGAAGACTGATATCACAAGATGGAAAAGGTGGTTGCCCAAAGAGAAGAATTTGAGCAATAATGCTAAAGACTTCCCTGCAAAAAATATTTCTGTAGTCTTACCAACACATCACTGAAGATTCCACCCTTAATAGCATATTGCTTCTTTTTTTTAAAATTTTTGACAGAGACAGAGATAGTCAGAGAGAGGGACAGATAGGGACAGACAGGAAGAGAGAGAGATGAGAAGCATCAATTCTTCGTTGTGGCATCTTAGTTATTCATTGATTGCTTTCTCATATATGCCTTGACCGGGAAGCTACAGCAGAGCAAGTGACCCCTTGCTCAAGCCAGAGACCTTGGGCTCAAGCCAGTGACCTTGGGCTCAAACCAGCAACTTTGGGATTCAAACCAGTGACCTTTGGACTTAAGCTAGTGACCATGGGTTCATGTCTATGATCCCACACTCAAGGCAGTGATTCCTCGCTCAAGTTGTTGAGCCCTTGCTCAAGCTGGCGACCTCGGGGTTTCAAATCTGGGTCCTCTGTGTACCAGTCCAATGTTTAATCCACTACGCCACTGCCTGGTCACGCAATAGCACATTGCTTCTTAAAATACGAAGTATCTTGGGAGAATGGTAAAACATTAAGCTCTTTGTTAGCTATTTATGTCTTAATATGAATTAGAATTAATGTGAATTAATACATGAGACCTAACTGTAATAGGAATCTTGAAATGTGATATGAAAGGGAAATGAAGAACATGATGGGAAGATGTGGTTGGGGTAACCCACAAAGGTAGTCCATCTAATCTCCTAGGCACCCCTAAGCTTTTGCATTCTCATTTATGCCCTCTCCCAGGAAGTTCTTAAACCTTGAAAACATTCTTTTAAAACTCACAAAATGCTTGTGGTGAGTGGATTCCCTGTGAGAAGTGAAAGAACAAACCTTTGCATGTGGGGGGACTTGGAATGGATCAGAGTTGGTACAGCTGAACTAAATATCACAGCCTGATCACAAGAGCAGAAATCAGAGGGAGAATTTAAGATTTCCCAGGCCATGGCATTGGCTGGGGTCTGTGCCCCTTTCTCTATGGCATCCTAGGTGTCAAGGGGCCACAGCTGGCATCTCTGAGATGGGCTGAACATCAGAAAGGGGGGCTGAGGAGGTGGTAAGAGTTCTTCCAAAATGCCTTCAAAAATTTTCTTTTGAATCGGTTAAGTCTTACTTCTTCCTGGAATGGATAATTGGTTTAAATGGTTTTTGGAATTTTTTCTAGCTTGATGTATGACTTTGAAAAGGACATGAAATTGTACAGTTGTTAGTTACTTGAACATTTTTCTTGAAAAGTTTGATGGCAATAGGCAGAAAGCTTGAACTGACTTCAGGTTCTTTTTTCACCATCTCATCCAGTAACTGCCTAATTCTATTTTATCTTCTGTGTAATTGCTAAATATTCATTTTCTATCTATATATGAAATATATGAGTCATAGTCTTTTCTTCTGCATTTTTAATGATTGATTTTTGTTTTCAGCCTGAAGAGCCTTTCCTTTTCTTTCTTGTTTTTAATTTCCCAAGAGTATTCTTAAAACTCAATTTTTATCCACCCCTGATATCCCAACAATTTATGTTGGCCCTCTAAGACCATTGCTATAAGACCCAATGGTGTTCTCTGTTGGTGTTGTTTTTGCTTGATTGAATTCTGGACTCCTAAATAAAGCATTTCTGTTCAGAAATTTGAATATTTACTGAAGCTACTTTATTACCTGTTCTGTCCTGACAAAGAGTAAGGAAAGTCCCACAAACTCATCCTGTGAGACTAACCTCTGCTCCCCTGACCTCATCCATGATGGCAGAGAACAGGCTTTTTTCCTATCGCTCACTCTGTCTGTGCTCTCTCTCATTCCTGGGTTGCAGGTTACCCCAGAGCTTGAGCGGGGATATATACATAGAAGAGAAAAATTAGAAAACTCTAGAAACTTACTTCCATGTATCTCTTCAGACCTGGGTTCCCTACCCAGTTTCCCTGCTCTTTGACCACTATAGTAGAAGTTAAGAAGATGGGGAACTTTGTCACTCTTTAGAAGTATGTGTAATTAAGGAAAAGCTTGTGTTCATTAAAAAGTTATTTTTTGGTGTGTGAAAAATTTTTTTTTCTGATCCTAGAAGTACAAGTTTGTAGGGGGATGAAACTAAAGATGGGGGAAGTGGGAAAAGATGCTACGTTCCCAGGGTGCAAAAGCATGAATGCAGCTCAGAGTGATAGCCAGGACATACACACACTACCTGAAAATATTCAGAAATATTCTGGAACTATCTAGTTCTCCACCAATGGAAACTTATAAATTCCCCAGCCCCAGCATGTTTTCTATATAAAGGTAGAGAAAGAAAATAATGATGGGGAAGTAAAGGCGGCATCTAACTCAGTGCTGTCAAAGAGAAATATAATGTGAGCTACATATGTCTTTCAAAATTTTCTATTAGTCTCACTTAAAAAGTGAAAAAAGCCCTGGCCAAGTAGCTCAGTTGGTTAGAGCATTGTCCCTCTACACCAGGTTTATGGGTTTGATCTCCAGTCAGTGCACATACAGAAATCAACCAATGAAGGCATAAATAAATGGAACAACAAATCAATGTTTCTCTCTTCCCCTTCCTTTCTCTAAAAAAATCAAGAAATAAAAATTTTTTAAAAAGTAAAAAGAAACAACAGGTGGAATCAATTTTAGAAGTGTATCTCGCTTAACCCAATGTAGCCAAACTATTATTATTTCAATGTTTCATAGAAATAAAATATTAATGAGACCTTTTACATTTTTTCATATTAAATCTTTTTAAAAATAATTTTATTTTTTTAATGGGGCAACATCAATAAATCAGGATACATATATTCAAAGATTACAAGTAGTCCAGGTTATCTTGTCGTTCAATTATGTTGCATACCCATCACCCAAAGTCAGATTGTCCTCTGTCACCTTCTATCTAGTTTTCTTTGAGCCCCTCCCCCTCCCCCTTTCCCTCTCCCTTTCCCCACTCCCCCCCCCCAAAACCACCACACTCTTATCAATGTCTCTTAGTTTCACTTTTATGTCCCACCTACATATGGAATAATGCAGTTCTTGGTTTTTTCTGATTTACTTATTTCACTCCCTATAAAGTTATCAAGATCCCACCATTTTGCTGTAAATGATCCGATGTCATCATTTCTTATGGCTGAGTAGTATTCCATAGTGTATATGTGCCAAATCTTCTTTATCCAGTCATCTATTGACGGGCTTTTTGGTTGTTTCCATTCCTGGCCACTGTGAACAATGCTGCAATGAACATGGGGCTGCATGTGTCTTTACGTATCAATGTTTCTGAGTTTTGGGGATATATACCCAGTAGAGGGATTGCTGGGTCATAAGGTAGTTCTATTTTCAGTTTTTTGAGGAACCACAATACTTTCCTCCATAATGGTTGTACTACTTTACAGTCCCACCAACAGTGTATGAGGGTTCCTTTTTCTCCACAGCCTCTCCAACATTTGCTATTACCTGTCTTGTTAATAATAGCTAATCTAACAGGTGTGAGGTAGTATCTCATTGCAGTTTTAATTTGCATTTCTCTAATAACTAAAGAAGATGAGCATCTTTTCATATATCTGTTGGCCATTTGTATTTCTTCCTGGGAGAAGTGTCTGTTCATGTCCTCTTCCCATTTTTTTTATTGGATTGTTTGTTTGTTGTTGAGTTTTATGAGTTCTTTGTATATTTTGGATATTAGGCCTTTATCTGAGCTGTTGTTTGAAAATATCATTTCCCATTTAGTTGGCTTTCTGTTTATTTTGTTATTAGTTTCTCTTGCTGAGCAAAAACTTCTTAGTCTGATGTAGTCCCATTCATTAATTTTTGCCTTCACTTCTCTTGCCTTTGGAGTCAAATTCATAAAATGCTCTTTAAAACCCAGGTCCATGAGTTTAGTACCTATGTCTTCTTCTATGTACTTAACTGTTTCAGGTCTTATGTTTAGATCTTTGATCCATTTTGAGTTAATTTTAGTACAGGGGGGACAAACTGTAGTCCAGTTTCATTCTTTTGCATGTGGCTTTCCAGTTTTCCCAGCACCATTTATTGAAGAGGTTTTCTTTTCTCCATTGTGTGTTCTTGGCCCCTTTATCAAAAATTATTTGACTATATATATGTGGTTTTATTTCTGGGATTTCTATTCTGTTCCATTGGTCTGAGTACCTATTTTTCTGCCAATACCATGCTGTTTTGATTGTCGTGGTCCTATAATATAGTTGGAAGTTAGGTATTGTAATGCCCCCAGCTTCATTCTTTTTCTTTAGGATTGCTTTGGCTATTCGGGGTTTCTTATAGTTCCATATAAATCTGATGATTTTTTATTCCATTTCTTTAAAAAATGTCATTGGAATTTTGATGGGAATTGCATTAAATTTGTATATTGCTTTGGGTAATATGGCCATCTTGATTATATTTATTCTTCCTAACCTAGAACAAAGTATATTCTTCCATCTCATTATATCTTTTTCGATTTCCCTTAACAATGGTTTATAGTTTTCATTATATAAGTCTTTCACATTCTTTGTTATGTTTATTCCTAAGTATTTTATTTTTTTTTGTTGCAATTGTGAAGGGGATTATTCTTTTGAGTTTGTTCTCAATTGTTTTATTGTTGGCATATAGAAAGGCTATTGACTTCTGTATGTTAATTTTGTATCCTGCGACCTTACTGTATTGGCTTATTGTTTCTAGTAGTCTTTTTGTGGATTCTTTGGGGTTTTCGATGTATAGGATCATATCATCTGCAAAAAGTGATACCTTTACTTCTTCTTTTTCGATATGGATGCCTTTTATTTCTTTGTCTTGTCTGATTGCTCTGGCTAGAACCTCTAGTACCACATTAAATAAGAGTGGAGAGAGTGGACAACCCTGTCTTGTTCCTGATTTAAGGGGGAAAGCCTTCAGTTTAGTGCCATTTAATATGATGTTAGCTGATGGTTTATCATATATGGCCTTTATCATGTTGAGATATTTTCCTTCTATACCCATTTTGTTGAGAGTCTTAAACATAAAATTGTGTTGTATTTTATGGAAAGCCTTTTCTGCGTCTATTGATAAGATCATGTGGTTTTTGTTCTTTGTTTTGTTGATATGGTGTATTATGTTAACCGTTTTACATATGTTGAACCATCCTTGAGATTCTGGGATGCGTGGTGACGCAGTGGATAAAGCGTCGACCTGGAAATGCTGAGGTCGCCGGTTCGAAACCCTGGGCTTGCCTGGTCAAGGCACATATGGGAGTTGATGCTTCCAGCTCCTCCCCCCTCCTCTGTCTCTTTCTCTCTCCTCTCTAAAAATGAATATTAAAAAAAAAAACTTGGCTGCGGAGATTCTGGGATGAATCCCACTTGATCATGATGTATTTTTTTTAATATGTTGTATTCGATTTACTAGTATTTTGTTCAGTATTTTAGCATCTGTATTCATTAGAGATATTGGTCTGTAGTTTTCTTTTTTTGTGCCATCCTTACCTGGTTTTGGTATGAGAGTTTTGTTGGCCTCATAAAATGTGTTTGGAAGTATTGCTTCTTTTTCAATTTTTTGGAAGACTTTCAGTAGAATAGGAACCAAGTCTTCTTTGAACGTTTGATAAAATTCGCTGGTATAGCCGTCAGGGCCTGGACTTTTATTTTTGGGGAGGTTTTTAACGGTTTTTTCTATTTCTTCTCTACTAATAGGTCTGTTTAGGCTTTCTGCTTCTTCTTGACTCAGTCTAGGAAGGTTGTATTGTTCTAGGAATTTATCCATTTCTTCTAGGTTGTTGAATTTAGTGGCATAAAGTTTTTCATAGTATTCTACAATAATTCTTTGTATATCTACGGTGTCCGTGGTGATTTCTCCTCTTTCATTTTGGATTTTGTTTATATGAGTTCTTTCTCTTTTTTCCTTGGTAAGTCTTGCCAAGGGTTTGTCAATTTTGTTGATCTTTTCAAAGAACCAGCTCCTTGTTCTATTAATTTTTTCTATAGTTTTACTGTTCTCTATTTCATTTATTTATGCTTTGATTTTTATTATCTCCTTCCTTTGGCTGGTTTTGGGTTGTCTTTGTTCTTCTTTTTCTAGTTCCTTAAGGTGTGAAGTTAAGTGGTTCACTTGGGCTTTTTCTTGTTTGTTCATATATGCCTGAAGTGATATGAACTTCCCTCTTATCACTGCTTTTGCTGCATCCCATAGATTCTGATATGTCGTATTGTCATTTTCATTAGTCTGTATATATCTTTTGATCTCTGCACTTATTTTCTTCTTTGAACCCATTCATTTTTTAAAAGTATGTTGTTTAGTTTCCACATTTTTGTGGGATTTTTTTCCTCTTTTTTGCAGTTGAATTCTAGTTTCAAGGCTTTATGATCAGAAAATATGCTTGGTACAACTTCGATTTTTCTGAATTTGCTGATGTTGTTTTTGTGGCCCAACATATGGTCAATTCTTGAGAATGATCCATGTACACTGGAGAAAAAAGTATACTCAGTCACTTTGGGATGAAATGTCCTGTAGATGTCTATCATATCCAGGTGCTCTAGTGTTTTGTTTAAGGCCACTATGTCTTTGTTGATTCTGTTTGGATGACCGATCTAGAGCCGTCAGCAGTGTATTGAGGTCTCCAAGTATGATTGTATTTTTGTCAGTTTTTGTTTTAAGGTCAATAAGTAGCTGTCTTATATATTTTGGTGCTCCTTGGTTTGGTGCATATATATTAAGAATTGTTATGTCTTCTTGATTCAGTGTCCCCTTAGCCATTATGAAATGGCCATTTTTGTCTCTGAGTACTTTTGCTGTCTTGTAGTCAGCATTATCAGATATGAGTATTGCTACGCCTGCTTTTTTTTTGGATGTTATTTGCTTGGAGTATTGTTTTCCAACCTTTCACTTTGAATTTGTTTTTATCCTTGTTACTTAGTTGAGTTTCCTGTAGGCAGCATACAGTTGGATTTTCTTTTTTAATCCATTCTGCAACTCTGTGCCTTTTTATTGGTGAGTTTAATCCGTTTACATTTAGTGTAATTATTGACACTTGTGAGTTCCCTATTGCCATTTTATATATTGCTTTCTGTTAGTTTTGTGTCTTGTTTGATCCTTCTCTTTCGTTTTTCTATCTTTGTTTTTATTTGGTTGTATTCCATACATCTTTCCTCTGTTGCTATCTTTTTTTTTTTATCTCATGTGCTTCTGTGGTGGTTTTTTCAATGGTGGTTACCTTTAAGTAATGAAAAGGGTTCCTACCCTGTTCATTGTAGCACACTATTTTGTGAGTACTTTTGCACTCCATCATCCTTTGCTACTGTTAATCTTCACTCTCTCCCCCCCTTTCTTTTTGTTGTTGTCACAGTTTAAATTTGGTTTTATTGTGTTCTTCTTGGAGCTTTTACTTGTGGCTTTGTTTTTTTTTTTTTTTTGTTCTTTGTATCTGATTGGAGAACCCCCTTTAGTAATTCCTGGAGTGGGGGTTTTCTGATGATAAATTCCCTCATCTTTTCTGTATCTGTGAATGTTTTTATTTCTCCTTCATATTTGAAGGATAGCTTTGATGGGTATAGTATTCGTGGCTGAAAGTTCCTCTCTTTCAGGACTTTAAATATTGGGGTCCACTCTCTTCTAGCTTGTAGAGTTTCTGCTGAGAAATCTGATGATAATCTAATGGGCCTTCCTTTATATGTTGTATTCTTCTTTTCCCTGGCTGCCTTGAGAATTTTTTCTTTGCCGTTGGTTTGTGCCAATTTCATTATGATGTGCCTTGGAGTAGGTTTGTTGAGGTTAAGAAAACTCGGAGTTCTGTTTGCTTCTTTAAATTGAGGCTTTAGTTCTTTCCACAGGCTTGGGAAGTTCTCATCTATTATTTGTTTGAGTATGTTCTCCATTCCATTTTCTCTCTCTTCTCCCTCTGATATACCTATTATTCTTATGTTACTCTTTTTGATGGAGTCTGATAATTCTTGTAGGGCTATCTCATTTTTTAAAATTTTTGAGTCTCTTTCTTCTTCTCTCTGTTGTGCCTCAAGTTGCTTGTCTTGTATTTCACTAATCCTCTCTTCTATCTGGCCTGTTCTATTAGTTAAGCTTGTTACCTCGTTTTCAGCTCGTGAATTGAGTTTTTCATCTCTGTTTCATTTGTTTTTATAGTTTCAATTTCCTTGGACATATATTCTTTGTGTTCATTGAGTTGTTTTCTGAGCTCCCTAAATTGCCTTTCTGTGTTTTCTTGTATATCTCTGAGTATTTTTAGGATTTCTATCTTGAATCCTCTGTCATTTAGCTCCAAGGTTTCCAATATATTAAATTTTTTCTCCATAGATTTTTCCTCATCTATCTGTGTTACCTCTCTTTCTTTTGTATCCATGATATTTGATTTTCTCTTCCTTAATGGCATCTCAGGGTGGTTTTGCTGATAGTATTAATGAGATTTAATAAAGAAAAAAAAGTTAAAAAAATAAAAAATTGAAAAAAAGTTGTGTTTTTTTTAAATTAATAATGAAATGAAGAAAAATACAATAAAATAAAAATTAAAAAAAGGAAATTATTCCCCCTGTCCTTTTTTCCTCTCCTCTTCTCTCCCCTCTTTCTTGAGAAAATCTTGTGGTGAACTGTAAAATATATTGTATTTAATAGAACAAACAATGCCTGTAATGGAGGGCCTGAATTGGGGAAAAGTAGTAAAGGGGCAAGAAAAAAAAAGGGTGGTGTAGGGACCCACAAAAAGCAAATAATGAAAAAATTTGGATCAAGAGTAAAATGATTTGCGTTTAGGTGTTGGCTGACTAAGAGTTATGATGAGAGGAATAAGAGGGAAACAGGAAGATGGGGGGACAAATTAAAAAATTACTATTGTATTTAGTGGAACAAGAGCTTGATAAAATGGAGAGCCAGGGATGGGAGCACTGCTAGTGATTTAAAAAGGTGAAGTAAACCCCCCCCCCAAATGCCACAGACATAAGTTTGAGTCCCAGATAAAATAATTTGTTCGTTATTGAGGTTTGAATGAGAGGAGACGTAAAGGAGAAAGGAAGAAACTAATATAGAGGGAGAAAAGAAAGAGAGAGAGAGAGAAAAAAGAGGGAACCACTAAAAGAAGAAGAAAGAAAAAAGAGGAGAGAGAGAGAGAGAGAGAGTTAAGGGTTTTGGAGTGCAACCCTCATAGAGAGAAAGGAAGAGGAAAGAAAAGATAATGGGAGATGTAACACTATGGGTAGTGTAGTTCAAGGAGAGGAGAGAGTAAGACCGGTAGAGAGTTAAATGACCAAATTGGAGGAGGAAAAAAAAAATCAAGGATGCAGATAAGAGAAACAAATGAACAAATATAATAAAATGGGATAGGTTATAAAGTCTGAAGATTGTTCTTGATTTTGAAAGGTTATCTTCTTGCTTTTTCTTTTCTCTCCCTCTTCCTGGTCAGTGACTCTGTACCCCGGGTTCTGCCCCTTTGGCATGCTCAGGTAGAGGTTTGCAGTTGATAAGTCTCCATGGCGATGTCATGTATTGTGCTTCAGTCTCGTTGGCAGTCGAGGCTCATTAGCATTTATAGGCTCCGCCAGTGAGAGAGTCCGTGTTCCTGGAGCCTTTCTCCTAGTCTTTCCTTCCTCAATTAGTAGCCTGATAATCCAGCTATGGGGTTGCTGCTGCCTCTGCCTGGATAGTAAGAGCCTCAAAGAGCTGGCAACTCCCCACTCTATTCCCACTCAGCACAGGGCTCTGGGTAAGGCTCAGTCAGTCAGAGCTGCTAGCATAATCAGGCGGGGCTTCTGCCCACTCAAAGACCTCTGGCTCTGCCACTTTGTCTGGTAACACGGGCGGGCGCCCATTCCCTGGGGCGCTTGGAGGAAACTCTCGCTCACTATATGCGCACGCAGACCAGGATATCAGGCCGGCAGTCTCACACTCTGAGTGAAACCTCCACCCGCATGGAAAAGTTCCAGCGTTGGAATTGGCTCTCGCTCCGTCCCTGTGTGCGGCTTTTGCAAGGTGCTAGGGTGGCCCGAGATTCTGCTTTTGGCCCACACAAAGGGCTCTGACTCTGCCTCTCTGTGGGACAACACGGGCGCCCACTCCCGCGGCTTTGGAAGGAATCTCTCGCCCACTATTTGCGCGAGCCGACCAGGAGATCGGGGAAAATGGCTGCCCCACTTGTCTTTCTTTGTCTGGGTTTGGCGTGAGTGTTAGCTTGTATTGCCCGGGTTGCCACAGGAACAGTTTTTCCTTGGCTTGGATCTCCGTGCCAGAGCCTGGTTCGGCCGTTTGTGCCACGGCCTGGATCTATTCACCCCCTTTGCCCGCCTTAGTTTCTATATTCTTAGTTCCCAGTGAAAGCCGCCCTGTTTAGGTTAGTGAGGAAGGCGGAGCATTTCTTACTCCCTATTTCCTTCGGGGTTTGGTTATATATTTAGCCAATTTTTTGCTCGACCATACCTTCGGGTGTATTGCAAAACATCTGGAGGCTCCAAGGATAGGTTTTTCTGTTTCTGGTTGAAGATCTTGTTTAGTTTTGGGGGAGATTTATCGGTATCGCTTCCTACCCCACCATTACTCTGACATCATCCTCCCATATTAAATCTTTGCCATCCAGTGTATGTTCTACATTTAAAGTACATCTTAACCCAGACTATCCCTCATTTAAAGTGTCTGACAGTCATGTGGTTAATGGCTACCATAGTGGTCAATGAAGGTCTAATTCTTTATAGTCTGTGACTACTAAAATAATCCCAATGCCTTTTTTAAAACAAACAAAGAAACAAAACTTCTTGTAAAAGCCTGTTTATCTCAATGACTACATTTACCTTCATTATAAAAAATAAAAACAAAAATTCATAATAGCATGTGCAATCTCTTTATTTCAGAAGACTGTCTTTACAAAAGGCTCATGAGCTGTTTATCACCATGGGTGACTTCTGAGTGATTGGATAAAATTAAGCCCATAGAGAGATGAAAAATAAATTGATGTAATCACTGATGAATTGAAAATTTAAAATATTATAGCAACATCAGTATAATGGTTACTTAGGTGATAAATCTCCACAGGAGCTAACTAAAAAATACAATTCCTACTTAATTTATTTTCAGTATTCTGAGAAAATATCATGGTGTAATAAAGGAAGGTTACTTTATTAGAATGAAAGGAAAAGGCACTGTTTTTCATTGATTACAATAGCTATATCTGACTCATCAAGTTCTTTGTTTCTGCTGTTTATATAACCTTAGCATCCAAGCCACACCAGCTTAGAGTTTGAATTGGTCAAAACAACAGTGACAAAGCTCATACACCTAGTGTAACTCAAAACCCACATCATTCAATTATATATTCTAATAGGAATATTATTTCTGTTTAATAGCTAACATAGCTATGCTATATGACAGTAAGATAAATTTTATTTATTTTTACTTATTGATTTTAGCCAGAGAGGAAGGGAAAGAGAGAGAAAGAGACAGGAACATCAATCTGTTCCTGTATGTGCCCTGACTGGGGATTGAACTGGCAACCTCTGATCTTCAGGGTGATGCTCTAACCAACGGAGCTATCTGGCCAGGGTGACAGTAAAATGTTGCATCCACCGGCTACGAGAACAAACGCCGGAGACTTTCAGGAGTTTAGATGTTACTTTATTGGCCAGTTTAACCTGCGCAGGGGCGAACTCCCAAGATGTCCGGAGACACCGTGCTCACAAGGAGCTGCAAACGGAAGCCATGCCTGGCGCTTATACCCAGGTCCTTATATATCCTAAGTGAGCAAGCATCATACAGAAGCTGATGTGGCAGTTTAGCTATTGGCTAGGGAGGTGGCATGCAGCATAGCAACAGGGGCTGGCATAGCAACAGGGGCTGGTTTTAGCTTAGTGGAGAATTTCAAACATAAACTTCTGATAAGGGTCTCTGACCTTCTTTGTTCTCAGCCTCACAGGAGCCATATCAGCACTCCCTGTTCCTTCAATAGTTACACTCTTGGCAGCCCCAGCATATCAGCACTCCCTGAATCTAACATAAAATAAACTTAAAACTTTTTTTTTTAATTTATTGATTTTAAAAAGAGGATAGAAAGAGAGAAAGGGGGAGGAACAGGAAGCATCAACTTGTAGTAGTTGCTTTTTTGTTTGTGCCTTGACCAGGCAAGCCTAGGGCTTCGAACTGGTGTCCTCAGAATTCTAGGTCAATGCTTTATCCACTGAACCACCACAGGTCAGGCAATAAGATAAACTTAATATGAAATTTACTTGGCCATGCATCTTTGGAATTATGGGATTATTAAATTAAAAAAATAGATGAATCATTTTACATCTTACACATAAAGTGAGATCTCATACTGCAACATTAGAAATCTGCTTAATACTAATGGCAGAAAATGAACACACAAATTCTCAGGCTCAGCCTCCACTTCCAGCAGTATGTTGGAACTCTGGTTTCCCTATTCTATCCAGATGGTTTTGGGAGTATCCAGAAAGTATCTCATTAAGGCTCCAGAAACTAGCTCCCTTGGCTGCCCTGTGGCATTCATGTTTTTCTCTTCTCCTGCTACGAATCCTTATGGGAAAGTCTCTTTACACTGCTGATGCTTAAGACAGCTGGTTCACCGTTGGTGGTTTCCAAAGACGAGGCCAGAGCTGAGGTTTGTCTTGGAACAGCACAAGTATCATGTGGAAGGCACTGATGTCTGACTGAAAGGCACAGACTCCTTCTGCTGCAAAAGGCATGGGCAATGAGTCTCTATTGGCCATGAATAGAACGGTCACAGTTAACACCTGGTTGTTCAGCTCTTATTGGCTTTACTTTCTTTTTGTTTCAGACCCCTGGTTCTGAGACTGCATCATCAACTCAGACAGTCCGAAGACCTACCTCCTTCTTTGACCTTGTCCACTGTCCTAGTAGTGCCCAAATTATTCTTTATGATTCCCTTCCATCAGAGTGAGTTTTTTTAAAAGGCACATTACCATAAATGCTTAAGGATCCCCATTCTACCTCTCAAGTACCTAAATATTTATATATACCTGATTTCTGTGCTGAATAAAATCTAGATTCAAGCAGAGTTCCCTGCTATGCTTAAGGAAAACATTCTAAATTACATTTTGTTCTATTTTTCATCTTCCTTAATAAAGTAGTAAGTTACCTAGTGAGTAGCATCCATTTCAATTTTTTAATTGAATTTGTTGGGGTGACACTGGTTAACAAAATTATACAGGTTTAATGGATAGTCTCTGGAAAATGAAGGGGATCGCCAATCCCAGTAACCATGGAAATTGGGTTTTAAAGGCCATGTAGCTACAGGAAAGGAGGCCTTGGTTCTATTTAAGGTACAGAGATAGAACTTAGACAATAATAAACTGGAACTCTAAATAAGCTCAATGAGAGTTTTACTCAAAAACAATCTGTCATAATCAACTGTCATAGGGAGACAATATTTGCCTATCTTGTTTTTGTCTCTTGTGCAAAAACAAATTCTCTTGAGAACTTGTAACTATGGGCACACATTCTTGTAATTTGGATTTTGAATTTATATTACCTGTATGAAAAGGGAATTCTCAATTCAAGGAATTGACAAGAAATGTTGTCTAGGCTGGTTATACCTTGGGATTCCTGATAAAAACTCTCTGGAGAGTCATACCTTTAATTCAAGCAAGATATAATTCTCACAGACAAAATCCCACTGAATGTGAGCTTATAATTCAAAATAAAAAAAATTAGTTGAAAATCATTAAAAATAATTTGACTTTGGATGATGAGCACACAATGCAATCAACAATCCAAATGCTATAGAAATATTTACCTGAAACCTATGTACTCCTTTTTTGTGTGACAAAAACAGAGACAGAGAGAGGGACAGATAGGGACAGACAGGTAGGAAGGGAGAGATAAGAAGCATCAATTCTTGGCCCTGGCCGGTTGGCTCAGCGGTAGAGCGTCGGCCTGGTGTGCGGGGGACCCGGGTTCGATTCCCGACCAGGGCACATAGGAGAAGCGCCCATTTGCTTCTCCACCCCCCCCTCCTTCCTCTCTGTCTCTCTCTTCCCCTCCCGCAGCGAGGCTCCATTGGAGCAAAGATGGCCCGGGCGCTGGGGATGGCTCCTTGGCCTCTGCCCCAGGCACTAGAGTGGCTCTGGTCGCGGCAGAGCGACGCCCCGGAGGGGCAGAGCATCGCCCCTGGTGGGCGTGCCGGGTGGATCCCGGTCGGGCGCATGCGGGAGTCTGACTGTTTCTCCCCGTTTCCAGCTTCAGAAAAAAAAAAAAAAAAGCATCAATTCTTTATTGTGGTTCCTTAGTCTCCTTAGTTGTTCATTTTGCTTTCTCATATGTACCTTGATGGGGGGGGGTGCTACAGCAAAATGAGTGATCCTTTGTTCAAGCCAGCAACCTTGGGCTCAAGCCAGGGACCATGGGGTTATGTGTATGATCCCATGCTCAAGCCAGTAACCCCACACTCAAGCTGGTGAGCTCACGCTCAAGCCGATGAGCCTGTGCTCAAGCTGGTGACCTCAGTTTCCAACCTGGGTCCTCCACGTCCCACCACCTGGTCAGGCAAAACCTATGTATTCTTATTGATTAATGTCACCTCATTAAATTTAATTTATAAATAAAAAGAAAACAAATAAACCACAGTGTTCTGTGATAAGAAATAAGTTCAATATTGCCCAACCAGGTGGTGGTGCAGTGGATAGAGCATTAGCTGGGGATGCTGAGGTCCCAGGTTCAAAACTCTTAGGTTGCTAGTTTGAGCCCAAGGTTACTGGCTGAGCAAGAGTGTCACCGACTCAGCACATATGAGAAAGTTATCAGTGAACATTTAAGGTGCTGCAACTATGAGTTGGTGCTTCTTATCTTTGTCCTTTCCTGTCTGTCTGTCCCTGTCTGTCCATCTCTCCCTTCCTCTCTCTCTCCTCTCTCACTGAAAAAAGAAGTTCAATGTTAAGAAGAAATTAAAAAAACCATTAAGAGCAAAATTTAGCAGATACGACAAATAGCAAAACTAGAACCCCAGATATATTAGATAAATATTATAAAGTATGTCTTTCAAATAATTTATGACATAAATAAATAATTAAAAATAAGAAGAGACTAAGTCCCTATGCATAATAACTAAGCAGATTTAAAATATATATATAAAACCCCTACCCCTGGCCTGATGACTTGATTGGTTAGAGCATTGTCCCAAAGCTCAAAGGTTGCCAGTTTGATTCCCTGCCAAGGCACATACAGGAACAGATCAATGTTCTTGTCTCTCTTTCTCCCTTCCTCTCTCACTAAAATAATCAATAAATAAAAAATAAAAAATATTGAGAACTTCTAGAATTGAATACATATTTGTTGAAATTAAAGGCTTAATGGACAACTTTAACAGCATATTAAACACTGCTCAAGAGAGTAACAGTAAACTAGAATATAGATCTAAATAAATTCCTCAGCAAGTAGCAGTAGTTAGAGATGGAAAATATGAAAGAGAGTAAATGAGGACTTCTAAAATATTTATATTGGAGAATTTCCAGAAGTAGAAATGCATAAGAGAGAGGGAATATGGAAGAATTTAAAAAAGAAGAAAATATAGAAATAGCATAGAATAGAAAGCACAAAATCACAGGTTAGAAATCAATCCAAATAATGGTATTTATGTCATAGTATAACATCTGTTCTTGAAATACATACCTTGCAGTCTATAAAGCCAGACATGAAAAATAAGATAGCTTAAGGCAGAAATAGGGTGGGGAAAGATTATAATATATAAACATATAATTGCTTGAAAGGATTATATAAACATATAATTGCTTAAATCTATATGGCACACACTATCTTTAATAAAACTAGCTTGGTATTAATAATATATATATATATATATATATATATATATATATATATATTTTTTTTTTTGTATTTTTCTGAAGTGAGAAGTTGGGGGTGGGGAGGCAGCAGACAGACAGACTCCCACATGTGCCAGACTGGGATCCACCCGGCATGCCCACCAGAGGACGATCCTCAGCCCATCTGGGCCGTTGCTCTGCTGAAACTGGAGCCATTCTAGCTCCTGAGGTGGAGGCCATGGAGCTGTCCTCAGTGCCTGGGCCAACTTTGCTCCCATGGAGCCTTGGCTGTGGGAGGAAGAGAGAAAGGAAGGGGTGAAGGGTGGAGAAGCAGATGGGTGCTTCTCCTGTGTGCCCTGGCTGGAATCAAACCCGGGACTTCTATAATTAAATATTTAATGGTTTATTGTTTATGCTATTTCACTTTCCTCCAGTAATATATTTAATAAAATGGACTTTTTCTTCACAGTATTGCAGCCAGTGGGGGGAGGGAGGATAAAGTTAGAGAACTCAGAGAACCAAATTGCTCACACACCTTTTTTTTTTTCATTGTGAATGTGTATATATATATATATTTTTTCAGCTTTATTGTGGCATCATTGACATCTAAAATTATAATATACATCTCTCCTCTTTTTTCTTCTCCTTTTTTTTTTGATAGTGGCACATGCCTAATTCATCTTTTTTTTTTTGAATGTTCATAGCAGCTTTATTTGTAATTGCCAAAAACTGGAAACAACCCAAATGTCTCTCAACAGGTAAATGGTTAAACAAACTATAGTAAATCCATACTATGGAATACTACTCAGCAAGTAAGAAGAAATACAACATTGATATACACAACAACTTGAATAAATCTCAATGAAATTATGCTAAGTGAAAAAAGACAGTCCTTAAAGATTTCATACTGTATGATTCCATTTATATGGCACTCTTGAAAGACAAAGTTAGAAAGATGGAAAACATACTGCTTGTCAGAAATGAAGGGAGAGGATAAGGAGGGGGAGGAGGAGGGAAGTTAGCTATGGCTATAAACTTAGGTATCACTAGGGAAGCTTGTGGTGGAGCTGTTCTGTCTTTTTTTTAAAATTAATTCATTGTGTTTATATAGATTCTAATGTTACCTGTGTTCCCTAGTACATCCCCCTTGTCTCCCTCCCCATACCGCTCTTCCCCCTTCCCTCCAGGATTTGCTTTTCTGCTCTCATCCCATCCTACCAGCCTATCATCCCCTTTCCCTCTCTCCATTTTCCTTTTGGATACTTTGATCCCGCCTCTGTCTCTATTCCATTGCTTAGTTCATATTGTTTGTCAGATTCCTCATATGAGTGAGGTCATATGATATTTTTCTTTCTCAGCCTGGTTTATTTCACTTAATATAATAGTTTCCAGTTCCATCCATGTTGTTGCAAAAGGTAAGATTTCCTTCTTTTTCATGGCCCTATAGTATTCCATAGTATATTTGTACCAAAGTTTTTTAATCCAATCGTCCACTGATGGACACTTGGGCTGTTTCCAGGTCTCGGCCATTGCAAACAATGCTGCCATAAACATGGGGGGTGCATTTCTCCTTTTCAAACTGTGCTACAGTATTCTTGGGGTATATTCCTAAAAGTGAGATGGCTGGGTCAAAAGGCAATTCGATTTTTAATTTTTTGAGGAATCTCCATACTGTTTTCCATAGCGGCTGTACCAGTCTGCATTCCCACCAGCAGTGCAGGAGGGTTCCCTTTTCTCCACTTCCTCGCCAGCACTTATTCTGTGTTGTTTTGTTGATGAGCGCCATTCTGACTGGTGTGAGGTGGTATCTCGTTGTGCTTTTAATTTGCCTTTCTCTAATGCTTAGTGATGTTGAGCATTTTTTCATATGCCTATTGGACATCTGTATGTCCTCTTTGGAGAAGTGTCTATTCATTTCTTTTTTCCATTTTTTGATTGGATTGTTTATCTTCCTGGTGTTGAGTTTTACAAGTTCTTTATAAATTTTGGTTATTAACCCCTTATCAGATGTATTGTCAAATATGTTCTCCCATTGTGTGGTTTGCCTTTTTATTTTGTTCATGTTGTCTTTAGCTGTGCAGAAGCTTTTTAGTTTGATATAGTCCCATTTGTTTATCCTGTCCTTTGTTCTCCTTGCGCATGGAGATAAATCAGCAAATATATTGCTGCGAGTGATGTCGGAGAGTTTATTGCCTATGTTTTCCTCTAGGATGCTTATGGTTTCATGACTTACATTTAAGTCTTTTATCCATTTTGAGTTGATTTTTGTGAATGGTGTAAGTTGGTGGTCTAGTTTCACTTTTTTGCAGGTAGCCGACCAATTTTCCCAACACCATTTGTTGAAGAGACTGTCTTTACTCCATTGTGTACTATCATCACCCTTGTCAAATATCAATTGTTCATAAAGGTGCAGGTGTATTTCTGGGTTCTCTGTTCTGTTCCATTGATCTATATGCCTGTTCTTATGCCAATACCACGCTGTTTTGAGTACAATGGCCTTGTAGTATAACTTGATATCAGGAAGTGTGATACCTCCCACTTTATTCTTCTTTTTCAAGATTGCTGAGGCTATTCATGTTCTTTTTTGGTTCCATATGAATTTTTGAAATATTTAATCTATATTTTTGAAGTATGTTCTTGGTATTTTAATAGGAATTGCATTGAATTTATAAATTGCTTTGGGTAATATGGACATTTTAATGATGATGTTTATTCTTTCTAGCCATGAACACAGTATATGCTTCCACTTGTTTGTATCTTCCTTGATTTCTTTTATCAATGTTTTATAATTTTCTGAGTACAAGTCTTTAACCTCCTTGGTTAAATTTACTCCTAGGTATTTTTTGTTGTTGTTGCAATAGTGAAGGGGATTGTTTTCTTAATTTCTCTTTCAGACAGATTATTGTTGGTGTATAAAAATGCCTCTGATTTCTGAGTACTAATTTTATATCCTGCCATCTTGCTGAATTCATTTATCAGGTCCAGTAGTTTTTGACTGAGACTTTAGGGCTTTCTAGGTACAGTATCATATCATCAGCAAATAATGATAGTTTTACTTCTTTTTTCCAATTTGGATGCCTTTTATTTCTTCTTCTTGTCTGATTGCTGTGGCTAGGACTTCCAGAACTATATTGAATAAGAGTGATGAAAGGGGGCACCCCTGCCTTGTTCCTGATCTTAAGGGATTGCTTTTAATTTTTGCCTATTAATTATGATGTTGGCTGTGGGCCTGTCATAGATGGCCTTTATCATGTTGAGGTATGTTCTGTGTATTCCCACTTTGCTGAGAGTTTTGATCATAAATGGGTGCTGGATTTTATCAAATGCTTTTTCTTCATCTATTGATATTATCATGTGGTTTTTGTCCTTCCTTTTGTTTATGTAATGAATCACATTGATTGATTTACGAATATTGTACCAGCCTTGCCTTCCCCAAAATAAATCCCACTTGATCATGGTGGGATTTATTTTTTTCATGTATTGCTGGATCCAGTTTGCTAATATTTTGTTGAGAATTTTAGCATCTAGATTCATCAGAGATATTGGCCTATAGTTTTCTTTCTTTGTGTTGTCTTTGCCTGATTTTGGAATCAGAATTATGCTTGCCTCATAAAAGGAGCTTGGAAGTTTTCCCCTTCCTTGAATTTTTTGAAATAGCTTGAGAAGGATAGGAGTTAGTTCTTCTTTGAATGTTTGGTAGAATTTGCCTGTGAAGCCATCTGGCCCAGGGCTTTTGTTTGTTGGGAGTTTATTGATAACTGTTTCGATCTTATTTGTTGTAATCGGTCTATTTAGGTTTTGTGATTCTTCTAGATTGATTTTTGAAAAATTACATTTTTCAAGGAATTTGTCCATTTCACCTAGGTTGTCTAATTTTTTTTAGTTCTTCATAGTATTTTCTTACAATCCTTTGTATTTCTGCTGTGTTTGTTATTACTTCTCCATCCTCATTTCTTTTTTTTTTTATAATTTTATTTTTTTAATGGGGTGACATCAATAAATCAGGATACATATATTCAAAGATAACAAGTCCAGGTTATCTTGTCGTTCAATTATGTTGCATACCCACCACCCAAAGTCAGATTGTCCTCCGTCACCCTCTATCTTGTTCTCTCTGTGCCCCTCCCCCCTCCCCCTTTCCCTCTCCCATTCCCCCCTCCCCTCCGTAACCACCACACTCTTATCAATGTCTCTTAGTTTCACTTTTATGTCCCACCTACATATGGAATAATACAGTTCCTGTTTTTTTCTGATTTACTTATTTCGCTTCGTATCATGTTATCAAGATCCCACCATTTTGCTGTAAATGTTCCGATGTCATCATTTCTTATGGCTGAGTAGTATTCCATAGTGTATATGTGCCACATCTTCTTTATCCAGTCATCTATTGATGGGCTTTTTGGTTGTTTCCATGTCCTGGCCACTGTGAACAATGCTGCAATAAACATGGGGCTGCATGTGTCTTTACGTATCAATGTTTCTGAGTTTTTGGGATATATACCCAGTAGAGGGATTGCTGGGTCATAAGGTAGTTCTATTTTCAGTTTTTTGAGGAACCACCATACTTTCTTCCATAATGGTTGTACTACTTTACATTCCCACCAACAGTGTATGAGGGTTCCTTTTTCTCCACAGCCTCTCCAACATTTGCTATTACCTGACTTGCTAATAACAGCTAATCGAACACATCCTCATTTCTAATTTTATTTATTTGAGTCCTTTCTCTTTTTTTTTCTTGGTGAGTCTGGCAAAGGGTGCCCAATTCATCTTATTTGAAATGCAATCATAAGGAAGAACTTTAATGAGACTGGAAACAATTTCAGAATCTTCTGTAAAATCAGCCATTGCCTAAAAGTTTATGTGGACTTTTATATTAGGATGAAGGAATGAGGATGCATGTTTGCTTGAGAAAAACAGAATGGTGTTGAATTCAATGAAATGGAAACATTTTGGTGCAAATGAAATAGTGAGCATGATTTCAATTATAGGTAGTATTCAAAATATCTAATAACCTTTTTGATACCTTGCAGAAGATATAGTTCCTACAGGTGGCCATGCAAGGGTAACTCCAAAGTAGTACAAGCCTGCAATGATGGGCCACAGCCTCGAGGATCAGTCAGGCACTAGGATTTGTCCACTGACGTCCAACACTGTTGACTAAAATGACATCTTCTCAGCTGAAGACTGAGTCTTCTCTGGCTGGGAGGGTGCATAAAGGTGGGTGCTGATTCATGGGACTTATGGCTAGCTAGAAGTACCCAAGAAACACCTACTTGGAGCTCTTCAGGTCCAAGGTGGTCAGGTCAGTGGAGGAGGGAGGAGTCAAGTGGTATAAGGCAGCAGCTACTTTCCAGTTGGCATGGAAGCATTTCTGAATTTAAATAAACTGGTTTCGAGCTCTTTCTAGTAAAATCGGTGGGGTGCCTGATTGCTATGATATAAAGTTAGAACAATGAGCAAAGAAACTGATAAATAGAAGGACAAGGAGATCATAGGTCAGTGGCCAATATATAGACTTAGCCACAGAGGTCAAGCTGTCCCCAAATTTCCTGAATATAGCGACTCACCCCAGTGCTTGTTATAATCCCTCTGTCCTGAATTAGTTCAAATTGGTTTCTTTGGTTCTTTTTATTTATTTTCTCTGTTGACATTTTGATATAACTCCTCAATTCCAAGTGGTTTCGCTCCCAGAGATTAAATTCCCTCCCAGAGAGCAAAAATGCCCACTAACCAAGATAAATTGTGGTTGCAAGTATAAGTATATCTCATTTAGTGGTAGTCTTCAATAGATGTGTTCATGAAAAATTGTCCTCAGCATTTATTTATGTGAAGAGATAAATTTCCTTTTGATTATGTTTTCAGAGATAACACTTTGGAAAATGAGATTATGATTCCATGAGTGCTCAATAAAAAATATATTGCTCCAAAAAAACTTAGTATCACATATTAGTTTCTAGTCTCCTACAAGCCATGGCAAGTAGTCTTTCTTTTTTTCTTTTTATTTTAAAGATTTTTTAATTGATTTTAGAAAGAGGAGAGAGAACGAGACAAATTGTGTTGGGGAGAGGAGCAAGAACTATCAACTTGTAGCTGCTTCTTGTATCTGAGCAAGCCTGGGGCTTTAAACTGGCAACCTTAGCTGGTTTGGTGACCTAAGCATCCCAGGTTGACACTTTATCCACTGTGCCACCACAGGTCAGGCAACAAATAGTATTTCTTATTGTACATTGTGAAATCAGTTAATTTATATGGTAGAATGGATTTAGAATTGAGCTCTCCAAGTCTTTTTTTTGACATAGAATTTTCTGCCCCTGCAGTTTCTACCAGCCAGCAATTATTTATGTTGGCAAGTCATCACAGTTCAACTCAGCTTCGAGATTCAAGTCATAATGCAGGACACACAAATGAACCTCAACTCCCACAAGGCCTTGCCTTCTAGGCCCAGCTCAACCGCCCGATAACTCTGGGTGTCTATGGCCTTTGTGTTTCGATAAGAATTTAAGTGACCTTATATACCTAGTACACTTGGTATCTTAACCTGTCTGGGCCTTTCTGATTTATATGGTAGGGGATTTCCAAGTGAAATATCTGTAAAATAGTTGATGTAGTAAATCACCACATAAATACTCTTCTGTATTGATGGGAAAGATGAGCATGTCTCAAATATGCCAGCCTTGTCAAATTACAATTTCCTCTCAGTATCTGAAAAGATACTAGGATGGTGTCAGAGAATTGTAAAATTCAATAGATACACATTTAAATGTTCATTATGGGCCCCAAATGCTGTGGCTGCAAAATGGTTTGCCATCCACTACAAAGTTAATCAAACAACCCTTCCCAAATTAAGCTGATGTTGATGAGTCTAACTTGTAATTAATAGCTCAATAGCAAGAACAATAGTAATAACACACCTCACCAACCTTGAGACTCTCTGCTATTGTACCAAAAGAAGGCGTCCTTCCTCAAAACTGGGGCAATGTCATCAGCATGTACAAATGTGCGGAGGGATTTGCTGTGTTACCAGGGGTGGAGACAAGGCCTGTACAGAAGAGATTTCATGAAACTCAGATGAAGGGTGCATTTTAGGGTATGGACACCGGAATTTAGTGACATTATTAAAGTCACCAGAAAATAAGTAGCTTTTCATTTATATGAATGAATGCCATTTTTTGGAGTCAATTTCTCTTCTTTAAGAACAAAAAAACGATTGTATTTCTTTAGCATGCTTTCTTTGTCTCTAAGAGTAGCAGTTGCCCTTCTCTCAGCATTTCTTATGGGCTAGGCCCAGGAACATCAGTTTAACATGTATTACTTCATTTACTCCTCATAGCCACCTGTGAGGTAGACAAACTACTATCCCTATTTTAAAAATGAGGAACACGTTCAGAGGTGTTAAACAACTTGTCTAGGGTCAACTTATTAGGGAAGGATGCAATCTCAGTCAGCTAACATGCAAACCCATGTTCCTAACTTCTAAGCAGCATTGTCTCCAGAGGCTCCTCGGACCACACTTTAGTAACCACTGGCTTAAATAAAATTTGCAAGGGTGACTGTAAAGGTTGGAAATGGTTGACCTGAATCTGGAAGACAGGACAGTAGCTAGGGAAACCTGAAGCATCACCTGCTAAGATCAAACTCCAGCAGGCTATTCCCACTTTCCATTTCAGTAAGCCATTGCCATAGCCTTGATACCTTCTGAAAACAATGTTTGTAAGGCTTAAGCTCCATTATTCCTCCTCTGAGCACCATCTCCTGGCTTGCCTGTTCTTGGATTCCTTTATTACTAGAAAAACTGCTCTGCTGTCTCATTGACACAATCTTTCCCTTTCCTTTTCTGGGACTCACTTCCTTCCCTCTCCAATGAAGACATTATAGTACATCCTGTTAACATTCTCCTGCTAGTATTCTCAGTGCTCTCTTTCCCTTGTCTTTATGTCTTGCCTGTCCCGCAAAGCCCAGATGAGGATAAATGCAACCCTTGCTCTTACCATCTTTCCACCTGGATTGTTGAGGGCTCCTGAAAACAAAGAAACATTTAACTCTGTAGATTTACACCATGCAGGGACCACTAGAATACCAGCAGCAAGGCTCCAGTGCCCATCTCACCTTACTACAGTGCTGGCTAAAAAGGTATAACTTCAGAGCTGAACTGGAAATCACAAAGGGAAGTCATCAGGTGCCGAAAGAAAGAAAGAAAGAAAGAAAGAAAGATAGAAGGAAGGAAGGAAGGAAAGAAAGAAAAATGGCACTCACAGCACCCAACCTGATGTTCTGGAGGCCCAAAGGACTGGATGTAAACCCAGCTATAAGAGCTAAAGTTTAACATCCACAAACTAGAAAAATATCCAGGTTCCCAAGCCCTTATTGTCATCACAAGGAATGTAGACAATTTTTATTGTCATCACAAGGACCGTAGGAGCACCATGGAAGGCAAGGACCATCCACCCTGGAGAGGTGTCCTTGGGCCTGTGTGAGATAGGGACCTGGGATTGGAATCCCAGATTAAAACTGCCTTCCAGGAAAGTCTAACCCTATGTGTAAGGGTAACTAGAAACTTCTGCCCATGGGTCTAGGAAAAAAGCAATCCCGTTCCAGATGTGGTTTGGGGTGAGAAAAAATAAGTTCCTTGAAGAAACTAAAACCTTAAACCTGTATTATAAGGGTGTGGATCCCAAATTTGTAGTCTCCACATGGTGTTGAACTCCCTGGTCAAAGAATTATTGTAAGCCTAGTTATAGCCAATGCCATAGGCAAGGAAAAGAAATAAGAAGCACAACTTTTATAAAGGAAAAAATAAATTCATTGTTTGTAGGGTTCATGATTGTGTATCTAGAAAATCTAAAAGAATTCTCAAGCTAATCAAATTATAAGTGGATTTAATGAGATCATTGTGTATATATTTGTGAAGTAATAAAGTAAACAAAACTAAAATCTTTGCTTCATACTTTCAACCCACTGTCCACTCCATCACTCAGCAGAGAAAAGTGAGGCTCTGAGGTTGGAGCTCCCACAACTTTCTGACCTTATGACCTCAAATTTAACTAATGCGGCCCCCACCCTTGCCTCTTTTCCTATACTCTTGGGGCATGCCTTTCCTTTATCTTTTTGCAAATAAACACTTTTATTTGTCCTTTGTTTCTGTTATGTCCCTTCCTTCCCATTGCCATTAGAATAAAGATATGGCTTCCTCCAATATTTCTTTGTGGTTTTTTTTTTTTTTGGTAAAACTGGCTCTTTCACTGTACCTTTGAAAGATACTCAAGTTACTGTTATCTTAAATTATAACAAGCCTTAGCAGATTCCCCAAACCACCTCTATCACATTTTCACAAGAATAGACTAAACTTGCTGTATGCATTTCCTCCTTCTTTTTTTTTTTTTTTTTTTTTGTTGTTGTATTTTTCTGAAGTTGAAAATGGGGAGGCAGTCAGACAGACTCCCGCATGCACCCAACCGGGATCTACTCAGCATGCCCACCAGGGGGCAATGCTCCGCTCATCTGGGGCGTCGCTCTGTTGCAACCAGAGCCATTCTAGCACCTGAGGCAGAGGCCATCGAGCCATCCTCAGCACCTGGGCCAACTTTGCTCCAATGGAGCCTTGGCTGCGGGAGGGGGAGAGACAGAGAGGAAGGAGAGGGGAAGGGGTGGAGAAGCAGATGGGCACTTTTTCTGTGTGCCCTGGCCGGGAATCGAACCCGGGACTCCTGCATGCCAGGCCAACGCCCTACCACTGAGCCAACTTGCCAGGGCCATTTCCTACTTCTTAAAGACTCTTAAGCATATTTCAGACTTGCCTTCCTATTACTGCTTTGAAATTATATATATTACCTTTATTACAGCTCTGAAATGATCAATGTGACCAAATGACCTTCTTAACTGCTCGATCCAATGGATACTTTCCAGTCTTCTGGCAGCCACCCCTGGATTGCTCCTTTACCGCAGGACCCCTACTTATACCTTGACTATGAACTTTGGGCCTTCGTATAGGTCTAGCCGTTTCCTTGACCCTGTCCTTTACACTCTCTCAGTCTTGTCTCAGCTCCGACAGTCCTCGCCTAGGGCTTTCTACATTCCTCATCACGGTCACAAGAGCTTAGGAATCTGGATATTTCTCTAGGAAAAAATATAGAGTCAGGACGGGTGAAGGTCTGACATGAAACGTGTGAGTTAGAATAAGATTATGGCACTGCCGTCCAGTCCGCTTTTAGGGCTGAGGAAGCTTTTCCTGGCCCTTATTACTCACTGATGAACATATGCATCGAGGAGACAAGAAGTAATTGTAACTCAGGGGTCACTGGACTTTTCAGCTTTGACCACTGAAGACTAATGATCGATGACTGACTGGGTGTTGGCACATTTTATTGCCCTGAGGGACAAAAGGGGAAGTGGGCACAAATGATTAAGGCTGGATTTCCTGCCAGCCAGGAAAATGAGGGCTCAGTCCAATTTAGGTTAACTTAAAGACAATAAAGAAATGTGGCCTTTATTGCACAGTTAGGTTCGTTAGCTGATATCCACACCTGTTTCCATTTAAAATTGTCCAATAAACGGTAGCCTGCAATGTGGGGAATATCCTTATTATCCAGCTCCCTGAATCTGGCACAGTGTGCTGTGAGATTCACAGCTGTTGAAGCAGCAATGGTCTGATGCACTAGATTTCCAGGATGGATATGCCCACTTCTGACTGCAGAGCAAGCAAAGAAATAAAAATCCTTGTGCCGACAAGGGAAACTTGTAGGGTTATTTGACCCACAGAAGGGCACTTAAGGGACTTGTGATTTTGCTTTGGGCAGAGGCTGAGACAGAAAGACGTTTGGCTATTTGAAGCACTGAAATAAATTTATTCTAAGCAACATTTCTGCCCAAATGCATTAACTAATGCAAGACAGAATTTGAAATTTCAGCTCATTATTGTTCCAGTTCTGGCAGCATGATTTTCCTTGAGGCTTTTGATTCTTTCCTTGGAGTCTTCTATATTAACTTTGAATCTTTGATGTGTTTTCAAATATTGGCTTAAAGCGTCACAGGTTGTTATTTTATTTAAGTGAATAAATTGGCTGTGTAAATGTATCCTGTTTAATATATAAATGCATATTTTCAGGCAAGTGAAACAAATTTCTACAGGAAGCTGTTCATGGTGTCAGGCGTCATAGGAAAGTCATGCATTTTCATTTACTTTCTGAGTTCTGGCTTCTTCACTAGGTTATGGTTAAATCATTTATTTACCATTACCTTGTTAGTAGTGGGACTGAATGTCTCAAGGCATTCCTTTTCTTACTTTCCTGATTCCCTGAATCCCAAACAAACAAACAAATAAACATCTGTTGATGTATACATATAGAAAGAATTTTTCTAGCCCTAATTATCCCAGTGATAAAGAATCTTCTTGTATACTTTCATTCTGCCCATCTTAGTTGTTAGCTTTTCATATTCCCTTCCACTGGAACCCCTGAACCTGATTATACTGTGAATAAACTTTCCTTATTTTTTTTTAGATTTTATTTATTCATTTTAGAGAGAGGAGAGAGAGAGACAGAGAGAGAAGGGAGGGAGGAGCAGAAAGCATCAACTCCCATATGTGCCTTGACCAGGGAAGCCCGGGGTTTCAAACCCAAGACCTCAGTGTTCCAGGTCGATGCCTTTACCCACTGTGCCACAGCAGGTCAGGCCATAAACTTTCCTTATTTTCAGGCAATGACAGAATTGAAAGTCTAGAAGTCTAGAAACATGGATCTTCAAAGTATAGACAATTTTGTTCTGTCTCTGTTAATAACTTTGAATCTCTATTGTTTGAATCAACTGTGCCCTAGTGTGCTAGACATGATTTTGCAGTAGCTTTTTGAAAATCTCTGTGTGGACATTAGTTGTATATGAGAGTCAACATGCTTAAAACTCAAACATACACAGACTTGACAACACACACTCAACTCATCATCATCCCCTTCATGTGCTTTCTTTTCTGTATTCCATTTTCATTGATGACATTACCATTTCCCTGGTCATCTCAACTGGACATGGAAAGAGCCTTATAACATTTCTCTCTCAGTACTAACCCCCCACCAATTAATCAGCCCATAAATCCTGTCAATTAAATTTCCATCAAGCCCTAGGCATAGATCCCTTCTTCTGTGCTCATCATTACTGTTCTGACTTACACTTTCTTTGTCTCCTGCCTTGTTTAATGCCAACTCTCCTAACTTATCTCCTTCCCTTTTTCAGTCGCTCTAAGCCATTTGTATTATCTATTGCTGCTGCATAACAAATTATCCCCAAACCTAACTCCTTAAAATGACAAACTCCCAGTTTCTATAGATCAGAAGCCAGGAAGCAGCTTAGTTGGGTGGTTCTGAATCAGGAGCTCTCATGAGGCTACAATCAAGCTGTTACCCAGGACTGCAGTCATCTGAGGCATGGCTGGTGAAAGATTTGCTTCCAAGCTCACTCAGAGGACTTTTACCTGGCCTCAGTTTCTCACCATATGGGCCTCTCTCCTGGGCTGCCTTAGCACATGGAAGCTGGCTTCTCTCATAGAGAGTGATCCAAGAGTGTGAGCACCCTCCCCCAGTGGGAAGTCGTAGTGTTTGTGTGTGTGTGAGAGACAGAGACAGAGAGAAGGACAGACAGGAACGGCAGACAGGAAGGGAGAGAGATGAAAAGCATCAATTCTTTATGGTGGCACCATAGTTGTTCATTGATTGCTTTCTCATATGTGCCTTGACCGGGGTCAGCGGGGGGGAATACAGTGGAGCGAGTGACCCCTTGCTTAAGCCACAGACCTTGGGCTCAAGCCAACGACCATAGAGTTATGTCTGTGATCCCACGCTAAAGCCAGTGACCTCAAGCTCAAGCTGGATAAGCTCATGCTGCAGCCAGCAACCTCAGGGTTTGGAACTGGACTCCTCTGTGTCCCAGTCTGATGCTCTATCTGCTGCGCCACTGCCTGGTCAGGTGTCTTTTTTTCTTTTTTAACGGAACTGTGATTTTATTTATTTTTAAAAATTTTATTGATTGATTTTAGAGAGAGGAGAGAGAGAGAAAGACGGAGGGAGGAGCAGGAAGCATCAACTTGTAGTTGCTTCTAGTATGTGCCTTGACTGGGCAAGCTGGGGGTTTCAAACTGGGGAACTCAGCGTTCCAGGTTGGCACTCTATCCACTGCACCACCACAGGTCAGGTGGAAGTTGTAGTCTTTTTATAACCTAACCTTGAAAATGACATTTATCCCTTCTGCTACATTTTATTCATTAGAGGAAAACCACTAAGTACAGCCCATAGTCAATGGGAGTAGAGTTAATTTCCATTCCTTGAGAAGAGGAGTATTTCTGTTCAGGCATAGAAGACTATAGTTTGTTCCATACCACAGACCATTTCATTGCAAGTGAAATTTGAAATGGAAAAGAATAGCTTACTTAGTTTATTCACTAAAATTCACTATTAATAGTATTATTTTCAAAGAGTGTCTCTGGTACCTTGATTGGTATTTTCCCCAAGTTCCAAAATTATGTTGTTTTCTCCTCTCCTTTCCCTCCACTTTAAAAAATTATTTCTTGATAGTTTTAGTGTAGTTTGGGGGAAGGAGCAAAATCAGATGTGTTTTTAATCTGTCATTTTAACTCGGAAGTTACCATGATCATGATAGATACTGCTCACAAAAATTAAGGGATATTTCAAAAAGAATATGAAGTGCTAAAAAAAAAAGCATTTGATTTTTTTTTTTTTTTGCATTTTTCTGAAGCTGGAAACAGGGAGAGACAGTCAGACAGACTCCCGCATGTGCCCGACCGGGATCCACCCGGCACGCCCACCAGGGGGCGACGCTCTGCCCATCCTGGGCGTCGCCATGTTGCGACCCTCCTGGGTGTCGCCATGTTGCGACCAGAGCCACTCTAGCGCCTGGGGCAGAGGCCACAGAGCCATCCCCAGCGCCCGGGCCATCTTTGCTCCATGGAGCCTTGGCTGCGGGAGGGGAAGAGAGAGACAGAGAGGAAGGCGCGGCGGAGGGGTGGAGAAGCAAATGGGCGCTTCTCCTATGTGCCCTGGCCAGGAATCGAACCCGGGTCCTCCGCACGCTAGGCCGACGCTCTACCGCTGAGCCAACCGGCCAGGGCCCTGATTTTTTTTTGTTAAACAAGAATATCAGAAAAGCAAACGACAAGTCAAAGAAAGTTGTTTGATTATGCAAATGAGATGCAAAACCAACTTTTATTTCGTTGGTGAAAATGTACTACACAAAAGACTGGAAGTACTGGAGTGTCTGCATTTTCCCTGACCCCCTAATTTTTGTGAACAGTGTATTTAACGTGTCTGGCCCAGAATAGAAACACAATAAATTATAGCTATTATTATTGGAGTTAGTGGAAAACTAAGAATCAATGAATGTATTTTACTCATTCTTGTGTATGTATATCAGAGTGGACTTTGGATAAATTTGGATGAGCCAATTCTACTTGGTACATGTAAAATGTACTGTTTCTTATGCATGAATGGATTTTTGAATTCTTTGTTTATTCATAGTTTTTAATGGGTATTCAATTTGAATTGATCTTGTGGGAAATATTTATACAAAGAAACAGGATCTCCTCAAGCATTGTTGGGATTGCGGGAGGCGGTATTTGTGGCATCAGACTTGGTCCCTTTCCTTAGTTCTGTTTAGTCTCAGTAGAGCCCTCATCTGAGTTGTACATTTGCATATCATTTCTAATTCCTTTTCTGCCTGCTTTTGTTTTACTGAATTAATTTCATCATTGTAGCTTCATGCCATGATAAAAGTATTCCTTGTAGGGCTGGAGGAGGCTCAGTTTGGGTGGATACTGAATTATATTAAACTTTGTAGGCATTTGTTTTTAAGTATCTAGCAAATGTAAGGCCTTGCAGAAGAAATATCTGTAGAAAGATGTGGTCCTTGTCCTCTGGCAACTAAAATATAATAGAAAGGATAAGGTAAAATTCACAAGTAACTAAAATAAGGCAAAAGATAGTAAAATATATAGCCATACTCTGTGAGTCACTCTTTTAAGTATTTTAAAAATAATTAATTAGAACTTTAAATAATAATTACTATCTTCATTTTCATATAGGGAAACCAGGGCATATAGAGGTTAGGTAATTTTTCTAGTTACTAAAGTAATAAATGGCAAATGTGGGATTTGATCCCAGAGTCAAATTCCAGAATCAGCATGCGTTAAGCCAAGTGCTATGTATGTACTTATACAAATGAGTGAGTGATCCCGTGTGCACATGCATGATTGTGTGTGTGCATGTGTGTGTGTGTGCATATGTGTGTGTGTATGGATATGTGCAGGGAACAGAATGGGATTTAAAGAGGATGTGGCCTTTGAGAAATTGAGATATATCTTTCTGTTTTCATGTGCTTCTATGTTCAGTTCATTACATCTTGATCTTTTCTTAACACTTCAATTGTACTCTGCTTGAAATACTTCAAAACCCCTGGACCTTTGATTTCTCCATTAGCTACCCAAGTCTAATCAGGTCAGAAGTTTATGACTTTGGACCAAAAACCTTGGCAAAATTTCTAGGGCAAAGCAAGGTGTGTTGTGTTCTTTAGAAAAGGTTATAAGGTGTCAGACAGAACAAAATGAAAGTCACTGAGTTGGTTTTATGATGGGAATTATCAGACTGATTCACCACTGTATTCAATTGATTCCTATGTCCAAAATCACTTTAGCTCTGATTTCTGAGGATGAAGCTGTATGTGCCTGAGTTTGATAATACACTGCTCACAAAAATTAGGGATATTTCAAAATTAACATGAAGCAATAAAATAGCAGTATAAGTGAAGTTAGGATCCCTGCTAGGGCCTAAGCTGTGACTGACTACTCCTGCAATTCACATGCACCTTGAAAGATGATAATGGGGAATCAAGGATTTGTCAGCAGGAGAACTTGGGGAGGAACAATGTAGGGCCAGGTGCCGTGGCCATCGTGGCCATGCACATGCAGGTTCCCATAGAATTTGGGCAGACGGTAAAGAAACAGTAGAGCCAAAAAATGGTGGGCCATTCCTTTATTAAAGACTTGCACTGGCCAACGTGCAACACACAGGGAGAACACTTCTCTCTTCATTCCTTCAGAGTTCCCAAAGCCCTGACATAATATCCAGTTTCACAACCAGGAGAATCTTCTCCAGTTTCTCCTAGAATCAAAGGCCCCACCAGTCTCGGTGGAGCTCGCGAAGGCCTTCATCTCTGGTTCCCCATCTGCACACTTTCTCCTTTCTCTGCACAAGCTGGCTTTTTCCTCAGCACTCTGCATTCTCTCTGCTCTCACTCTGCAAACATAGCTTTCTCCCTTCTCTTTTCAATATTTTCTGGTGTGAAAACCTCTCCTCCAGCAAACATTAGCAAGACCATGGCCCTTCCCAAGCAGGAAGATAATCTGCAATTTCATAGATCACATACCTGGTAGGCAGCACAGCACCATTTTTTAACACTAAAAGTGAGCAAACTCAAAAGGTACAAATTTTACAAACTCATTTGCCCAACAAATAACAAGAGAGCTCAGGGATAATTATGGGAAAAGATTTTGAGGAGGGCAGCATGGTCTTGTCTTGGAGATGCTTAATGGACTAATGATTGACATCTGTGATTGGAGGATCTGCAGGCAGCAGATGCCAGAGGGGTTTTTCCACAGAGGGTAGATGTGATTCTGGAGCACAAACAATGCTTTGTGGGTGCCCACGTAACAAAGTGTGACTAGCAAGGAAAAAGACACTCTTCCCCCTTCATAGGGAGCTCAATGTGACCTCCGAGTAGTGAGAACCCCAGGGGAGGGATGGTGGCCTTCACTGGAGGCAGTGGACAAAGGGCAAAGTCAGCTCAAGCGACAGGGACTTAACTGACTTGTTTGCAGCATATATGAGACAGGTTCAAGGATTTCTGAAAATAACCTAGGAGGGCATTAGGAGGCAGTGAGGTGTGGATCACATTCTGCAGAATATCCACTATCTAGTGCAGACCAGGAGATGAGTACTGTGGTAGCTTCTCTTTGAAAGACTAGTTTTTGAATTTATTGGAGTTAAGTGAATGCAATTCAAGTTTTTCATTGTTCTAAATTCATAGGATAGGCTATTTTCTTAGTGTGGGTCCCCTCAGTAAAAAGACCTTGAGACAAAGATTCTATGCAAATAGTTAATTGGTGAATTAGTTCTAGGAAACACTGGTAGGGAGTGGGGAAGTGAGATGGGGAAAGAAGGTAGCCAATAAAGCATGTGTTACTAAACCAGTTACTACTGTGGGCAAACAGGGTACAATCCAACTGGGGAAACACTAGGAAACAAATAAAACACACACCTCAGAGTCAACCCTCCTGAAAAGCAAGGGAACTAAGGTATTTATTCACCTACTCTTGTCAGTCATTGGTGGAGGATTATTTCCAAAGTGATAATAATTCCCCAATACTTCCAGCAGAGTGAGCTGCTCTGGCCCCGGAGAATGACAGGTGCTGGCAGCTGGCAGCTGATTAGTGTGCATGGAAACAGTAAGAGTAGGAACGTGGTTGGGTTACAGACAGCATCTACTATTATTTTGGCGTTGAAGTTCTTCTAGCTTGTTTAGTTCTACTGTTTGACATTGTGTTGGTCATGTAATGGATCTTCTCACTCACCCACACCCCAAAACTTTACTGACTCTTCTACTCCCACTTTCGTTCCATGTGATCTCTCTTATTTGTTCATCCATTTCACATTTCACACTGTTTATCACTGTTTGGTATCAGAAGCTGTACAAAGTTACTTCCTTTTTCTAATCCTCACTTTTACTATTGTCTAAGATGACAATAATATCTTTTTGAGACTGTTATGTGTATTGAGGAATGAGTCAACATATGAAAAAGCACACATCATAATCTACACTTGGGAAAGACTAATTCTTTCTATGGTCATACTTCTTTTTCCCTAGGCAAAGCCAAAACTTGAGAACCTATATTTCTGCAATCTCCAAAAACTGAGATGTGTAAATAAAGGCTGAATTTGTTCTCTGAAAGAAAACTATGCATTTTATTATATTTCTTTTTTTTCATTTTATTATATTTCTAATATTTAATCTGAGTTAATATGATTCCATTTAAAATTTTGATATTTAGTGGAACAATGCAAAATATTCTTCATTGATACATAAGCATATTGCATTTACTTTGCTGTCTTTTATCCCTTAGCTTATCCCACAATGAGAAATGGGATGAGAAATAGGGTCTTAACTTTCTGACATCATAGCAATGGTTTTGCCCTGAATTTAAGCCAATCTCAGGACCATTTTTGCCTTAGGAGACTGTGGTATTTTATATTCCTGGTATTTTGTGTCTTGTGGTGTCTATGTTGGCTGTTGATTCAATGAATTATTGCTTTTTTCTCTGAATTATTTAGGATGGAGGAAAGGAAAGAGAAAAAAGAGGGATAAAAGAAGAAGGGAAGAGGAAGAAAAGCTGCTATTGTTGGCTTTGAGTAATTAATAATTATTATAATGATACTTTCCTGTTTATGCTTGTGCTGTCCATGATTACTCAGTCTTTTTACATACATTTTAAAATTTAATCCTCATAACTATCCCATAAAATGACCAGGAAAGAAAGGGTCTATTAAAAACAGACTTGTACTAACCCCTTAAAGGAGGCAACTGTGAAGAAAAGGACACCCAGGGGAAAATATGATGCATATATCAAGGCAGTGAAGTCACCCCTTTTGTTTGTTTAGAGAAGAGAGAATGTGGCCCTGACCAGTTGGCTTAGTGGTAGAGCATTGGACCAGTGTGTGAAAGTCCCTGGTTTGATTCCTGGTCAGGACACACAAGAGAAACAACCATTTGCTTCCCCCTCACTTCACCCTCTCTTCTCTTCCCCTCCTGTAGTCATAGTTCTATTGGTTCTAGCAATATGGCCCTGGGCACCAAGGGTGGCTCCATAGCCTTGCCTCAGGTGCTAAAATAGCTCGGTTGCCGAGCAATGGAGCAGCTGCCCCAGATGGGCAGAACATCCCTTCCTAGGGGGCTTGCCAGGTAGATCCCGATCAAGGCACATAGAAGAGTCTGTCTTTCTGCCTCCCTGCCTCTCACTTAATTAAAAAAGAAAGAGAGAGAGAGAAGAAAGAATATGCTCAGTGGGGTTTATGTGAAGGTCTTCAATTGCTTTATATACTAACGAGCTGAAGGATAGTAGTACTGAGACTGGAGCCAGTCTTGGCCCTGGCAGTTTTGAAAGGAGTCATTTTGAGAAAGGCCTCTGGTTACCAGGAGCCCTGATTTCCTCATCTACAAAATGGAGATAAAAATACTTGTATGATATAGCACCCCATGGATGTTTGTAACAAAATGCCTATAAAAGCACTGTGTAAGCTTAAAGTACTGTACATGATAGAACACACTGATACTTTCCTGATGATGAAGAGATGTTTCTGTAGAATCAGGAGAATATATCACATCAAACTAAGAGTTGACTGCCCACCCCCAGGTTCATAATTTATTATACAAACTGAGTATCACATGGTGAGTTGACATTAGCTTCTCCAGCCATGGGAAATTAACAGAGGAGGTACAGTTGAGAATCTTTTTATGTTGTTTTCACAGCTGGAATTTTTTTAGACCTTAACTTGAAGTATAAAACCAGCAAAGCAATGCCTCCATATGTGGCAGTATACACTTTATTCTATCTGTGAGAATATAAGAGTTGAAATAGCCTGACCTATGGTAGTACAGTGGATAAAGCATTGACCTATAATGCTGAGGTCACCGGTTCAAAACCCCGGGCTTGCCCAGTCAAGACACATGTGAGAAGTAACTACAAATTGATGTTTTCTGCTCCTTCCACCCCACTCTCTAAAATAAAAAAAAGTTGAAATATCTTTTGATACCAGTAAACTGGAATTAGGCATCAGTTTCTGGACCTGCCATAATTTCAATTTTGCAAAAAAGCATGAACTTCTCAGACACATGTGTCTCTCAACTTACAGAGCTACCCCTTGGCCATCCAAGAGTTGACTTCTTAGTAGTATTGGTGGGGATCCAGAGTTTACTTATTTGGAGGTTTAAGATTTGTCTGGTAGAAGATTGTTTGATTATTATTTTTTTAAGAGTATGATGACAACACTGATTTGTTTCTCTAGTACAGTGGTGAGATAACATTAGAATATTTTGTAGGTAATTTATCTATATATTTTGGATAAAATAATGCTATGCAATACAGAATTGTTATGAAATTTCCAGATAATGTCAGGAACTTCCACTGCATTGAGTTGTTGGGTTTTGAAAGATCCAGGTTCAAGTCCACATTCAGTTACATAGTAGCTGTGTGAGCAGGACTAGCTATTCTGGATTTTCATTTGTAAGAAAGGCTGAAAGTGCTCCCAGAGATCATTGTGAGGCTCAAATGAAACACTGGGTGAGAAAATTCTGTGAAAATTGTAATTATAAGGTGATATAATTGTTGTCATTATTATGTTTAAAGAAATAAAACCAAAAAGCAAATGTATATTTTAAATATTAAAAAAATTATTTTCAGCCCTAGCCAGATAGCTCAGTTGGTTAGAGTGTCATCCAGATATGCCAAGTTGGCAGGTTTGATCCCCAGTAAGGGCACATACCAGAATCAACCAATGAATGCATAAATAAGTGGAATAACAAATTGATGATTCTGTCTCACTCTCTCATCCTCTCTCTCTAAAATCAATGAATAAAATTTTAAAAAGATTTTTCAATTACAATTGACATACAATGTTATATTAGTTTCAGGTATATAATACAGTGATTAGACATTTTTATAACTTCCAAAATGATTACTCTGATAAGTTTGGTATTAAATGATGCAGGTTAGAGAGAATCAAGCCAGAAATTAATGAGATGTACTCAATATGGAAACACTGATTGCTTTTCAATAATGATTTCTTTCTATATGAATTTTGTATAGGGTGTTTACAGGTGATAAATGGGGAACTATGCAAATGTGATACATGCGTACAAGTTTATTTTAAGATTCATAACTTGCCTTGCTGGCAAGGTATGAACCTCTAAGAGCTTCATTTGAACCTGTTTAATCAATGCCTATTTGTTTCAGACTTAGAAGACTGTAATAAGTCTGATTCAGTTACCAATAAATCTATAAAAAGCCATAGGGCTAACTGAACCCTAGACATCAGAAGATAGTGTTTAATGTTCCACCGCTGTCTGAACTCTGAGCAGTTGATGCTGCTGCTACCTGTGTACTCTCAATGCTGATACTACTTCTGGTGTTTTGAAAATGTTTGCACCTGTGTATAGCTTCTCAATTGTCCCTGTATATTTATTTGTCTCCTTAAAAATCCAAAGACCCAGGTAGAAGCATCTGGTTGCTGAATTTAGGTCATGTGCATCTACACAGCTAGCAGAGTGCTAGGAAATGGGATACTTCTCAAACTGTAGTCTGCAGACTGGTGCCAAGTTATGACCTAATTGTTTTTATTTTGTGATGAGTAAAGTAACTTGTGCTAGAATGTATATCAATTTAGTGCTTTCTCTATTGAGAAAACTTTGTTATGAAAAAGTGCCAGCTTAATTAAACAGTGCCCACTAAACAAAGCAGCACTTCCCTAGAATTTGTAGTGGGAGGTTAGGACCTGCTATCAGAGGCCTCCCCACAAAAGGAAGGGTATTTGGAAATTATGTAGTCAAACAACAACAAATGTTCACCACAAATGAGATCAGGCTAAGTAAGTCTGATGCATATTAGCTATGCCACCAGAAACCACTGCCATCAGGAATTTAGGACTTATGTGGATCTGGACATACTCTCACCTGGATGGTGCTTGGTTGGACATGATATTGACTCTGTTGCTACTTTCTTTTCCATAGGGTGGGTATCTAGCTACCCTGTTGAGAAGGGAAAGGTGAGAGAGGCTGTTTTATCTCCATCTAATTTGACTGGTTGAGACTTCTCATTGTGATGGTGGCCCAGTGACCCTCAGATAACTATGGAGTGGGATCAGCATCTGTCCATTCTGAGTCTTGCCATTTCTGTCTTTTTCAAGCCAAATACTCATAGCACCTTCATGTAGATGGGAATACTTTTTTACTCAGTGGTTCAGGAAATGATCCCAGTGTATAGAGTTGGGAGGGGGTGTGACAAGGAGAGGTATTGAAATAAAGTATTATGATCCAGATTTGGCTTTCTTGGTCCTTTGTATTATACATAGAAGGGAAATCATCACTGTCAAAACCATTAAAGTATGTCTCATGTTGACATCCCCTCATTTTTTAACTCCCCCACTTCTCCTTAAGTCCTCTCTTTTTAAGAGTTTCTCTATTGAGTACCCCTTTCTAGGACCTCCTCAGGGATTGTGACACTCCTTGTATAATAATAAAGTCTCTATCTCTTCTTGAGATTTTGTTTTTGAGAAAGAGAGTGGGGGGGGGAAGAGGGGCAGAGACAGACAGGAAGGGAGAGAGATGAGAAGCATCAACTCATAGTTGCGGCACCTTAGTTGTTCATTGATTGCTTAATCATATGTGCCTTGACCCAGAGGCTCTGGTCAAACCAGTGACCCCTTGCTCAAACCAGCGACCTTGGGCTTCAAGCCAGTGACCTCTGGGCTCAAGCCAACAACCATGGAGTCATGTCTATGATCCCTCACTCAAGCTGGTGAGCCCGTGCTCAAGCTGGTGTGCCTGCACTCAAGCTGGTGACCTCAGGGTTTTGAACCTGCATTCTCAGCATCCCAGGTCGATGCTCTATCTACTGCGCCACTGCCGGGTCAGACTTTCTTGAGACTTTTGAATTCAGACTTCTCAGTAGTCTACTGGATGTCAAGAGTATTCTCCTCCATTTTACTTGGTGCGACCTCTGGTCTTGTGAATGGGGTGGGGGAAAGATGGAAAGCTGTAGATGATTTTCTTCTTAGGTTCCTAAAAAATGCCACTCACAACTAAGGGGATTATTGCCTTCCAAAGACCAGAAAATTGCATAATAGTATTAATATGTCTTTGGAGCTCTTCCTTAATATGCAAATGATATCTCCATTGCTTATGGATCTTGAGTTTCAGTATGTAACTTCTGCATGATAATAGATGATGATGGTACCACAGTGAAGTTGTTCTCTAAAGTTTAGAGTTCATTCTTCCTACCTCAACCTCTGATGATGGAAGAAGAGTGTGTGAGGAGAAGTTATAGTTCACCTCACCTAATCTTCCCACTACAGCTGCATTGAGATAAAGCTGACAAAACTCTGTTTTGCACAGAGAGATTAGTGCTTTCTCTATTGAGGAACCTTTGTTATGAAAAAGTGTCAGCTTAATTAAACAGTGCCCACTAAACAAAGCAGCACTTCCCTAGAATTTGTGGTGGGAGGTTAGGACCTGTCATCAGAGGCCTCCCCACAAAAGGAAGGGTATTTGGAAGTTATGTAGTCAAACAACAACAAATGTTCACCACAAATGAGATCCCTCTACAGCTGATAAAACTCCATTTTGCACAGAGTTATTAACCTTTAATAAGGTTATAGACATCTCCTGTGGTCTGAGAGCAATTTGGGGCCACTAAAACAATCTGTAATGTTTTGACATTACAGATTAATTTGAGCTGCTTACAATGTACCCCACCTATGCAGTAAGGATTATTATACACTTGTCTATTTTAATTCAAAAGCTCTGGAAAAATGCATGTTTAATGCAATGGACTTGAAAGCACAAAATAAAAAAAAATGAGGAAGAAGGAGGAGAAAAGAAACAAAGAAAATGAGGGAAATGACGGTAGTAAAGTAAAAAAACAGCAGAAAAAAATAAAATAACAAATCTAGAGAGTAAAAGATTATTTCTGTACCTTTTTTTTTTTTTTTTCTTTTCATTTTTCTGAAGCTGGAAACAGGGAGAGACAGTCAGACAGACTCCCGCATGCACCCGACCGAGATCCACCCGGCACGCCCACCAGGGGCGACGCTCTGCCCACCAGGGGGCGATGCTCTGCCCACCCTGGGCGTCGCCATGTTGCGACCAGAGCCACTGTAGCGCCTGGGGCAGAGGCCACAGAGCCATCCCCAGCGCCCGGGCCATCCTTGCTCCAATGGAGCCTTGGCTGCGGGAGGGGAAGAGAGAGACAGAGAGGAAAGCGCGGCGGAGGGGTGGAGAAGCAAATGGGCGCTTCTCCTGTGTGCCCTGGCCGGGAATCGAACCCGGGTCCTCCGCACGCTAGGCCGACGCTCTACCGCTGAGCCAACCCGGCCAGGGCTATTTCTGTACCTTTTATAATGGTATGTGGTAAGTTAAAATAATTGGAATTTTCTGGTGTATAGTAATTACTTATAATAGAATAGTTAATATCCTATATCTGTCAATGGACTCATGCCATATTATTAATTTTTCCTGTGAGAAAAAAACCTGAAGATCTGTTAATTTTAGTCATTTTAGTACAATCTCCTTCCAAAAAGTACTTGCATTGGTGAAGGAAAGAATTTTTTTCCTGAGTCAATCTGAAAACAAGTGTATTTTGGGTATTCATTGATTCCACTAAAATGTGATTTTCTTTAGTTTTTATATCCCAGAACTCCAGATTCAGTGGGCATGATTTCATTGAGGTGAACTTTTTAGCTTTATGTAAGCAAAAGTGAAGTAAATGAGAACAGAAAAGAAACTAAAGGAGTGGGGATGGAGGAGGAAAGAGGATACTGTATGAGAGGAGGAGAACTGGACATATACCATCATCACATGTGAAGATGGGGGGGACAAGTAGGACTCCATCAAAAGATGGTGTAAAAATTCTCTGATGTTTCACATTGATGGGACAAATATCAATGAGTCAATTAGCAAACATTTTAATGGATATTGCACATAGAGCAGTGTGTGTGTGTGTGTGTGTGTGTGTGTGTGTGTGAGAGAGAGAGAGAGAGAGAGAGAGAGAGAATTGGACATGTTAAAATATAGACATATACAAAATTATAACAAAATATTCTATATGGTAAATGCTAAAGGCTGAATAGAAACAAAAACTTTTAAGAGCTCTGAGAAGTTAGTAAAATAACCTCGGAAGAGGTACACCTTGGTTAGACATTGAGGGATCAGATGGTAATATCAAGAACTGTGAAGAGTGGGATTTTACCATTCTTGCAAGCTAACAACTAAACCTGTCACAGTTTCCTTCTTCTTCTTTTTTAAGTGAAAGGAGGGGAGACAGTGAGACAGACTCCTGCATGCACCCTGACCAGGATCCATCTGTCAGTTCCTGTCTGAGGCCGATGTTTGCACCAATCAAGCCACTGGTTGAGGGAGTGGAAGATAGACAGAAGACGGAGGGGAAGAAGAGACCAGATGGTCACTTCTCATGTGTGCCCTGACCTGGGATCAAACCCAGGACATCTGCATGTCAGGCTGATGCTCTATCCACTGAGCCAGCCAGTCAAAGCCCTGCCATAGTTTCATAGATTCTGGAAGAAGACTAAAAACTCCAGAATCAGAGACAAAGGACTTTACTGCTCACAATACAGTAAGCAGAATGAGCCATATTTTTTTTTATTATAAAAGAGAAACTTATAGAAGGAATACTAGGGGGAAATAGATAAAAAAAGTTCCAACTTCATTGCAGTGTTATTGACAATAGCCAAGATCTGGAAGCAGCCCAAATGCCCATCAGTACATGAGTGGATAAAAAAGCTGTGGTACATTTACACATGGAATACTACTTGGCTGTATACAAGAGGAAATCTTACTGTAAAGCCAGAGGCCAGGGCCACCATCAGAGCAGCCTCCTGGCCCATGCAGGTTCGCATTGGATTTGGACAGTGGGTAAAGAAACAACGGAGCCAAGAACTGATGGGCTGTCATCTTTAATTCTAGCTTGCACCCGGCGGGCAAGTAAAAACACACACTGGGCTCCAAAACCCACCCACATTCAGTGCTCACAAAGCTACTGACTTATCCGAGTTTCCTAGAATCAAAGGTTTCTAGCCCACCAGACTTATTCACCTCAGTTCCCCATCTCCTTCCTTCTCTAGCTCCAAACTGCACAAACTGGCCTTTCACTCAATACTCCGCCATCTTGGCTGCTTCTCCTGGCCTACTCCACATGGCCTCTCTCTGCTCTGCTCTCTAATGCTATTCCCAGGAACCGAGAGAGCAAGCTCCCGTTCTGCCCCTATTTTATAGTGTAGAAATCCAAACCTTTAATCCAATATACATAATAGGGAAGTCTCTAATACAAAGTCACTTCTCTGAGGCATGATGGGATTGTACCGCCCCACATCAAAAAGGGTGGGAAAGGCTTAGTCCTAAAACCAAGCCCCAGGCTACAAGGATCCTGCCTGCCCACCGCCTGCCCCCAACACACATTAATATCACCTGGGCAACGGTCTCCACGTGGGCAGCGTCATCTTTAACAAAGTGAGCATAATACATTTTATCTGCCCAACACTTACCTTTTGTGACATCATGGATGGACCTGGAGATTATTATACTAAGTAAAATAAGCCAGTCAGAGAAAGACAAATACCATATGATCTCACTTGTGTGTAGAATCGAATGAACAAAACAAACTGAAGAACAAAATAGAAACAGAGACATGGACACATGGAACAGACTAACAGCTGTCAGAGGGGAGGGGATTGGGGACTGGATAAAAGAAGGGAAAGGTGTTAAGCAAAAAAAAAAAACAACATATATATATATGCATGTATATCTCACACATAGACATAGACAGCAGGGTGGTGATAGCCAGAGGGAAATGAAGGTGGGGGTGAGGTGGATGTGGGCAAAGGAATGGAAAGAGACTTTGGGGCAATGGGTATATGATTCAGTGTACAGATGATGTTTTACTGAGTTGTATACCTGCAACCTGTACCCCAATAAATTTAATAAAAAAGTAATAGTGAAAAAGAAGTTATTCCTGACACTGTAGAAAGCAAAAAAGCCAAACTGGATTTTGAGATAGCAGATGCGGGCTAGACGATTGAGCTGGCTGTACAGACAGCTACGTCTGAAAGGAGGGCTGGCTCCGGCTCATTCCTTATTCTTCTTCCATGGCTCACTCCTGCTAACCTTGGTCTCTGATTTCTATAAAGGGCCCTAGTTCAGCTGATAAATGAAACATAATGAATGAGTGATTATTTCAAGGGTCTATTCTCTTTCAGTCACCTTCTCTTAAGCCTGCATCATTCAGTCCTGTAGCCATGAGCTGCATATTGGCTATTGAGCACTTGAACTGTGGTTACTCTGGATTAAATGTGCTGTAAGTGAAAAATATACACTGGATTTCAAATACTTAGTAAAAAAACCCACCCTCATTCATAATTTTTATATTGATTATATATTGAAATAGTAATATTTTGGATATATTATTTAAACAAAATGCATTATTAAAATTAATTTCACTTGCTTCTTTTTACTATTTTAAATATGTGGCTACAAGAAGTTTAAAAATTACATCTATGTCCCACCTACGTATGGAATAATGCAGTTCCTGGTTTTTTCTGATAAGAGTGTGGTGGTTACGGGGGGGAGGGGGGAATGGGAGAGGGAAAGGGGGAGGAGGAGGGGCACAAAGAAAACAAGATAGAAGGTGACAGAGGACAATCTGACTTTGGGTGATGGGTATGCATCATAATTGAACGACAAGATACCCTGGACTTATTATCTTTGAATTTATGTATCCTGATTTATTGATGTCACCCCATTAAAAAAAAATAAAATTATTAAAAAAAAATTACATCTATGGTTTGCATTGTGGTGGCACACATTCTATTTCTATTGGATGGTGCTGCATAGGTTCATTTAAAAAAGCAGGAGGCTTCCTTGGTCCAGGAAGAGAGACAGACAAGTTAGAAACTCAATGAAGAAATGCACGAGTGAGTGGGATACTACTGTGGGCAACAGAGCTCAAACTCTCTAGGGACCTTCTGAGAGACTGTAGAACAGCCTCAACCTCCCCACTCCCCAGTAGGAAGCTGAGATTTTTATCTACTTACTCTCATCCTGGCACTTTCAAGATGTGCAGGTAAGCACATTTCTTTTCCTTTTTTACAATTTATTTTATCGATTTTAAAGAGAGGGAGGGAGAGAATGAGAGAGAGGCAGAGTCATCCATCTGTTCCTGTATGCATCTGTCCCTGTGCCCTGCCCAATGATCAAACTGGCAACCTCTGTGCTTTGGGACGATGCTCTAACCAACCGAGCCACCTGGCCAGGGTGTGAGCACATTTCTTCAGTGACCATTGAAGACTCTCAGGGGAGTCCATGGGTTTATTAGGGAATTCTCTGCAGGTGACCTCTGGAAAGTTCCGGGGGATATGGGTATGATGTTTGCAGCATTTGCTTAGGCAAGTAGCTAGATATTAGTAGGGAAAGAGAACAAAGGGAATTGGATGTTATGTTTATTAAAAATTGGAAAGCCTGCTTCAGTGGGAAACTGCAGTGTCCTGTTTAGCATAAATTGCCAGAAGGCTAAAACTATTCATATGCCCAATTGCAGATATCAGGAACCCATTGTGTCCTCAGAGTCCATTCTGCCTCAGCTTTCTCCACTCAGGTTCGGGAGGAGTTTCTCCAAGGCACTGCAGGTCCAGTGCTGCGGGAAGCAAGGGAGAAACTCTTCCCATTTAGGACATGCTCAATGAAAGTCAAAATTGGACAGGGGGTCGTGAAACACTGGGAGGTCCAGAAACTGATTGGTTAGTTTAAAGAAAAGCTAGTCCTTCCCAGCCTGAAAATATAAACATGGGCTTAACAAGAGATCCAACCCTTTTAACCTTTTGTTTGCCTTTTTGCCCTTCTCTCTGCCGTCTCGCTGAGATAAATGTGCTAGCTACATTTGCCGCCACGCTGCATGGGCTGGCAGCCAGATGGTCTCCCACGCTCGGGCTTTGAGCAATGCCTGGACTGGGCTGAGCTTTGATATGGGCTAAACCATGGTGCACCGTATCTGGACTTTGATCCTTTTTTTTTTACTTTTTATTTTTTTTACAGAGACAGAAAAAGGGATAGATAGGGACAGACAGACAGGAATGGAGAGATGAGAAGCATCAATCATTAGTTTTTCATTGTGTATTGCGACATCTTAGTTGTTCACTGATTGCTTTCTCATATGTGCTTTGACCGTGGGCCTTCAGCAGACCGAGTGACCCCTTGCTGGAGCCAGCAACCTTGGGTCCAAGCTGGTGAGCTTGTGTTCAAACCAGATGAGCCCATGCTCAAGCTGGCGACCTCAGGGTCTTCAAACCTGGGTCCTCAGCATCCCAGTCCAACACTCTATCCACTGCACCACTGCCTGGTCAGGCTGGACTTTGATTTTTATATTGTACTTTATGAAGACAAGACTGGACTTTTTCCTTCGTGGAACAGAGGGGAATAAGACATTGGGAACCTGCAAACAAACTTCTATTTCAACTTTGAATACATCTTACTGTAAAAGCATAAGCTTCTCCAAGTGCGGGTATTACAGAATGCTTTTTATAAGACACTGTATACAAACCCCACTCAAACCGACTTCAGAACTGATATCACGACATGGTACCAGACCCAGAGCAAGTGCTTAATAAGTGCTTGTTGAATAAATGAATAAACACAAATCCTTTAAATACAAGCCTTAGATCTCAGACTACAGTCAGAACTTAACAATGAGGATGACAGACTTTTCCTTAACTGCCCCATAAATATATGGCTGGTTCTTTCAAAATATTGTTAGCACTTCATCTTATGCATTCACCTTCTCTGTCTCCCGTTATACCTACCAAGGATGAGAAAATGAATCACTCATCCTTTTACTGACAACTACTTTACCTTCATTAACACTTGAAGTGGAGGCACAAAGTTCTTAGATGGGAAATATTAACCCCCTCCCATGCTTGCTTGTGGGAGTTGGGGAGTTAGGAGATGGCTGACAGGTGAGTTCTTCAATTACCAGATTGTTTGTCTTGACGTCTTTTCTCTATGGCTTTGTGATTTTTACTGAGAGTCCTCAAATCACACAAATAAAGGCCAGATCTGCTGTGTGTGAAGGCCTTGGTGAAAGGCATTGCCAGCATCATAGAGAACTGATTTGGGAAGGCATGAAATTAATGGACTTGAGGAGGTTCCTATGACAATAAATAAGACTTCCAGATATGTAGCAAAAGAGTAAAAAGATTATTTCACAAAAATTTATTAAGCATCAACCACATGTTAAGTATTGTGCTTATATTTTATACCCAGCTATGACACAGGAAAACTACATTAGCACTGAACTATGAATTATTTATTTATTTATTTATTTATTATCTGTCACTGCACTGTGTGTGAAAGAAGCTTTTCTTAAAAATATTAAAATCAAGACCTTTATAACAACATTAAACGAACATATATGACATGTTTTATTTATCTAATTAATTAATAAAGAAACCAGTAAGATGTCATAACCAGTTCAAAATAAAAGTCTAAGAGCACACATATAAAAGCAACCAGAAGAGATTGGGCACATTCAGGGTGGTAAAAGCAATCAGAAATGCTTCTAAGTCTTGACATAAAAATATCCACACCTATAGAAAAATTTAAAAGGATTTATTTGTAACACATTTTTGAGGATGTGTCCACTAGCAAGATCTCCAGAGATGGAGAAAATGCTCCAGAGGATGGCAGTTTTGCACTCATTTTTTTTGGTGACAGAGACAGAGAGAGGGACAGATAGGGACAGACAGACAGGAAGGAGAGAAATGAGAAGCATCAATTCTTCGTTGTGGCACCTTAGTTGTTCATAGATTGCTTTCACATATGTACCTTGACCAGGGGGCTACAGCAGACCACAGTGACCTCAGAGTTGCGAACCTGGGCCCTCCATGTCTCAGTCTGATGCTCTATCCACTGTGCCACCACTTGGTCAGGCTTGCACTCATTTTTATACATTTAGAATCAAAGGAGAAAGCGTAAGGAAAGTTGCATGGAATCCACTGGTGATAGATTAAGGAGGTGGGAGAAAGCAAAGTGGGAAATCTCTGGGGTTGGATAAAAAGCAAAATGGGGAGACACATTCCTTTGATATTGGTGGGTACAGGACAAGTAACATGTAACATTTACAGTACATAGAGGTGGTGTGTAACAACGAGGAGTTCTGTTGTCTTGTGCTCTGGTGCCAGCACTCTCCGGGGGTCTGGAAAAGAAAAGTACTGTGACATTTCAAAGGTATGTTATCTAGATGCATGAGAACAATGGACAGGGCTCACTGAAGGTGAAGATCGACCTTTGCTAAGGAAGCAATAGGCCTGGGATGTGAGTACATTCCATGATCTGCTCAGTTAGGAATTTATGATTGGACTGTTACAGGTACAAGGTTCGTGTGCCTGATGCTTTAAAAGAAAGATCAATATTCAATACATCAGAGTTTTGGCATAAGAAAAGGTTTATCAATCGAGAAGGCCTAGGTTAAGAAAATGGGAGAACTAATTCTCAAATCCATCTTAAGAGAACTCAAAATTCAAGTGTCTTATATATCAAGGGAAGGGAGAATGGGAGAGGGAGAGATGGCTGTGGACTGTAGACAGCCAGGTCCAAAAAAGGATCCAAGGAAAAATGTTTACTTCTAAATTTCTTTGTTCTTGGTCAATCCATTAACACCCAGTGATCTTGAAACCAGAAAAATATAACAAACTTGAAGTTCATGCTGTCTATCGCCAATTCAGAGACAGAAATAGACTCTTTATGGGTGCTTTACTCAGATAGCTAGCAGTCTAGGGAGATGGGGGTTGCATTCTCAAATCATCTCAACTCCTTTTCCCCAGCCAACCTTTCTATAAGGAAAAGAAAAGGATAGGTAAAGGTTTTGGGATTTCAAGGGAGAGTTAATCAGATTATAGTGGAAGTTAATTGGATCATAGTCAGTGATGTTTCATTCTTGGAGTACAAAGGCTTTGCTTTCAGTACCTTGGGACACAAGGGTGGATCACTCACAGACCCTGTTAAATTATCCTGTTCAGGTATCCTATAGGGTTCCTGGAATAAAGATTTTTTTTTTTGTATTTCTCTGAAGCTGGAAACGGGGAGAGACAGTCAGACAGACTCCCGCATGCGCCGGACCGGGATCCACCCGGCACGCCCACCAGGGGCGACGCTCTGCCCACCAGGGGGCGATGCTCTGCCCCTCTGGGGCGTCGCTCTGCCGTGACCAGAGCCACTCTAGCGCCTGGGGCAGAGGCCAAGGAGCCATCCCCAGCGCCCGGGCCATCCTTGCTCCAATGGAGCCTTTGCTGCAGGAGGGGAAGAGAGAGACAGAGAAGAAGGAGGGGGGTGGGGGTGGAGAAGCAAATGGGTGCTTCTCCTATGTGCCCTGGCCGGGAATCGAACCCGGGTCCCCCACACGCCAGGCCAACGCTCTACCGCTGAGCCAACCGGCCAGGGCTGGAATAAAGATTTTACTTGCATTAACCATTATGCCCACTGATCACAACCAATGCCAACATTGCTCAAGTTAAATTTAAACTCTTGAGTTCCCCTTATCAATCTGCAATCTTTACTTTGTGCAAATTTCCCTATCTCTTCACTGACAAAATGGCTGCTCAAACCTCAAGCAGAATTTCTCTAGTTAATTGGCATAAGTATAGCAGGAACTATTAGGCTGAAGGCCATCTGACAGAGGAAGCATTTCACTCATGTACAAGACTGTCCTGTGTGGTTACTTTTGGTCACTGAGCTTGTCAGGTCTGCCATGTGGCCCCCTGAACTTATTGGGTCTACTATGTAACCTCTTATTAGAAATAGATACTAGATACAAAATTGGTCAATATTCATAGACAATAATCTATTTCATTCCACCACCACAATTCATTTAGATTTTGATGGATGTAAATCATTTACATTATTATAATTTTTGGACAATTTACAGAGTTGTAAAATAGCTCCAAGACATCAAAAGTCACAAGCCCCCATTGAATCAGATAACCTGGAAGGTGTACCAGATGGACACTCAGAACATAATTTTTGGGAGTCCATTTTAACATTTCTCATAAGCTCTTTTTTGACAGAAATAAAGAAATGGTTTTTGAGAAGTCTATTATGAAGACTTGGCCAAGTCTTTTGAATCAAAAGAAAAATAGTTTCTTGTGGCAACAAACCCTGCTGCCCAGGAGACAGTGAAGAGTCATTTGGGAATGCATCTTTTAAGTAAAGAGTATTAATCTCTATTGGAGAAAGAACAATTGAAGGGAAATTTGATAAAATTTACCTTGAGGAGAGAAATAGGATCAATTTAGGAGGCACTTCAGTTATAAAAGGTTCATATAGATCAAAATGATTGAGGGTGTCAATGTAAAAAAAGTCCAAATGTGTAAGAATTTTTATGAGTTTATTTGAGTCAAACTGCCAATTGCCGGGAAGCAAAATCTCAATGAATTGAGAAAATATTTCAAAGATTGGCAGTTTTGCACTTCATTTTATATATTAAAATCAAAAGGGAAGACATAAGAGGTTACATGAAATCCACTGGTGATAGATTAGGGAAGTGGTAGAAATCAAAGCAGGGAAATCTCTGAGATTAGATAAAAAGTAAAGTAAACAAATGCATACTTCTTTTGTATTGGTGGATATTGGATAATTAACAGTTAACAATTAACAATAACAATAACAATAATAATGACAGGTTCTGTGGTTTTCTGTTCTGGTGGGAAATTGTATCCTGAGGGTTCTGGATAAAGAAAATTATCCTGACATTTAAAAGGTATGTTATCGTAGATGCAAACAGAATACACAAGCTCAGTTAAGATGAAGACTGATCTTTGTCAAGGAAGATGCCAGGTTAGGACAAGACTACCTTCCATGACTTGCTTTTAGTTAGCAAGTTTTAATTTAGAGCAGTGGTAGTTAACCTGGTCCTTACAGCCCAGCTTTCATGGTGGGTGGTAGTGGAGAAACCAAAGTATAAATAAAAAGATAGATTTAACTATTGTAAGTTGTTTTATAAAGATTTATTCTGCCAAATTTAGCAAAAATCCAACATAAAGTACTTGGTAAGTTATTATTATATGCTTTAACTTGCTGTAACTCTGCTTTATAAATTTTATAAAGTAAAGTTACTTCCCTATTTTATAAATCACCATTACTGTAGAACCGGTGGGTGGTTAGAAAATTTTATTACTAACAGAGATACAAAAGTGGGTGGTAGGTATAAAAAGGTTGACTACCCCGATTTAGACCATCTTATGTGGTTATGTTAGGTCTGAGTTTGTAAGGTTCACCATGCAGGCCTCCCATGAGCTGGTCAGGTTTTGTATGTAACCCCTTTTTCGTCCACAAGAGAAAAAAGGAAGTTTATAAAATTCGCTTAATTCAGACTCCCTAATTTAGATTTCCTAATGAATTTTGACATGAAGTAGGATGAAGATTACTTTTACTTTTTAACAGCTCTATGGAGATATAAATTTGCACAGCACACAATTCACCTATTTAAAGTGTAAAATTACATTTTTTGGTTACATTAACAAGATTGCAACTATAACTGCAACCTATTGTTCATTCACTTTGTTAAAAAACGAATTTAACTGAATAAATTTGAAGATCTAATTGACTTGATGGATTGGGTAACATTCCATTTAGCAACTAAAAGGGTGCTCAAAGGGTTGTAGAAAGTGGAACATTTATAGGAAGAAGGTGGGGCATGGGAACTATTAGCAAAAGAAAGGTCAAGACATCTTCTCCTTCTCTCTCTTTTCAAAACTTTCTGGTGCAAAAACCTCTCCTCCAGCAAACAGCAAAACAATGACCCTTCCCAAGCAGACCACATATACCTGGTGTTGCCCAGCGCCATTTTGTAACAATAAAAGTGAGCAAACTAAAAAAATACAAATTTTACAAACTCATTTGCCCAACAATAAGATTTTCCCAAGCATATGTGGCCTGTGGTGGCTCATTTGGTTCCTACACCCTCTGTTGATGGTGACAAGGTTCCTTACAAAATCTTGCCTTGGACATGACTAGATGGTGCTGAAAGTATGGGCATATTTACTTGGGTTAGACTGGGATGAAGTAAGCAGAACTAGAATAAACATTAATTGAAAAAATATTTAGTGGGCACTACAGAAACTAGGTCCTGTGCTAGGATTTGAAGACTTAGAAATCAAACGAAGCCTAGGGCTCCTGGCTTGGTGAGGAAACCGACATGCCAAATTTCTGGAAGAATGTTGCTCTCATTCACCGAGTACAAAATTAAAGGAAGAATAATAAATATTGGGGGACAATGAATTCCATTTTTGAAATGTCGAGCTTGTGAAGCCTGTAAATCATCCAAGTTGAGGTACCTGGTGGGCAGTTGGAACCATATCTGAATCTCAGGAGAGAAGTTCAAATGGGAAGCCTTGATTTGTGAGTCATCATTTTTAGATGTTAACTGAAGCCATTGACATCGATAAAAGTCACACAGAGATTCTATAGAGCAGGGGTCCCCAAACTTTTTACACAGGGGGCCAGTTCACTGTCCCTCAGACCGTTGGACTGCTGGACTATAAAAAAAACTATGAACAAATCCCTATGCACACTGCACATATCTTATTTTAAAGTAAAAAAAAAAAAAGAAAAAAACAGGAACAAATCCAATATTTAAAATAAAGAACAAGCCTGACCTGTGGTGGCGCAGTGGATAAAGCGTCGACCTGGAAATGCTGAGGTCCCCGATTCGAAACCCTGGGCTTGCCTGGTCAAGGCACATATGGGAGTTGATGCTTCCTGCTCCTCCCTTTCTCTCTCTCTCTTGCTCTCTTTCTCTCTAAAATGAATAAATAAAATAAAAAAAATTAAAAAAAAAAGAAAGGAGCCTTTAAAAAAAAAAATAAAATAAAGAACAAGTAAATTTAAATAAAAAACTGACCAGTATTTCAATGAGAACTATGCTCCTCTCACTGACCACCAATGAAAGAGGTGCCCCTTCCGGAAGTGCGGCGGGGGCTGATAAATGGCCTCATGTGGCCCGCTGGCCATAGTTAGGGAACCCCTGCTTTAGAGTAAGGAAGAGAGAAAGATTAGAGCTGTATCCCTGGAGAATCCTTCAATTTCAGTGATAAAATCTGATGAATGCTATTGTCTGAATGTGCATTGTTCTCACATCATTTAATTTACATTTAAAAAGCATGAATAAACTTGCAAAAACACATTCAGAGGAAATTATCACAACAAATACAGACAGAGGACATTTTGAAAGTAAAACTTAAAATTTAGGTCAATAATAAAATAAAAAGTTGTGGACAAGGCCCACCGGAGGTGAGGACGAAGGTGAGGACGACAGAGATGCAGAGACCCGACTCCGGGGACCAGGTTCAGTGACGCAGATCCACTTTATTCAGGAAGTAAGCTAGCTTATATACATGGGTTCAGCCTATAGGGTGTTACAGAATGTCCTTCACAGCCAATGGCCAAAAAGGTCAGGGAGCTGCCTGGTTGGTGCTGAGTTACCTCCTCATAGTGGGTGAGCTCCCTCCTGGGTGTGCCTAGGAGGGTTTCAGGTGCTGGAGTATTCTCACAGCATTGCATCAGCCACAGCTATTAGGAATGCGCTCTGCGTTCTACCTACAAAAAGTATCTTCAGAATCGAAGATGAAATTGAAGCATTAACTATATTAAGGGAATAATATAGAAAAAGTGGTCATAGTTTCTAAACTCAAAGTAAGCTCTAATAATTTTCACAATTCTTATAGTAATGGTAGGTTATAATATTTGAAATTGGAACTGTCAGGAATGCATGGTTGAGATCAATATAGAATGCTCAAGTAACAAAACAACAGTTCAAACATAAAAACTAGGAAAATTAAGGAGTTATCTGGGACCCATATTGTTGACATCCTTGACAAAGATGGGTTGAATGATAAACAGTTATCTCAGTTATCCATTTTGGTGTAACAAACTCCCTCAAAACTTACTAGCTTAAAACAATAACAAATTATTATTTCTCATGAATTCTGTTAGTTGGTTGAACTTTGCTGCATAGTTCTTCCACTAGACATAGTGTTGGCTTCATTCAGCAGGAGGTTTCACTGGGGTTATAATGTTCTACACAGTATCACATGTCTGACCACAACTGGAATAATTGGGGTCTGGCTGGGCCTCTCTTTTCTCATTTAGTGGCCTAGTCTGAGGTTTTAAACCTGTCACCTAATTTTCAAAAACACAAAAGCAGAAACAGGAAGTCTTCGTAAGGCCTTAAGGCTCAGGTAGTTCTCAGGAGTACTAGACAGTCATTTCTACCTAAGTCTATTGGCTAAAGCAAGTTACAAGACAAGTCCAGGGGAAAATAGGCTTTACCTTTTGATGGGAGGAGTGGCACATGTGTACAAGGATGGAAGGTGTCAACATAAGAAACTTTCAAACATGTAAGAACTTTTATGAGTTTATTTGAGCCAAATTGTTGACAATTGCCAGAAAGTGGTGGTTTTTTCTTTTTTAATGGTAAGAAGTACTTTATTCATCATTGGTTAGCAACAGCATAACAATGTTATTAAAAAGAATTCAGAGACTTATTGTACTTTAAAAGTTTTGGGTCTTACATAAAATGCACACATTTACTTGTATTTAGTGTTAAACATATTGTATGGCTCTCACGGAATTACATTTTAAGAAAGTGGTGGTTTTACCCTTACTTTATACATTAGAATCAAACGAGAAGATGTAGGGGGGATTAGGAGGCAGGAGAAAGCAAAGCAGGGAAATCTTTAAGATTGGATAAAAGGTAAAAATACATATATTGAAATTTCTTTTTCATAAGCAGGCATAGGTAGGTAAGAGTTAACAATTAACATGGTAACAATAACAATAGGAGGATTGTTGGCTCCTGCTCTGGTGGAATGCCTGCCTTGAGGGGGCCAGGAAAAGAAGCTTACCCTTACATTTCAAAGATATATTATCAGGTAATGCAAAGGACAAAAGACAGGCTCATTTAAGGTAAACATTGACCTTTGTTTAGAGAAAAATACCTCCCTAGGACATGACTACTGCCATGAATTGCTTTTAGTTAGAAAGTTTTAATTTCAGACCATCCTGTGTGGTCACTTTAGGTCTCTGTTAGCAAGACCACCAGTTCACCTGAGCTGGTCAGGTTTAGTCTGTGGCCCCAGCCTTTTTTCTCCGTCCACAAAGGAATTGTTGGTGGCCTCATCATTGCAAATGATCCACCACAGGAGTTGATTTCCCTTTCCAATTTGGCTGCAAGTACTGCAGTCTTCTGCAGGACCCTCCAGTGGGATACTATGTTTGATTCTCACTTTCAGGTAAATGCTAAGAGCTCCTGGTGGCATTGTAGTTCCTATAATTTTCTAATATTTTGCTTAAAAGGTCTAGTAAAAGGGAAGTTTAAAAATACTTTTAAGGGCCCCAACCAAGTAGCTAGAATGGAGCATTGTCCCTATACTCCAGGGTTGCAGGTTGATCCCAGGTTGGAGCACATCTAGGGATCAACTAATGAATGCGTGGATGGGTGGAACAGCAGTTTGATATCTCTCTCTCTCACTTCCTCTCTCTCTAGAATCAATATATAAAAAATTAAGCCCCGGCTGGGTAGCTCAGTTGCTTAGAGCATTGTCCTGATATGCCAAGGTTGCAGGTTCAAGCTCCAGTCAGGGCACATACAAGAATCAACCATTAGCCTGACCAGGTGGTAGTGTAGTGGATAGAGCACTGGCCTGGTATGCTGAAGACCAGGTATGAAACCCCAAGGTCCCAGCTTGAGTGCAGGCTCATCTGGCTTGAGTGCAGGCTCACCAGCTTGAGCAAGGGGTTGCCAGCTTGACCAAGGGGTTATCGGCTTTAGCCTGGGATCATACACATGACCCCATGATCACTGGATTGAGCAAAGGGTCACTGGCTCAGCTGGATCCCCTCCCATCAAGGTATGTGTAAGGTATTTTTCCCCACAGAGAAGGAAGGAACAGGGCTCGGAGCCATCAAGTGTGGTAAGTTCAAAAGGCTTTATTCAGTACACAGCATTCCTTGGACAAGATTCACTGGCCTGGAAGATGGAGGTCAGGAAAATTGCGCACGGAGAGACCACGTGGGTATATTTAAAAAAAGGGTCCCTCTAGGGAAGTCAGGCTAATATGACGTAGAGAAATCTCACTGGCTGACAGTCAGTCGCTTTTTTCCAAGGACTTCTAGGGAGTTTCTTTTGGTGCGCTTGGCTGTGGGCGGTCCTGGCCAAAGTTCGCAGGCCTAGGTTCCCCACATGACCATCCCTCATTATCCACCAATCTTACATTCCGATCTTTTTGTGTTAACAAGGGGTGCCGCTTATTCGTCTGGCTACTTACTGCTGAATAGGGGCGGAGGGGGGAGGGGGAAATTGGAAGGTGGTGGTTTTGAGGGGTGTCAGGAGGAACATCTGTTTGGCCATGAGTTGAGAAACTTCGCTGGTGTGGTTCTGTAAGAATTTTTAAAAAAAGAGGCAAATATGAGTTATACGCTGATAATTAGAAGATTTAGGAGGATAGGGGCAGACCAGGTAAGAATAGGTGGCTGCTATTAGGACTTAAGCAGGTTGTAAGAGGAGAGATTTTTGCTTAATTTTTCTTATAGACAGTTCAGATTGAAGCTTCTTTTATCAGGCCGGTCTTACTGAACAACATTGCTCCCTGCTTCAGCTCACTCTGGTGGCAGGTTCCTGGTGGGAGGGACTGGAGCAACAGGAGGGTCTGCATGGCCCAATTTTTTGGTGAGCCGCAGACGAGTAAGGCCCAGTGGTTCTGACTCCCAGCAATCCTGTATGGGAGCAAGCTTGAGGCGAGAGACATGGTACCAAAGTGATTGCCCTAGGAGCTTGGCTGCAGTAGGAGTAGTCAGTATTACCGTATGGGGTCCCGTCCATCTGGGCTGTAGGGAGCCAGGCTGGAGCTCCCTTAGAAGAACGCTGTCTCCTGGTTCGAGGGGGACCGCTGGCTGTGTTTCATCTGGACCCCCTATGGGAGGAAGGGTCCGGTCCGCGTGTTCCCTGAGAAGATGGCGAAGTAAAGACAGAAAGGGGAGGTACGTGGCAAGAGGAGGGGGGTTGACAGGTAAGCTGTGATTGATTAGGAATGATCTACTGTAAACCAGCTCAAAGGGGCTGAGTCCAGTGGAGTTTCGCGGGGTTGCTCTGATTCTGGTGAGTGCCAGGGGGAGGAGGTTTGGCCAGGAGAGCCTGGTCTCAATGGAAAGTTTGGTTAGCTGACCCTTCAGGATGCCATGGTCCCTTTCCACCTTACCCGATGATTGAGGGTGATAGGGTATGTGGAGCTTCCAGGTGATGTTGAGAGAGGTGGTGACCTGCTGGACTATTTGGGCAGTGAAGGCTGGGCCATTGTCTGACTGGATGGTAGTCGGCAGTCCAAACCGCGGGATGATGTTTTCAACGAGAATGGAGGCAACGGTGTCTGCTGTCTCTCGAGAAGTTGGAAAGGCTTCTATCCATCCTGAAAAGGTGTCAACAAAAGTTAAGAGATAACGGATTTTTTTTTTGTGAAGGGGCATATGAGTGAAGTCAATTTGCCAATCCTGGCCTGGCACATGCCCCCTCAGCTGATGAGTAGGGAAGCGAGGGCGGAGTCCCCCTTGCGTAGAGACTTTGGAACAGATAGTGCATGCTGCGTGTACCTTTTCGATAGTCTGCTGGAGGCCTGGGAGGAAAAAGAGTGGTTGTAAGAATCGATAGAGAGCTTTTGGCCCTATGTGTAAGGAATGGTGGATATCAGAAAGGAGAGTTTCAGCCTGTCCTTTTGGTAAGGCAATTTCATCTCCGAGAAATATTCATCCCTGGTTGCACACATCTCCACCCTTTCTGAGGAGGGTCTGTTCTTTCCCAGGAGCGTAGGAAGGTTTCAAGGAGGTGGAGAGAAACATGAGAGGAGAAGGGGAGGCTCCCAGAGTGAGGTTTCGAGCTGTCGCGTTGGCCCGAGCATTTCCCAAGGCCACTGGGTCCTGAGAGGCTTAATGGCCCCTACAATGTACCACAGCCACCTCAGCGGGAAGCTGTAATGCCTGCAAAAGTTTAGAAATGAGGGTAGCATTGATTATGGGGGAGCCCTTGGTAGTGAGGATTCCCCTTTCCTTCCAGAGGGCAGAGTGGCTGTGAGTGATAAGAAAAGCATATTTAGAGTCAGTAGAGATGGTTACCTGTTTTCCCTGGGCCAGAGCGAGTGCCCGCGTGAGGGCAATCAGCTCTGCTTTCTGGGAGGTGGTGCCCTCTGGCAGCTGTTGAGCTGCTAGGGTGGAGGAGGTGGTGACCACCGCGTAGGCTGCCCGTCGTCGTCCGTCAGGTCCCTGTACAGAGCTCCCATCTACAAAGAGTATTGGATCTGGATCTTTTAGAGGGGAATCTGATCATCCATCTCAGGGTCTGTTGAGGAAATCTGTTAGTTCCGTACGGAGTGGGTGGGTCCCGGAAGTGTTGCTGGAGCTGGCAGTAGAGTGGCTGGGTTGAGTCTGGGAGAGGGCAAAAGAGTGACTGAAGAGTTTTCAATGAACAGGAGGTGAAATTCTTGTAGGTGGGAAGGACTTAACAGAGAAAGAGATTTGTGTGAAAGGAGGTCAGTGAGCCTGTGGGAGGAGAATACAGTGATGGGTTGAGAAAGGGTGAGCTTAGTAGCCTCCTTGGTGAGTTCAGCTGCTGCACCCAGTGCCCGGAGGCAGGGCTGCCAGCCTTTGACAGTGGTGTCCAGTTGTTTAGAGAGGTATGCCACGGGGCGGTATGTAGGCCCCACAGGTTGAGTTAACATGCCAACAGCATTACCGTGCTTTTCATCAGTGAAAAGATGGAAGAGGCGTCTGGAGTCGGGTAAAGCGAGAGGGGAGAGAAGATGAGGGCATCTCGAAGGGTACAGAAAGCCCTTTTGACGGTGTTGGGGGATGTGAGAGGTCCTGCAGGAGTCTCTTTTGCAGCCTCGTAGAGGGGTTTGGCAAAGAGAGCAATATTGGGAATCCAGTGTCTAAAGGAGCCTATTAGACCAAGGAAAAAAAGAATCTGATCAGTGGTGGTAGGTGGCTGGAGACTGCGGATGGTTTGAGTTCGATCCAGGGTGAGACCTCGGGTGGTAGGAGTCAAAGCGATGCCCAGATAGACTACAGACTGAGAGTGAACTTGAGCCTTAGTAGGGAGACACGATATCCCTTCATGGCAAGAAAGTTAAGAAGGGTAGCTGTGTGTCTTCTTGAGGCAGACAGGGAGGGACTGCAGAGAAGTAGGTCATTTACATATTGTAAGAGAGTACTAGTCTTGAGATTGCATGCAGCTAGATCCTGAGCCAGCGCCTGTCCAAACAGGTGTGGGCTGTCTCTGAACCCCTGGGACAGGACGCTCCACGTAAGCTGCTGGGCTGCATTAGTGTCCGGATCAGTCCAAGTAAAGGCAAACAGAAAGTAAGAGTCAGGGTGTAGAGGAATGGTAAAGAAGGCATCCTTGAGATCTAGGACTGTCAAGTGAGTGGTGTCTGATGGAATGTGTGACAGTAATGTGTAAGGATTAGGGACCACTGGATGGAGGGGAACTACTGCCTCGTTGATTAGGCGTAAGTCTTGTACAAGGCAATAAGCTCCTGAAGGTTTTCGAACAGGAAGGATGGGAGTATTGCAGGGAGAGTCCGTGCGGATGAGTAAGCCTTGGTTTAAGAGGCAGGTAATTATGGGTTTAAGGCCTTGGCGGTGACTTGCTGAAATAGGAAATTGGGGCCTAGATGGAAATTGGGAGGGATTCTTTAAGCGGACGTGTACAGGTGGGTGGTGGGTTGCTACCACAGGGGTAGAAGTGTCCCAGACCTGAGAGTTGACAACATCTGGTGGAATAGGAGGTGTGACCGGGTTAGAGTGATCTGAGGTAGTGGGAGAGTCTTTAGTCAGGAGTGGTAGGAGTAGGTGGGAAGATGCTGTCAGCTGGATAGTGGCTCCGAGACTGTGTAGAATGTCTCAACCCAGAAGGTTTACAGGGCACGATGGCATGACTAAGAACGAGTGTGAAAAGGGGATTCCATTTAAACTGCATGTCAGAGGTGGTGTGCAAAGAGGAGAAGTAGGGGTCCCATCCACTCCCATAACCGAGAACCCTGAGGGAACTAGAAGTCCAGAGTATGAAGGCAAAACAGAGAAGGTAGCCCCTGTGTCCACAAGAAATGATATGGACTTACCCGCTACCTGTAGCATCACCCGTGGCTCAGAGAGAGTAATGGGGGTCTCCTAGTCCGGGCCGCATCAGTCGTCTGCGAGGCCTAGGAATTCAAATGATGGCCCCGCCTGGCTGGCTTGGCCTCCCATCTGAGCGGCCCGTCCTCCATGTAGAGACGTCGAGGATGAGCCTGCTGCCAAAAGGGGACAATCGCTCCTCCAGTGACCGGGTTGCTTGCAGTTAGGGCAGGGCTTAATGGGCGGCCTCGGGAAGGGGCACTGCCGGGACCAATGACCCTCCTTGCCACACTTAAAGCAAGCTCCTGGTGGGGATCTTCTTGGTGGCCCGGACCTAGGTTGAGCACCCTCTGTGCCTTGCCCTTGTTGCTCTGTTGGCCTTAGAGCTGCCACAAGAGCCTGGGTTTGGAGTGATACTTTCTGCTGCATGCAGGCCAGGTGTTCAGCCTCGGCCTGTTCCTCTCGACTGTTAAAAACCTTAAATGCCATGTTCATCAGGTCTCAGATAGGGGTCTGGGGGCCCTCTTCTGCCTTTTTTTTTTTTGTATTTTTCTGAAGCTGGAAACGGGGAGAGACAGTCAGACAGACTCCCGCATGCGCCCGACCAGGATCCACCCGGCACGCCCACCAGGGGCGACGCTCTGCCCACCAGGGGGCGATGCTCTGCCCCTCGGGGCGTCGCTCTGCCGTGACCAGAGCCACTCTAGCGCCTGGGGCAGAGGCCAAGGAGCCATCCCCAGCGCCCGGGCCATCCTTGCTCCAATGGAGCCTTGGCTGCGGAAGGGGAAGAGAGAGACAGAGAGGAAGGAGGGGGGCGGGGGGTGGAGGAGCAAATGGGCGCCTCTCCTGCGCGCCCTGGCCGGGAATCGAACCCGGGTCCCCCCGCATGCGAGGCTGATGCTCTACCACTGAGCCAACCAGCCAGGGCCCCTCTTCTGCCTTTTTAAGTTTCCTCCGAATGTCCGGGGCCGATTGAGAAATAAAGTGAGTGGCTAATACAGTGGCCCCGGCATTGGAGGTAGGGTCTAAACGAGTGTGGAGGACCATAGTGTCAATGAGGTGATTTAAGAAGAGAGCTGGATTTTCCTCAGGTCCCTGAGTAATTTCCCTTAACTTGTCATAGTTAACTACCTTTTGTGCTGCATCCTGCATGCCAGCTACAAGACATTCAATCATTTGGTCTCGTTGTCTCCTACCTGTTTGTTTCACCTGGTAATTCCAGTTGGGGTCCGTGTCAGGGACCGCCTCTGGGCCCACTGGTATTTGAGGGTTTGAGGTGTGGACCTTATCTGCGTGAGCTCACGTCGCCGTCTGGATTTGGTCCTGTTCGTGGGGGGTAAGGGTAGAAGACATAATAATATAGAGATCATGCCAAGTGAGGTCATATGCCTGAGTGAGATATTGGAATTCCTTGGTATAGTTGGTAGGATTAGAAGAATAAGACCCCAAACGCTTTTCTTTTCTTTTTTTTTTTTAAATAATTTTATTTTTAATGGGACGACACCAATAAATCAGGATACATAAATTCAAAGATAACAACTCCAGGTTATCTTGTCATTCACTTATGTTGCATACCCATCACCCAAAGTCAGATTGTCCTCTGTCACCTTCTATCTAGTTTTCTTTGTGCCCCTCCCTCTCCCCCTTTCCCTCTCCCTCTCCCCCCTCTCCCCGTAACCACCACACTCTTATCAATGTCTCTTAGTTTCACTTTTAAGTCCCACCTACGTATGGAATAATGCAGTTCCTGTTTTTTTCTGATTTACTTATTTCACTTCGTATAATGTTATTAAGATCCCACCATTTTGCTGTAAATGATCCGATGTCATCATTTCTTATGGCTGAGTAGTATTCCATAGTGTATATGTGCCACATCTTCTTTATCCAGTCATCTATTGACGGGTTTTTTGGTTGTTTCCATGTCCTGGCCACTGTGAACAATGCTGCAATGAACATGGGGCAAACGCTTTTCAATTGCAGACAGATCAGAGAGGGAGAAAGGCACATGAACCTGAACAATTCCTTCTGCTCTGGCCACCTCGCGGAGAGGGCATAGGAGGTTGGCTTCCTCTTGTGGCCTGGAGTGAGATTGAGGGTGAGCGCTGAATGGAGAGGAGAGAGAGAGAGCATCATTTGCAGGTGGGGAAGCAGGATCTAGCAAAGAGGGGGGAGGAGTCCTATAGGACCGAGGGAGCTGAGGGAGTCTTGCAGGAGGGGAAGAGAGTTCTTCGGGGGAGTCGGAAAAGGAGGAGGAATCTGGAGCGGAGGGTTTAGCTGAGGTTTCTCTGGCCAAGAGGACGTGCATTGTAGAGCAACCGGCACAGAGTTTAGGACGAGAACGCAGATGCCAAAACCCCTGAATATAAGGGATTTCTGACTGCTTTCCAGCCTCCTGGCAATAATTCCACAAATCAGTAAGGATGTTAAAATCGAAAGTCCCTTCCTGAGGCCACCTGGTCTGGTTATCCAGCGGGTATTGTGGCCAGGCTACACTACAGAAGATTAGTTTCTTCTTTTTCAGGGAATGATCAATGTTTGAGAGATTCTAGATTAGGCACCCCAGGGGTGTTTTAGAGTCAGGTTTGGATCCCTTTGCCTCCATGGTCACCCTCAGTTCTCGGAGTGGTCAGACTTAAGTAATAGCATCCTAAAAACTCAAGGTCTGGCCACAGATGGAAAAGGTAAAGTGGATATGCTCCAGATGTCTCCAAAGCAAATGCACTCGGTCGGAAAAAGAAGTCCCTGACGCAGCTGCGGTTTCGGACAGGGATTCTCGGAGGAAAGAACTGAGGCAGGGGGAGGCTGGAGGTGGGGAACTTACCACACCACGCGCTGAAGTGGGTGGAAGGTCGGAGGTCCTGGTTCTTTCTCGGAGGGAAGGGGAGAGGAGCGGTCCTTGCAGACTTCTGACTCCTCCCGGGTTTTCGGCACCAAAATGTAAGGTCTTTTTCCCCGCCGAGAAGGAAGGAACAGGGCTCGGAGCCACCAAGTGTGGTAAGTTCAAAAGGCTTTGTTCAGTACACAGCATTCCTCGGACGAGACTCACTGGCCTGGAAGATGGAGGTCAGGAAAATCGCACACTGAGAGACTGCGTGGGTAAATTTTAAAAAAGGGGTCCATCTAGGGAAGTCAGGCTAATATGATGTAGAGAAATCTCACTGGCTGACAGTCAGTCGCTTTTTTCCAAGGACTCCTAGGAAGTTTCTTTTGGCACGCTTGGCTGTGGGCGGTCCTAGCCAAAGTTCACGGGCCTAGGTTCTCCACGTGACCATCCCTCTATCCATCGACCTTACAGTATGTATGAGAAAGCAATCAATAAACAACTAAAGTGCCACAAGATGAGTTGATGCTTCTTATCTCTCTTCCTTCTTGTCTGTTTGTCCCTGTCTTTCTCTTAAAAAGAAATAAAAAAAATAAAATGCATAAATAACTGGAATAACAAATTGATGTTTCTCTCTCTTTCTTTTCCCCATCCCTTCTTTTCTCTCTCTCTAAAATCAATCAATTTAATAAAAATACCTTTATTAAAAAAACACTTTTAAGGCCTTCTTAAAACAGACCTTTGTCACAAGTTGTTACCTAAATTTCTCTGTCCTTTTCTTTCTCCTTAGTACCTGCTAGCTTTCTCTCAGAATCTATCTCAGTTTTATAAGAAAGTTATGCAGTTGTTATATTGTGATATTTATGAGAACATCTTCTGCAGCTACATGTATAGGAGAGTTGGGAGCCTGGGAAGAGAAGAGGAGAAGTCTACTGAGAGAGTTATTTCAAGAGTAGCAGAGTAGGTGGTTTTGGGAATGTGATCTATATCATTCACTGGATATTCAAGAGTGCTGGTCACCACTGCCCTTCTTTAGATGTAAAGTAAGGTATGCACCTCCATAAGAACCTGGGGTTTAGCAACATACTTCAAGCAGATAAGGGAAGTTCAAAAAAGAATAAGGTGGAATTTGTGAACATTGGCATTTTTCCTGGGTGCTAAAGAACAGGCAGACCTTGGTGGTCACATAGCTTAGGATCAGATGAGGAATTGGGAAGAATGATTTCTGGATGAAATGATGCATTTAGGCATTCATAGATTTGGGTCTTTTCCTTTATGCAAAAGAATTTTCAGAAAAGGTCCAGGTTTAGAAAAGAACGGAGAGAGAGATGAGGTGAGGGATGGTTTGTAGCATAACCTTTGTGCTATTTTGGAAGATGATATATGAGATGGTCCATAGAAAAGAGAATAGTAAAAGGAGAAGGATGGTAAGAACAATGGCATGAATGAGAGAGGAACTTCTCAGGTAAGATAGAAGAAAACTCATAGAAATTTTGGGATGTCTGAAAATCAGAGAGGAGAGAGGGCTTTAGTAAGAGTAGTGTGTTCTTTGTAATTGGATCCCTTTATGCATAACAGGACGTGGGCTCCTTTTGGGAGGTGCTTCTTTAGCAGTGGCACCTCTCAGATGTACTGTCTCAACGACATTACCTATCTTAAGGAACTTTGGACCCCAGATCTTAACTTGGAAAAATGGACTCTTTTGAATTATTCTCATCTTTTTGTTCTATATCTCTTAGTGGTTTGTAATATAATTTTGAAAAATGTCATTTGTTTCCACTCTGCTATGGAAAAATAAAGAAAAATATTTTCTCTGAGCATTGTTCAGCTAATGTCTTGGAGGGAGAAGGGTTCCCTGGGGGAAAGTGCAGGGGCCATCAAATTGAAAGAACGGAAGGTGAATACAAAGCTCAAGGGTGAGAGGGTCAATTTTTATTACAGTTATCTCTCTGCTGCCATTATTACAGTCAAGAGCTTTTCTCTGACTTTGAGGATTTTATCTGGGCACCATTTTTTTTAACAGTGGTTTTCAACTGCAGTAGTTGAGACCATGTGTAGTTTGAAATAGTTCCATGTGTGGAGACCTCTTTACACTCCATCGAGGAGGACTGTGCCACTGGATTTTCCACCAACTACAGAATAACATTTCGACTCATGCATGAAACATTCATGAGCCTTCTTAATGTGGTTCCCCAGACTGTAACTCACCCTGCATCCAAGGTAAAGCCATTACTGTGACAAGGTCAGAGTCTCCTGGCCCTCAGAGAATTTCACTCTGCTCAACCCCATGTCTTAGCATTAGTATGCTTTCCTCTTCTTCAGACCTGCATATCAAAGGTTTTACCATTCTTTAAGACCCTCCTCAGGCCCTTCTTATTTCATGGAGCTTCCATAAATGCTCCAGCCACACTGATTGAACTTGTTTCTAAATGGGAGTTAAGTGGGGCCAACAGTAAGAATAGAAGGCCATGAATACAGAGAAATAAACTGATTATTATATGGAAATGTGCTAGTAACTACTTATAGTTGAGTTAATCTAATAACATCAATGCTTTGGACACAGATTCCCAGTGGTATAAACAATTTTTACCCCTAAAATGGCTCCTGAAATCCCCTGTCTTTCTACCACAACCTTTAGAGTTTCTTAATGAAGGAAACGTGCAACTTAGTTATGTCGTAACCACAACCAATATCTGATTTATCACTACACACTTAAAAATGATGACAATTCTATTTCAAAAATTGTTTTGAACTTGCTCTGGCTGGATAGCTCAGTTGTTTAGAGCATCATTCCGAAGTGCAGAGGTTGCTGATTCAATTCCTGATCAGGGCATATACAGGAACAGTTTGATGTTTCTCTCTCTCTCTCTCTCTCTTCGTTATTCTCTAGCTGAAATCAATAAATAAAAATTAAAAAAATTGTTGTATATTATATATATAGTAATTGTAGTAAATTTGGCTTTCCTTTTACTTCCAGGCATTGATGAGTATTGTTGAAAATACTGCATGTCCAAAGGCATCTTATCTTAGATCCCTCCATATGGTTCAATATGGTACATCTCCAATACTTCACTTCAGTCATCAACATTACTGGATGCTACAAAAGTTCTTTGACTTTGCAACTATATTTTGAATGGCTTACCATGACATGATTTATTCATTCATTTAACAAATAATTATTGAGCATATTAATAGTCAACACTTGGAACTATTTTTTGCAAACACAAAGATAAAGCATCATCTCTGCCTATAAGGATCTTATACTATAATAGTGGTAATAAGATATGTGCACAAGTAGCCATAGTCTACATGTGCAAAGAAATATAAAGTGAAAAGGAAAAGGTGCTATGAAGAAGGCTTAGATAAAGTTTTTGGGCTAACAAATCACCATTGTTTGGAAGGATTATGGGAGATGCTGGACACATTCTCTTGGTTTTGAGATAGCACATTCTTTTAAAAAAAATCAATTATTTATTTATTTATTCATTCATTTTAGAGAGAAGAGAGAGTGAGAGAGAGAGAAAGGGGGAGGAGCAGGAAGCATCAACTCCCATATGTGCCTTGACCAGACAAGTGCAGGGTTTTGAACCAGCAACCTCAGAGTTCCAGGTCAATGCTTTATCCACTGCGTCACCACAGGTCAGGTGAGATAGCGCGTTCTCATGGCTTTGTTCCTCCGTCTTTGACCACCTCTTTCATCTTTTCTCTGCTTCTGCAGTTGTATCTTCCATTCAATGTTTGCATTCTTCAAGGCTTAGTTCAGATTCTTCTCTTGTTATAAAGTATTCATTCCACTGGGTTTACATAGAGACACCAAGTCCAAATGAATTTTTAAGGAGTTTTATTAAAAGGAGAAGATTTATTAATATACCAGCCACATATGACAAACACAGGGCATATCTGACCCAAATTGTGCAGTGCAGAATGTAGCCCTGAAGCAGGTTATATACCTTTGGTCACACACACAGGTTGGCGGGAAAAGGAGGAGGAGGAGAAGATCACACAATCATTAACAAGCTTATAACATTCATCTATAGTATTTATAAAAAAATATTTCTACATATTAAAACTTATAAGGTAACACAATAGTGAAAAATGTTGTTTTACATGTAAGGTATTTTTCCCCGCCGAGAAGGAAGGAAGAGGCTAGAGCCACAAAATGTGGAATAGCAGACGGCTTTATTGAGTACAGAGCGCATATCCTGTCCGGCAAGGTTCCTTGGCTCCAAGGAAAGATGGAGGCCAAAGAAGTTGCACGGATTAAACCGCGTGGGAGATATTTAAAGGGTCCCTCTAGGGAAGTGGAGCTACTATGACGTGGTGAAATTTCACTGGCTGGCAGACAATCGCTTCTTTCCAAATGGTTCCGGGGAAGCTTCCTTTGGCGGGCTTGATTGTGGGCGGTCCTAGCCAAAGTGGGCGGGTCTGAGTTCCCCACGTGACCATCCCTCTATCCACCGACCTTATATTACATATTAAAAGACATTCCCAAATCTTTCAGTGTTCATCTGCTACCCTTTTGTTTAGAGGTATATACATCAACTATATGCCTTCAGGATGGGAGGGGGAGCCTACATGGCGCCAGGGTATAAGTGTTTGTGAATGGCCCATTAAAGAAAGAAAGAAAGGAAGGGGAAAGGGCTTCCTTAATCTTTCTTCCCTTCCCCCACACCTGGCTAGGTGTTTATCCTCTTCCTTACAGGTCCGGGGGAAGGGAGGGAATCCAAGTTTCCTCTCCACTTCCACTCAAAACCCAGCACAAAATCTCTCTATTTATAATGCAATGTTACTATTCATCCTGAGTTGGTGCAAATTACACACAAGTATAAAAATCATATCTACAAAATCTCTCTGTATGCTTAGCCCAAATTATAAAATGCCCTTTAAGCTACTCAGTAAAGGGGGTTCCCTACACATTATGTCTCTGCAAGTCAGGAAATTTTCACATTCCTCTCCCTTCATTCTCTACAAAAAAGAAAGGAAGAGAAACCTGACTCTTTCCACTAAAATATTAATTTTTGCAATTCTTTGGTACCTTACCATACTCTTCTCACCCTCCCCTCTCCTCTTAGGCAGTCTTATCTGTGCCCATGACTTCAATAATTATCTGTAAGCCCATGATGAAATGGTGAAGTTACAAAACTTATGATCATCAGCCCTGAACTTCATCCTCTAATAAGTGACACCACTGTCCATCTAGTTCCACAAGCCAGAAACCCAAGAGATACATAGAGGTTGCCTGGAGGCAAAAAGAGGAGAAAAATATCTCATCCATAAAGCAGAGGACCATTAAAAACCCAGACAGGGAAGTGAGTAGGGTCATATATATATAAGAGCAAGTAATGTTAAAAGGCTATTTTTAGTAACTCTTTGCTTAAGTGATATAACAATCAGTACTCAAATAGTTGCATGATATTTCACTGTTTAAATGTAAATATAATTTCTTCTACCTTTCCCCTATTGGATATTTAGATCGTTTCATTTGCATAAAGAACACTATAGTGAACTTATGTACATTTGTATGTTATTTTCTATATTTCATTTTTTCTCCCTCACTGCTTGGCTCATAAGTACAAGCAAGCTATTCAGGGCATCTTTAGGTCCAAACTTGTTCAAAAAATACCCTATAGCTTCATAAGTCCATAAAAACAGTGGTTGATCAGTAAAAATTGCTAACTTTACTGATTGATAAGGAGTTATCACACTTAAACAGCGATCTTATTATAAGTCTACTAAATGTACTAGTATTTTGAACATGTGCCAGGCTTATTTCAAGAGTCAAACTTGAAACTACTGAGCTAATGCAGGACAACGTGTGGGAAGGACGAGGAATATAGCTGAGTAGGTGGAAAGAGAATGAGAGGATGAAGTAGACAAAGGGCAATGGTTGATAGTAGTTAGTAAATATCAAAAGCAAATAAGGATAAGACATGCTTAATGATTGTGCTAGAGGTAGAGTGGCCAAAGGGAAAGTAAATGATCCAGTTATTCTTTAAGGGCTACATGGTTAAATTAATTGGAAAATATGACAACAGTTTGCTCTATGAGCTAAAGCATAAAGGCAAAGGTCAAAGATGAAAGCTATGTTTAACGTTCCCAACAGTTGCGTGGCCAGCAGAAGATGAGTGATCAAGTGAACCACCTTGAACAGTTGATTAACTTTACTTGTTAAAACCAGTAGCTGTGAACTTTACTTAACAATGAAGCAGTCACCTTTTAAAACTGCTTTCCCAAAAGTAAAATCAACCCTAGGTGGTCACTTATTAACTTGAGTAATACTTGACTCTTCTCATAGTTGCAAGACAAAATTCATGGACTATGATGAAAGCTTATTCCACAGATTACACTGGGGAACAAATTTTTTTCATTTTCTGTTGCATGAGGTTTTAGAACTGTTTCTATATATTTCTGCATCGCTGATTCCAAATCTAAATTCTATTTTTTGGTGCATGTTCTAGTTTTTATGCAATTTTAATTTCTTTTTGTTACAGTTAATGGCGTGCATTGGTTTTTAAATTGGAGTTAAAGGGCAACGACTCTTGGATTGAACATAACCACAGGGCAATTAATGTTTTACAAACATCACTTTTACATAATTGTAGTTGTTTTTAAATGTAAAAAATTATTATCTGATAAAAACATCCTCTTATTTTGTTTTAAGATTGAATCATGGCTTCTTCGAGTAGGTGTAAATGTAAGAATAGTCCTGACACCTTCTGTTATATATGTGGCTGTTACACACTTCAACGTTAAAGGCACAATATTTCATCATTTGTGACACGTGCATATATTACCTATTTTCAAGTTTCCCTTGGCGATCAAGACAAGAATTGGGTTTCTCCTATTGTGTGTTATAATTGTGAGGAAACGCTTCATGACTGGACAAAAGGACAACACGAAGGAATGCCTTTTGGTATTCCCATGGTTTGGCGTGAACCTAAGGACCACAGCAGTGACTGTTATTTCTGTCTGATCTATACAAAGGGCATTGGCAAGAAAAAATGGCATATGATCGCATATCCTAATACTCCTTCAGCAATACGACCTATGCCACACTCTGAGACACTCCCGGTTCCAGTTTTCAATGGTTTTATTTCTTCTAAGGACAAAGAAAGTGAACATGGTGATCAAGTGTATTTTGATAAGATGCATGAGGAAATGGTTGTAGGTCTGAAGGGTCTTCTTCTGATGCGAAGCAGTCATTAACCCCTCAGCAGTTTAGCCAACCCGAATTGAATGACTTAGTAAGAGATTTGGGCCTATCAAAGAAAACAGCTGAGTTATTAGCCTCCAGGCTTCAAGGAAAGAATGTATTTCACTGGTCAGCTAAAGTATCCCATTTCAGGAAGCGTGAACAAATTTTTGTGGACTTTTTTTCTGAAGACAAACACTTTGTTTACTGTCATGATATCAGTAGTCTTCTCAGCCAGCTAGGTGTTACCACTTACAGTCCAACAGAATGGTGGCTATTTCTTGACAGCTCTAAATGGAGTCTGAAATGTGTTCTCCTACACAACAGTAATGTTTATGCAGCGATTCCAATTGGTTATTCAACTCATCTGTGAGAAGATTATAATGACATAAAAATTGTCCTCAACTTTCTGAAGTATGAGGAGCATAACTGGATCATTTGTGTAGATCTTAAAATGGTAAATTTCCTGCTAGGACAACAGAGAAGTTTCACAAAGTATCCTTGCTTTCTGTGTTTGTGGGAAAGCTGAGCTCGGGAGAAACACTAGACCTAGAAGGAGTGGCCAAAATATGAAGCTCTGGAAGTAGGGATGCAAAATATCATGAATGAACCTGTAGTTAATCGAGACAGGATCATTTTCCTTCCACTTCACATCAAACTTGGCTTAATAAAGCAGTTTGTTCAGGCTTTGAATAAAGAAAGTGAATGCTTTCAACATATTATTTCTGCTTTTCCTGCCTTGTCTTTCGGGAAGATAAAAGCAGGTGTATTCGATGGACCTCAAATTTGAACCCTCATACATGACGAATAATTTGCCAGGAAGATGAATAAGGAGGAGAAAGCAACATGGCAGTCTTTTGTGGCAGTTACAAAGAACTTCCTTGGCAACAAAGAAGCAGAAAACTATGAACTTCTGGTTCAAATGATGCTGTTGGCCTTCCACGACATTGGATGTAACATGAGTGTTAAGATTCATTTCCTGAACAGTCACCTGATCACTTTCTTGAAAATCTTGGAGCTGTTAGTGATGATCAGACTACTGTTTGAGCATCAAACAAGATTGTCCTCAACAAGTACACAAATGCAAGAGCTACAAACACAAATTTTTGCCAGAATAGAATTTAAATAAGTTTTGAGCAAATTTTATGATTAAAATAAGTGTTTTAATATGTTGTATTTTGAAATTGTAGACAAATTCTGATGCAATCATATCTTTTAGTGTATTAGTATATTTACTGCATTATGTAAATTATTATATTTTCACAAAGATGATGCCCAAGAAGACATTCTACTTCATTATGTTAAACTAAATGTTGAAAATTTTACAATAAGATGAAAACCTAAAATATTAAATTGCAAACAAAACTGCAGCTTAAAGAGAAAAACTAATGTCAGATTTGAGATCAGCACACTCAAGTTAGGTAAGAACAAGTGTTTTTGTGGATGCAACAAACATTTTGTTCCCCAGTGTTATCAGTCCAATAGCCCATGGTTCTGGAATATGTGAAAAGCCCTGGACTCTTGTCTTAGTTTTTAAAACATCAAAAGATCATACTGGAGTGGTTAGACATACTTATTTTTCCAGTCTCATTTCAGAATTTTTGGAGCCATGAGATAAACACAACTTCTTTACATATTATAAACAGTATGTGTATTTTTAAATTGTAAAAATATTAAATTATTATTTTCTAAAAGTAGAAAGTATAACAAACTTCAAAGCAGCGGGATCACCCCATCATAATCAATCCAGTTGTCTGGGGGCCATTTCTGAGTGTATTCTTTCTGTCTTTTAATGTATTTTTAGAACAGAGTTGAGATCATATAATATGGAACATACAAAATCTGTTTTCATTCTGAAGTTATTTTAATTTATCCACCTAAGAGCAGCCATATATTAGGAAAACATGATATCAAATAAATAATCTCATAAAATCAGGCTGATAAATTTTTGTCTAATTTGTCTAAGCTCTAATTTATCATTTCCATTTCTCATCTTGTTTATTAAGCCTTGACTATCCTTGGATTCTTTTTCCCCTTCCAAATAGCCTCCTCCTTAACTATACCTATTTGTGTCGATTTTTTTTCTTTTCTTTTTTTTTGGCTTCTTGGTTATCCACTAAGTTCAAGAATTCATTTATAAGATGTCTTGTTTTCTCATTTCTTAATGAGTATGTCTTATCTCACCTTACTGTTTGAGGGTAGGGACATTCATTACACAATTTTTATACCTGCTCCAGTAAGCCAGGTGCATCATGGGTGCTGAAGAAATATGTAGTGTAAACACCATAAGTGTTTCAGCACAGAGTGGCATGGGAACCATAGCTGAACCTTTAGGCCTGTGCAAACAAAGAAAAACTCTAACTGCACCAGCTAATATGGTAGCCACTAATCATAGGTAGTTACTGAGCCCCTGAGTTGTGGCTAGTATAAATTGAGAGGTACTGTAAATGTAAAATACACACCAGATTTTGAAGACTTAGTATACATAAAAAAGATTATAAAATATCTAAACACTTTTAAAGTTGATTGCCTATTAAAATAATATTTATTGAGTTAAATAAAATATATTATTAAAATGAATTTTACCTCTTAACTTTTTACCTTTTTAATGTTCTACTAGAAAATGTAAAATTACATATATATGACATATATATGCCTGTGCTGTTCTATATGGCAATAAAATGTAATATTTTAGATCATCCTTTCTATAATGCAGCAACTTATTATATTTCTACCAGACAAAATTAATTTGCATTTTAATGGATAACAATTATTTGTACTTCTCACCATTTTCTACAACTTAACTTCTACTTTTATGGAGTTGTAAAACAGCCTAGTCTGTGGAATGACAGTCAAAGGTACATACCCTCATAGAATTAGGTAAATCTTGAAAGGCGCACTGGAAAATACTCAATACTCCACTGAAAGGACGTTCAGTAATCTTTTGTCCTTTTATAAGTGTAAAGCCAGTAGCCAAGGCCACTATCACAGCTGCCTGGCCCGTGCAGGTTCGCATTTGATTCGGACAGACGGTAATGAAACATCAGAGCCAAGAACTTGTGGGCCATCATCTTAAATCCTGGCTTGCACCCAGCGGGCAAGAAATACACACAGTGGGAAAACACTTCCCTTTCCATTCAGGGCTCCCAAAGCCACTGACTTATCCAAGTTTCCTAGAATCAACGATTTCTACCTAACCAGCCTTATTCACCTCTGTTCCCCATCTCCTTCTCTCTGCACAAACTCTGCACAAACTGGCTTCTCCTTCAGCACCCTGCCATCTTGGCTGCTTCTCCTCTCCTCCATGTGGCCTTTCTTTGCTCTCCTCTCTAATGCTAATCTCAGGAACCGAGAGGGAGCAAGCTCCTGGTCTGCCCCATTTTATAGTGTAGAAATCAAAACCTTTAATCCAATAGACAAACAAGGAAGTCTCTGATACAAAGTCACTTATCTGAGGCATAATGGGATTCCTCATAAGAGTGCACCACCCCCTAATATGCAACAGTCAAGGGTGTGGGGAAAAGCTTAGTCTTAAAACTAAGCCTTAGCCCAGGGGTCCCCAAACTTTTTACACAGGGGGCCAGTTCACTGTCCCTCAGACCATTGGAGGGCCAGACTATAAAAAAAACTATGAACAAATCTCTATGCACACTGCACAGATCTTATTTTAAAGTTAAAAAAAAAACAAAAAAAAAACGGGAACAAATACAATATTTAAAATATAGAACAAGTAAATTTAAATCAACCAACTGACCAGTATTTCAATGGGAACTATGCTCCTCTCACTGACCACCAATGAAAGAGGTGCCCCTTCTGGAAGTGCGGCGGGGCCGGATAAATGGCCTCAGGGGGCCGCATGCAGCCCGCGGGCCGTAGTTTGGGGACCCCTGCCTTAGGCTATAAGGACTCTGCCTGTTTACAGCCTGTCCCCCATACCCAATGCAAACTATAAGTGAGCAAACATATATATCATATTTACAAACTTATTTGACCAACAATAAGTCTTCAACAACTTTTCCTAAGACCATCTTTACATATTCTTTTGTTATTGTACTAAGTGATTGTTATACGTTCACTTTTTCTTTTCTAGTTAACATGGACAAATTATATTTTCAAAACGCACATTTAAACCAAAACCCAAAGCATTAGGAATTATGAAGTTCCCAATATTAAGGTAAAATGTTGGGAGTAATGCAAGTATTTTCGGAAAATATAGAATAGAATCAAACTCACTTGGAATAATAAAATATGTCAGGATTAAGTAGGATTAAGTAATTGCATTTTATCATGATACCTTAGTTTATCACACTGCTGTTGAAAGGAACACGATTATAATGAAATGGAAACCAGGTTCTTTTTTCATTTTAATTAAGTGAGAACAAAGCTTGGCTGTTGTTTGACTGATCTATAGTAATATAACTTTTTCATCCCCTATTTTTGATTAATCAAAGTGCTATTTCTTTGAAAGGAAATGAATCTGCCTTTGTTTAAATAAAAGACTTGGGTGACAGACTTGGAGAAAACAATGGAGCGCTCTTTCTGCAATTCTGTGTCTGTTCACTTTCCTATGGAGATTGACAGAAATTAATTGGTTGATGTCTTCTGTGAAATGAAACCCACAGCCAGTGAAGTGGGTAAAAAAACTGAACTACTGACGTTGTCATTTTTAACACTTAAAAAATATATGTAAGAAAAGAAGTTTACAAAACAGTCCCTGGCTTAGGAGTGAGATAGTTTCTATAGGTTTTTTCTTAAATTGAATTTGTATGTAAGTTGGAACAGGTACATTTGCCTATCAAATGCAATTTAGAAAGATGTTTGTCTTAACACAGTATTTATTTTTACCTTTCTGTGCATATAAATACTTAAACATTTTCAAATCTACAGAACCTATCTCATTTGTAACCCAGGGACTGCCTATATTTTAAATATCAATTTTAACATCTGTTTATTTAATCCAAAAAGGATTAAAAATGGCTGAGCCTGACCAGGTGGTGGCACAGTGGATAAAGCATTGAACTGGGATGTGGAGGACCCAGGTTCAAAACCCCGAGGTCACCAGCCTGAGTGGGGGCTCATCCGGTTTGAGCATGGGATCACCAGCTTGAGCACATGGTTTCTGGCTTGAGTGTGGGATCATCTTTGCTGGCTTGAGCCCAAAGGTTGCTGGCTTGAGCCCAAAGGTTGCTGGCTTGAAGCCCAAGGTTGCTGGTTTGAGCCCAAGGTCACTGGTTTGAGCAAGGGGTCACTAGCTCAGTTTGTCTATGGCCACTTCTGTGCCACAGTGGCAGAATAGCTGTAAAAGACAGTGTGGACCCAAAAGCCTCAATTATTTACTATCAGACCCTTTATAGAAAATATTTGTTAACTGTGTGTGCTCTAGGAAACAATTGACTGGAAAATGCTTACATTCAGTCCCTATTTTTTAAAAAGCATTACTAGTTGTAAAGCCAGTAGGCAGGGCCAGGGCCATTGTCACAGCCGCCTGGCTCATGCAGGTTCGCATTGGATTTGGACAGTCGTTAAAGAAACAATGGAGCCAAAAACTGATGGGCAATCATCTTTAATCCTAGCTTGCACCCGGCGGGCAAGTAAAAACACACACTGGGCTCCAAAACCCACTCACATTCAGTGCTCACAAAGCTACTGACTTATCCGAGTTTCCTAGAATCAAAGGTTTCTAGCTCACCAGACTTATTCACCTCTATTCCCCATCTCCTTCCTTCTCCCTGCACAAACTCTGCACAAACTGGCTTCTCACTCCACACTCTGCCATCTTGGCTGCTTCTCCTGGCCTCCTCCACGTGGCCTTTCTCTGCTCTCCTCTCTGCTGTCTCCTCTAATGATAATCTCAGGAACCAAGAGAGCAAGCTCCTGTTCTGCGCCCATTTTATAGTATAGATTTATAAACTTTAATCCAATATACAAAATAGGGAAGTTTCTAATACAAAGTCACTTATCTGGGGCATGATGGGATTGTACCACTCCACATCAAAAAAGGTGGGAAAGGCTTATTCCCAAAACCAAGCCCCAGGCTACAAGGATTCTGCCTGCCTACAGCCCACCCCCAACACACATTAATATCATCCAGGTGACGGCCTCCACGTGGGCAGCGCCATCTTTAACAAAGTGAGCATAATATATTTTATCTGCCTAACACTAGTTGTGGTGCACCTGGCAACTATTTATGTCTGCAGGTAATTTTGTCTCTTTTTAGAAATTTCCACTTATTTCTGCTTTTAAAGCTTTAGCTAATTAATTTTATCCAATAATTTGCATAATTGACTTAAACCACAAATGATAATAACCTGCCCAACTCCTGAAAAGAAATGTAAATATTTGTTCTTTTTTCTTTTAATGTTTGTGTTTTTCTTAATTTATTTTTCTCTATTTTGAAAATTATGAACAAATTTATGTTCATTTCAGGAGAGTCAGTCAGATATCAAGGACAAGCAAAAGAATATTAATCTATAATCCCACATAGTTTCTTAGGAAAAAAAAAACTTTTTGGAGCTTTAGTATGTAACCACTGAGGTCCTTTTTTGTGCATATGTGCATATTTTATTATAATTTTTACATAAGTAAAACCATGATGTGCTACCACTAAGCACCTTTAACAAGCATATACTTTCTTATTTCTTTCACTATCTTCATGATTCATGTGATAAGGGCTGGTCTACTAATGAAAGATGCCAGGGATTTGACCTACATGTTTGCATCCTTTCAGGGATAAAAGGAAAATGCTCCAAGAAGTGAATTGGTTGGCTGTTCCCTAAAACTGGTGAGTGGTCAGGTATCATGAAGCTGCCTTTGGCTTTCTGGATACTCCTTAGATAAGAGCAGAAACCAAATGCTAGGACTCTGTATCAGTTATCTCTTGCCCCAATAATGCTGCATGACAAACAACCACAAAACATTGGCCTTAGACAATGAAGACAACAACATGGTCTACTGCTTACACACTGGGATGGCTAGCTAGGTGACTTCGCTGGGCTCACTCTCATGTGAATAAATTTCTGCTGTTGAAAGCCATCAAGTTTGTGGTATGCTATTACAGCAGCCTTAGAAAATGAATACACTTTCAAAGATAGTTCTGGAGCCACCTAAAGAAAATCAGCCTCGTTTTTTAGAGATATCCTCCCTTGAAGTGTTGTCAATGGTAAACATTGACCAAGTTGCAAACTGTTTCCAACAAGGAGTCCTCAGATGGCTTTAAGATTTTGGGATGAGAGTATTGTTTTCATGTGTTGTAAAATAGCGTACCTTAATTCCACGGGTTATGTAGAGACACCAAGGCAGGATACAGGAGATTTATTAATAAGCCGGCTGCATATGACTTACACAGAGTATAGCTAACCCAAATCACGTAGTCTCGAATATAGCTAGTATATTATAGCTGAGGCTAGTAATATACACTTGATCACATACAGGTTGGGGGGAAAAGGAGGGGGCTTACATGATGTCAGAGGATAAGCGTTTCTAAATCACCCAGTAAGGAGAAAGAAAGGTGTTGGGCAGATAAAATATATTATGCTCACTTTGTTAAAGATGGCGCTGCCCACATGGAAGCCTGTTGCCCAGGTGATATTAGTGTGTTGGGGGCAGGCTGTGGGCAGGCAGGATTCTTGTAGCCTGAGGCTTGGTTTTGGGACTAAGCCTTTCTCACCCTTTTTGATGTGGGGTGGTGCAATCCCATCATGCCCCAAATAAGTGACTTTGTATTAGAGCAGGGATCCCCAAACTTTTTACACAGGGGGCCAGTTCACTGTCCCTCAGACCATTGGAGGGCCAGACTATAAAAAAAAAAACTATGAACAAATCTCTATGCACACTGCACAGATCTTATTTTAAAGTAAAAAAAACAAAACGGGAACAAATACAATATTTAAAATAAAGAACAAGTAAATTTAAATCAACCAACTGACCAGTATTTCAATGGGAACTATGCTCCTCTCACTGACCACCAATGAAAGATGTGCCCCTTCCAGAAGTGCAGCGGGGGCAGATAAATGGCCTCAGGGGGCCGCATGTGGCCCGCAGGCTGTAGTTTGGGGACCCCTGTATTAGAGACTTCCCTATTTTGTATATTGGATTAAAGGTTTTGATTTCTACACAATAAAATGGGGGCAGAACAGAAACTTGCTCTCTTGGTTCCTGAGATTAACATTAGAGGAGACAGCAGAGAGGAGAGCAGAGAAAGGCCACGTGGAGGAGGCCAGGAGAAGCAGCCAAGATGGCAGAGTGTGGAGTGAGAAGCCAGTTTGTGCAGGGAGAAGGAAGGAGATGGGGAACAGAGGTGAATAAGTCTGGTGAGCTAGAAACCTTTGATTCTAGGAAACTCGGATAAGTCAGTAGCTTTGTGAGCACTGAATGTGAGTGGGTTTTGGAGCCCAGTGTGTGTTTTTACTTGCCCGCCGGGTGCAAGCTAGGATTAAAGATGATTGCCCACCAGTTTTTGGCTCTGTTGTTGCTTTACCGACTGTCCGAATCCAATGCAAACCTGCATGGTCCAGGCTGCTGTAGTGGTGGCAAAGGAAAGGGCAACTTAAATCTTTCTTCTCTCTCCCGCATTCCTGGTTGGCTGTTTACCTTCTTCCTCACAGGTGTGGGGAAGAGAGAGGGTCCAAGTCTCCTTCCTCCTTCCATTCAAAACCTAGTACAAAAACCTCTCTATTTACAATATAATAGCCCTTCCTAAGCATGAATGCAATCGGCCATCTTGAGCTGGTGTAAATCACACACAAGTATAAAAATCATATTTACAAAATCTCTCTGAGTGCTTGGCCTAAATCATAAAATGCCTTTTAAGCCTCTTAGTAAAAGGGGGTTTCTTATCTCAGTACATAGTACGTCCTTGTAAGTCAGGAAGTTCCCACATTCTTCTCCCTCCATTCTCTACAGAAAGGAGGGGGCAAGAAACCCGATTCTTCTTTCTAAAATATTAATATTAATTTTTGCAATTCTTCGGTGCCTTATCACATATGCAGTGTCTGAATTTAATGTCATAGAAACACCAAGATCAGAATGTATTTTAATGTCTCCTGAGTTAAAATGACCGCAACTTTCTGTGTAGTGACATTTTACACATTCTGTTTTAAAGGCAGAATGGAAACAGATGTTATTGCTAATAAAAACGTAGTTTTTTTTTTATTAGTCTTGTGGGTTAACAAATTAATTCACCTTTATAGACACATGCTGATGATTTGCCTTTCCTAGGGGAAGCTGAATGTGAGCACTGAATGTGAGTGGGTGAACAAATTGTTCAGGTTGAACAAATTTCTTTAACACAGAAGGTTACAGTTTGATGTTAGACACTGAAACTGTCAACCAAGGCAATGTCTTTGCATTCACACCTATTGCCTCCAGAACATATGAATGTTTAAAATATGTTTAAAAAAATTCCAGTTCAGTCTCTCCAAAGTAATTTTCAGTTTTAGGAAGTGGAAATAAAGCCTGTACCTGTATTTCTCAAGAGACTAATGTAAAGCATTTTGCATAAAATAATCATAGGAAGTGAAAGGAAACAGTGGATCTTTGCATTAAAATAAAATCAGCCCAGAAATTGTTCTTTTCAGGAATTTAGCTGTTTGTGCAATTAACTGGGGCTGTTCTTTTCTCTTTGAGGACTGTATGCACCTAATATGCATTTGTAAAGTGTTCCCTCAACTAGGGGAGAGGAGCTGTCGATAAGCAGTTAAGGTGATGCCCGAATAATTTAGTTTGTGTTGGAGAACCCAGTCACTCACTCTTAGCAAAACTGTGAGTTATTGGCACATGGTAACTCTGCCTCATTAAGATTCATGGAGTTACCAGCTGAGTTGGTTATTTCTATTTTGTGGCATGAAAAGAAAATCTGATAAGCTTCTCTAAGGATTGGAGAGAACTCTTATGTTGCCGCTGCAGGTGACTGCATTTTTGGCAAGGTGTTAAAAATTAGGAAAATAACTCAGATAAAGGATTGACTTTCTTGGGATGGGATTGTAGTTATCAAGGCGAGAGCTATTTTCTCCCTTTTGGCGTGACTGTGCCTCAGCTTAAGCCTGGCCCAGCAGGTAGAACAGGCAGAGCTGGGATAGATCAATGAAATGTAGCAGAGAATAAATGCTGCCTACCAAAGATTCTGCTCCTCTTTGTAGCATAGAGCTATTGTTGGGCCTACATTTCCCAGATTGCTTTGCATCACTGTGGAGCCATGCAAAATTTTATTGTCGTGGTTTGTGAATGGAAAGGATGTGTGTTGTTCTTGGTTGAATGTGATTGAGAAACAGGTTTACCTTCTCCCTCACTCTACTCTTCTGCTGGTCATCTTCAGAGGACTCTGAGATTCTGGGAGGGTGGAGCCAGGAAATGGAAGAAACCTATCTCTGAAACACCACAAGGAGGAAAACTGACCAGGGCTATTTTGAGAGCCAGAAGTGAAGTCTGGTTGATCTAAATCATTGCTTTGTTTTACCTCCATAGCTCTTATTACTACCTAACATTCTATATATTGTTGTTTGTTTCTCTTTCACTAGTATGTAAGTCTCATGAGGGCCGAGATTTTTGTCTGTCTTGCTTGCTGTTGTATCTTCAGGATCTAGAACATGTCTGGTGCATAGTAAGTGCTTGATAATGTTTGTTGACTGAATGAATGTGGGAATAAATGCAAAGAATGTAGTTGCCATACAACAGATTTTTAGAGATCTTAATTCTATTTTCACCATATATCATGACCAGAGAATTTATTCAAGGCTGTGTGTGTGTGTGTGTGTGAAAATGAGATGGCATCTCAGAGTTTAGAATAACTTATTCAGAATTACATTTATAGAATCTGTATTAGTTATCTATTGCTGTGTAACAAATTACCTCAAAATTCAATAACTTAAAACAACATGCACTGGCCAGGTGGCTCAGTGGATAAAGTATTGTCCTGGCACACCAAGGTTGTGGTTTCTATCCTTTCAGGGCACCTACAAGAAGCAATCAATGAGTGCAAAACTAAATGAAACAACTACGTAGACAGTGAGTTGATGCTTCTCTCTCTCCCTTTCTCTCTCTCTCCCTCTCTCTCTCTCTCTCTCTTGTTTCTTTCCTTTCTCTCTCTCAAGCAATGAAAAAATAAAAAAAATAAAGATAAAATTATTTTAAAAAGCACAAAAATTTATTATCACATAGTTCCTGAGGGTTAAGAATATGCATAGTTTGGTTAGTGGTTCTGGCTCAGGATCTTTCATGAGGCTGTAGCCCAGACATCAGCTGGGGCTGCAGTCATCTGAGGACTTGACTGAGTCTGGAGGATTTTTTTTCCAAGATGGTGCACTCATGTGGCTATTGTCAGGAGATCTTAGATATTTATGGCCATTGATAGAGGACTCCCTCAGTTCCTGACCACATGGGCCTTTCCAAAGACCAGCTTATAATATGACAGCTGGCTTCTTCCAGAGCAGGCTGGACTTCTGCACATTCTATATACATAATATGAAGTTTTCTGATAGCTTGGATTTCTACTTATGTGCCCTTTTCAATGAATGCACCAGCTTAAATCTGCATAACAAACCTTATTCTACTATACTGGTTAGTAATTTTCCTGGTTACTTCCTCATAACTGGCCTACCTTATACCTTTCTCACTTTTGTCTTTAGATGAAGATAAAATTTAAGACCAAGTTATTTTTTAAAAGATTTTTATTTATTGATTTTTAGAGAGAAGAGAGAGAGAGAGAGAAAGAGGGGGGAGAAGTGGGAAGCATCAACTCATGGTAGTTGCTTCCTATATGTGCCTTGACCTGGCAAGCACCAGGGTTTTGAACTTGTGACCTCAGCATTTCAGGTTGACACTTTAGCCACTGTGCCACCACAGGTCAGGCTAAGCCTAAATTCTAAGCCACCTCTGCAAGTTACTAATTTTTCCCTGGATATCTCCCATGTGTACATGAGAGATACATGTACATGTTATTCATGTTAATAAACTTTTGCTTTTCTCTTGTTAATCTGCCTTCAGTTATAGGGGCCCCAGCTGAGATCTTGAAAGGGTAGAGGGAAATTATTTTTTCCTCCCCTACACTGTCTAGAAATGGGATGGAACTGGATTTTAAATCCAAGAATGATAGAGGTACTCTCTCCTCACATAGCCCACTTAAGTTCACTCTTTTCTTAGTTGCATTCCGCCCATTCCAGCGAGCAAGTAATAAAACACTGTTTTGAGTCTTATCCATTATTTTTTTGTGCTTCTATTTCCCTCAGGAAGTCCCAGAGGGAAAATGGGTGAGTGACCAGGCAGGATTATGGCATTCCAAAGCCCCTGACCCAAATACCATCAATTCCAGCTTTTAAATCCCATCATCTTTCCATTGAACCATCAGGAGGTAATTTAGAGCAAAGACTGGACAAGCAAGAGGAGTTGGGAAATGCAGCAATGGCCATATGCCATTTGGGGGATGTTTTCAGTTACCTAAATAAACTGTATTTCCATAGTGTCTTCAGAGCTTATGGTATGTGTGCAATAAATAAAGTAGTGGAAATACCATGAAGGAGCCCAACCAGCTGACTCTATTTGTGTGCATCCTTTTCCAGAGGAGTCCTTGAAACAGCAGACAGTCTCCATATGATTCAGTGAAAGCATACAAGCTGTCCCCCAACACCATTACTTCTCTTCTATTCAGTTATTTCATACCATATGTTTTCAGTTTTCTTAGGTATATATCTAGGAATGGAATTGCTAGGTTATATGATGACTGTGCTTAACTTTGGATTTGACCAACAGAGAGTATCAGGTGAGTAATTGCCTTATTAAACTATTTAACTTAGCCTTATGTTAATTAACAAGCAGCCTTGGTACATTTAAGACATAATCTACAGGCCTGATCTGTGGTAATGCAGTGGATAAAAACCTCAATCTGGAATGCTGAGGTTGCTGGTTCGATACTCTGGGCTTGTCCAGTCAGGGCACATACAGGTGTAGGACACTCTGAAAGGGAGAAAAAACAGCTGATCTTCCCTGTTCAAAGGTAATGGGCTGGGCTCAAATCCCCTCTCTACCATTGTTAGCTGGGATGTGGAACATTTTGATAAGTGAAAACAAGATCTGATCTTTCCTATTCAGGGATGAAATCAGAAAAATGATTTTTTTGTGACTTGATGTACTAAACTATGTTATGCTACATGTGGAAATGGGGTCTCCTGGTTAATTAAACATCTGGGCTGAGAAAAGTATACCACAAATCCACTGTGGCTAGATTGCTTTTGAAAACAGATCATGAAAATCAGACACTCAACATTGAAAGCACAACAGCCCTTTGCGATTGTTTGAAGTGGATTTCCAGAAATCAGCAATAATATAGACTGTCAAAACTTGAGGGACCAGGAATTTGGACCAATCTCCACTGAGTAACAAGGTGGCAGTTCACCTGAACTGGAGCTGAGAGTCATTTTCTCTGCCATACCATGACTAGCTCCATTTGCTATATTTTAAATATTTGTGACTTTAAGGTAAGTGACATGGGTTCCTATATCTTCTTATCAAAATATACATTAATAATTGTGTATTTTGTGTTGGAGTATGCTGTACAACCATTCATTGCTTGTGACACAAATCAAATGAGTGAAAGGTGTAGGCATAGCTCTGATGATCATTTAGCCTTTGTAAATTCTCAGCAATTTCTTTTCCTCAATCAAAGGACTTTCCAGTGGTGAAAGCATTTTATACAGTGAATGCATTAAAATGCTTTCTCTAATTTTACTATTCCAGTTAATGATTTTATTTTTGTCAGAGACTTATTGACTGAAATGAAAATGATTTTCATGCAGCAGGTGTGATTACATGCTTAATTTCTGGGGACTGCCAGCAGCCCAGCTCGGTGTTGTGTCCTCTGAGCCCGCAGGCTATTAGAACCAGAACAAATGGGAGACTGAAGCAGGTTCATGGGCTCATGTGGTTTCTCTGGCTGTGGCAATTTTCAGGACTTATTAATATCCCATGGAAAGTGAATATAAGAAAGTCTGCTTTAATTGTGTAGGTGAAAGAGAAAAATATCACTAATTGTAATTCACGTGGAGTGGAAGTGCATGTATAACAATTACATGTAAATGTAAATGCTCAGACCACACGACCAGCAGATCATGCTGAATGATATCAGAAATTCAGATTACTGTGCAATATGGCAACAATCTAGGGAAAGTCAGATGGGGTGGATAGTCTTGTAAGTGTATTTTCTTATATTCTTCATGGCTAAAGATTCAATGAACCATGTTTATTTTCAGGCTCATTTCCCAAGGATCATTGATCATAAGCTTTAGAAACATCTGCAAGGTGGGATCCAAAAATGCCTAAGAGACAGTGTGACAACAATGATACCTGTCTTGCAGGTATAGTTTACCTATCATATAACATATGGTATATATGAAATAGTAAACATTATATATCAAAAATTATGTATTATAATCTGAGGTTTTAATAGCTGGCAGGTTCAGGGAATGGAGTGAGAAGTGTGGCTACACACAGTATGTGGAATTGCTCCGTTAGAAAATATAAGTAAACACTTATAAAATGCACACTCATTCTGGTCAATAATCTCATATACATGACAATTATTAAATGCAGTCATAGGCAACCTTAAATAGTTTTCTACTATATACATTCATGTATCAAAGTAAAATTTATTACTTTTTATTTTTTTAGTGAGAGAGAGACAGACAGAGAGAGGGACAGACAGGAGAGAGATGAGAAGCATTAGCTCATAGTTGTGGCACCTTAGTTGTTGTTTATTGATTGCTTTCTCATATGTGCTTAGACCAGAGGACTCCAGCCAATCCAGTGACCATGAGATCATGTCTATGAGTCCATGCTCAGGGTGGCAACCCCACACTCAAGCTGGCGACCTCGGGGTTTTGAACCTGGATCCTCAGCATCCCAGGCTGATGCTCTATCCACTGTGCCACCATCATGTCAAGCTAAAATTTATTACTTCTAATCTTTAGAGTTGTGATAGATGATATTGCCAAAATATTGCCAGTCTCTTAAGTAATAATGGGAAGTAGGAGAGGGCCCAAGAGAATTGTAGGTGGGAATGTCCAAATATTAAAAAAATAAAACAAACAACAGTGCCTTGGTTTTTCAAAAGAGAAAAACCATGAATTAAAAAACTATAAACTGGTGAATTTAATATTGATTTTAAGCTCGAGGTGAGCAAACTTTAACTCTACAGGGCTAGATAGTAAATATTTCAGGCTTTGTGGACCATATGGTCTCCATCACAACTATTCCACTCTGCTATTAAAGCACAAAAGCGGCCATAGACAATATGCACATGAATGAGCATGGCTGTGTTCCAATAAAACTATTTTAAAAAAATGAGAGGAAGGCCAGATGCATTATTCTAGAATGGACTTTAAAAAATATATTGTCAGCCCTGGCCAGTTGGCTCAGCGGTAGAGCGTAGGCCTGGCGTGCGGGGGACCTGGGTTTGATTCCCGGCCAGGGCACATAGGAGAAGCGCCCATTTGCTTCTCCACCCCCCCTTCCTTTCTGTCTCTCTCTTCCCCTCCTGCAGCCAAGGCTCCATTGGAGCAAAGATGGCCCGGGCGCTGGGGATGGCTCCTTGGCCTCTGCCCCAGGCGCTAGAGTGGCTCTGGTTGTGGCAGAGCGACGCCTCGGAGGGGCAGAGCATCGCCCCCTGGTGGGCAGAGCGTCGCCCCTGGTGGGCATGCTGGGTGGATCCCAGTCGGTCGGGCGCATGCGGGAGTCTGTCTGACCGTCTCTCCCCGTTTCCAGCTTCAGAAAAATACAAAAAAAAAAAAAAATATATATATATATATATTGTCAGCCTTTTAAAAAAGATGTTTTGATCCTCAGGAATTTGCATGAATGTAGTGGTCCTTAGTCCTGGCTACACATTAGAATAAGTTGGGGGAGCTTTGAAAAATCCTGGTCCCCTTGCCTGACCAGGCAGTGGCACAGTGGATAAAGCATCGTCCTGGGATGCTGAGGACCCAGGTTCGAAACCTCGAGGTTGCCAGCTTGAGCACGGGCTTATCTGGCTTGAGCGCAGGCTCACAGGTTTGAGCACGGGGTTGCCAGCTTGAGCATGGGATCATAGACATGACCCAATGGTTACTGGCTTAAGCAAGGCGTCACTGGCTCGGCTGGAGCCCCATGGTCAAGGCACGTGTGAGAAAGCAATGATTCAACAATTAAGGTGCCATATCTATGAGTTGATGCTTCTCATCTCTCTCCTTTCTTGTCCGTCTCTCTCTCTCTCTCTCTCTCTCTCTCTCTCACTGAATAAAAAAATCCTGGTGCCCAGCCTACCTACTAGACCAGTTTAATCAGAATCTCTGCGATGGGGTCCTAGGAGTGTTTTATAGACGCTGCTTGAGTGAAGCCAAAGTTGAGAACCACTGCATAAAGTCATGAATTCATGCCAGGTTAACTTCATTTCTTTCTTCTCCTTCTCTTTCTCCTATTCTTGGATGAGGTGGTCAGGTAGTTCTACTGGGACAAAATAGTAAACACAGTTCATCTGGATTGACACTAACATTGCTAGTCTTTCATAATTGTCCTGATGGACAAATTAGAATAACGTGGGTAAATGACAGTCAGGTTCTGATGAATGGAGTAGATGTTATTTAGAATTATTTGAGGGTCCCATCTGTTCCCAGTGGTGACTGTAAAACAGACATCCAATAACTCTTCGTTAGGGAGACTGTCAATCCACTCTGTAGGAAATGGTTAAACAAACCAAAGATGTTAAACTGGGAAAAGAAGAAGCTTACAATTTAATCTGGTAATGCTGAGGTTCCAAGCAAGAGAGTCACAAATTGTGAATAAAGCTATGGACAAATTGTCCCTTTCTCACATGACAAGGCCAGTTGAGGGCAGATAGGAGCTTGCCTTCTGGTCTGGATTTTTGGGACTCATTTCATGCATAGTGCCACCCTGTATATTCCATATGATGGGAAGTAGATAATCGAGCGATTGGGGCTGTAAGAATTTGTATTCTGTGTCATTGGTCTATTAAGGTCTGGCTTGTTGATAACATGGTACAGCAATGAGGTGCCCTGTTTTGTTTGTGTGCATATGTTTGTTTCTTTTAACTCTTTGTCACAACCATACACTAGGAATGGGTTGAGGTGATAGTGAAGCCAGGTAGGTAGAAAGATCCTCTATTTTCTTTCATAAATCACAGTGATATACACATGTATATCTATATGTTGTATATGGGTACATATATACATGCATGTACCTGTTTATGTATGTGTGTATACACACATGTTTATACACACACACATGCATATACATCTATCATTTGGCTAGGCTACTAAGGAAGAGAATGAGCACAGTGAGAATGGAAGTGACAAAAGTAGTTCCATGGGGTGTGGTACAACCCTACTTCAAATGTCCAAAGCTGATCTCCTAAGAGCAGAGCAGAGATATTTCAGCATTTTTGAAGAATGGAGTTGAATTTGAAGACAGGAGGCCCACAGATAGATGGAAGGCAGGCTTGGCTCCAGGCTAGACTCCAGGATGAAAGGCAGGACAGATTGCCATGGTAGATATGGGGGGTAGGATGTAATTTGTGTGGTTGGGGGGACATGGCAGAAATAAGAGACTGAGAGTCTTGGGACCCTGAGTTTTAGGGACAAGGAGGGTCATAGGCTTTGTTTTTCTCTCTTAAGCATGGTGCCCATGAGGCTTACTTACATAACTCAGTTATTTTATAATGTGTGTTTCTGAGGAAAAAAAATAAGCTGTGTAGTAACTGTCTATTTGAGGATGCATATCCCTCAAGAATGTAAAGTTCTGTTTGTACATTGTCAATAAGTGGACTCAAGTTTTAGAAAAATCTGGAAGCTGTAAAAACTATTTAAATGTAAAAAGAGAAAGTTATCATAGCAGGATAAAAATATGTTATCTGAAGATTGCAGCTGTTTTTAATTACCAAAGCTGAGTCATCTTTGGTCTCCCGCTTACTATGTCACCTCTAGTTATTGAGCTAAAGCAAGCCTGACAAATGGTTTCAATTTAACATTTGAAGTCACGTCTGCTTATTGAGCTCTACCCAGAATCTGCTTGAAAATTCAATCTGAGAGCTTGGCCCCCAAGTCAGGAGAGGTTGATATAAAAATCAATGCTAAGACATGACCATTCAGTGATGTCTTTTCTGTTTTCAACATCAGTTGAGAAGTAATTTAATAATGGTTTAAATTAGGTCAGGACACAGGGCTTTCCTGCAGAATTACAGGGCATATAGATTTTTCTGTAGAAAAAAAGAGAGTATGGTTGTAGGAAAGAATAACCTGTTCTTACATCTCCATGATTCTCTTCATATCAGAACAATTCTGTGTCTAGCTTACTGGAGAAATTGGGTGCTTCCTTAAAGAGGCAGCGCATGTGGCTAGAATGCCCTATTTTGGGGTACAGTTGTCCTCTTCCTCTTGGGTGTGTCCCTGCCATATTCTCTGTGTGGTGCCCAGGTTCTCTGGAGCTCTTGCCAGGAACTGGTGTGCTTACATGGCTTATAAAGTCCCTCCACCTCCACCTAGGTATGCCCCCCTTTCTACTGAGATAGCAAGAAGTGACTGGTTTAATGCAGTGGCTCCCAATCCAGACTGCACATTAGAATCAGACTATTAATATCCAAGCCCACCTCAAGAGATCCTGAATTAATTGGCCTGGAGGGAGCCCTGGGGCTTCTGATACAGCCAGGGTTGAAAGCAATGCTTTTTTTGTGTGTTGTTGTTATTATTTTATTTATTGATTTTAGAGAGAGGAGAAAGAGAGAGAAAGAGTGGGAAGCAACAACTCATAGTAGTTGCTTCTCCTATGTGCCTTGACTGGGCAAGGCCAGGGTTTCGAACTGGCAATCTCAGTATTTCTGATCAATGCTTTATCCACTATGCCACCACAGGTCAGGCAAAGGCAATGCTTTAATTGGTTGTAATTTAGGTTTAAATTCTTTGGACAAACTTTCAGGAAAACCGTGTAGTGAGGAATGTGAGACTGGATTGGGTCAATAGGTATGGAAATATTTAAATGGCAGCTAAAATAGTCCAACAATGGAAGTTTCAGAATTGTTCCTTTGAAGGTGTTATAGAATCCTTTTAAATAACACTTACATATCATATTTCTATGGATAATACAGTGAGTAACTCTGATTATTAGGCTAAGCAAGGTTTTGAAAAACATTTATATATTGCCAGTGGTGGGATTCAGCCTGTTTGCACTGGTTCAGCAGAACCAATACTTAATTTTTTGTTGAGTTCAGTGAACTGGTTGTTAAAATGGCACTTGTAATCAGGGTTCTCTCTAAGGTAGGTGCCTGGAAATCACAAATTTACATTCCTTGCTCTTTTATAACGTTCATCTGTGCAACAGCGTATTCTAAGTGCCCGTAGTCATGTTCATTCCATCCACAGGTGAAAAGATTGTAAGTAAGGACACCAATCAAGAAGCAATATGGAAATATCTTAACAGTTTTATTGTATTTTTGTCAGGTATTATTTAATATTTTTTCATTAGTATTTTAAAACTCATAAACTAGTTTTGTGTACCTCTTTTATTATTTTTATTTAAGTATTAAATGCATGAAATAATAAACTACCTTTTGGAATATCATTCTTTATGCTTAAAATGGTCATCAGGGCAGGGAACCGGTTGTTAAATTATTTGAATCCACCACTATATATTGCCCTATGTTTTGTCCCCTGTGACTTTGGATTTCCGGGAGCTGTATTGAATTGGCATGTAGGTGATAAGGACAGGATTATAAACTGTGAAATAGTACGAAAAAGGAATAAAATATGACAGATGTCCACATTCATGCAAGCTCTGGGAAAATGCTTACATATGAGAGATACTGAACCAATATCAGTAGAATATTGTTTTTGTGATCATGATGAATTTATTTCAGTTAAAAATAAACCCTGTTGGCAGAGAGAAACCAGTGAATTTTTTTAATGGAAGTTAAGTCATTGACATACTTTTATTTATATCCACAGCAATGAGCTTTATTTTATTTTATTATTTATAATTTATTATTATCTTATTTTATTTATTTTTAATTGATTTTATTGGGGTGACATTGGTTAATAAAATTATATAAGTTTCAGGTGTACAGTTCTATAATACATCATCTGTATACTGTGTTGTGTGTCTACCACTCCAAGTCAAGCCTCCTTTCATTACCATTTATCTCCTTTATACCTTCTTCCACCCTTCTCCACCCCCTTTCCCTCTGGTAATCACCATATTGTTGTTTGTATCTATGACTTTTTAAAATTTGCTTAATCCCTTCACCTTTTTCACTAGCTCTGCAATCCCCTTCCCCTCTGAGAGCTGTCAGTCTACTCTCTACCTATGAGTCTGTTTCTATTTTGTTTGTTAGTTTAGTTTCTTAATTAGATTCCACATGTGAGTGAAATCATATGGTACTTGTCTTTCTCTGACTGGCTTATTTCACTCAGCATAATGCTCTCCAGGTTCATCCATGATGTTGCAAAGGGTAAGATTTCCTTCTTTTTGCTGGTGAAATATTTTGAGTAGTGGTATGATGTAATAAAAATTGTGATTAAAAAATTGTGATTAAGGATTACTTTGATAATAGTATATTGGATGATGGTAGGAGAAGAACCCAAAGGTAGCCAGCCAGTCATCAATACAAATTGTACCTATAAGTTGAAAGAAGGGAAAAGTTGGTGTGACCAGAAGTTCTGAGAAAGCTTCATGGAGGAGATGGAAAGTTAACTGAGCCTTGAATGATGCAAAGGATAGTTGGAGGGGAACGAGAGAGTCATTCTAGAGTAGGAGGCATTTACAAATGGTTATCCAGTCATGTTAAAAAAGAAATAAAAAACATAACATTTGATTTCAGAATGCTCCCTGCTGTTACCCTTACCTAGACCCTTACCATTCATACTTGGGCAATTGCCATTACTTCTACTGTCTTCCACTGCATGTAAAATCTGCAGTCAATGCTAAGGAATTGAGTACATTGAACAACACAATTGTGTCTCTCAAAAAATCTTTTTATCCCATTTTTAAAAATTTTCTAATTTTTCACTGATGGCTAAAATCATAAGAACACAAGTAAAAAGTTTATAAAAAACTCTGTTGAGGTGTAATTTGTGTGCCACAAAATTCAATGATTTTTGTAACTTTGCAGAGTTGGGCAACCATCACCACAATTTGACATTTTTATCACCTTCCCCAAAATACTTCATGCATGTAAATTTTTATCTTTTAATTAAATTTATTGGGGTGACATTGGTTTGCCAACCATACAGGTTTCAAGTGGACACCTCAATAAAATATCATCTGCACACAACCTCTTGAGCCCATCTTTATAAAATATCTCTTCTCAGCCATTCTCCCTCAGCCATTCAATTCCCTGACTCCAGCCTCATTCCTCTTATCACTCTAGGCTACACTCTCCTTTCTCCATTCTTCTACTTTCTTTTGCTGTCCCAATTTCTTCCTCTAATCTGTGTACTCCCACCCAACAGCATTTGTTCATCTTGGGAAGCCATTTTACTGAGATAAGTCATTCAGGGGTGCCTCCAGTTCTCCACACCCACCCAAACCAGCCTGCTGTTATGAAGAGAATGAAAGGTTTCTTTTTTTTTATAAAATGGCTTTTAGTTGTGCTACTTAAGTATAAACATGATTCTTGATTTCAAGAAACTTATGATAATACTATTGGGTCGGGGTACACAAGACTGAAGAGAGAAGCCAGGACGGGGCTAAAATCTTTACATAATAGGGTGATTGGTGGTTTCCAAGGTGGAGGAAAAAGACCAAGAATTGCATGACTCAGAGAAGAGACTTGGGAAGAAACAGTCATAGGAATAAAAATATAAACATTTTTGAGACACATGCTGTGTGCTATGTATTGTAATTTCGTATTCTTCTCCTCAAGAGATAATCAGTAAAATTTTTACTAATTCCTTGGTGGAAATGGATCTTTTTTGGTGCCTGAAAAGATTTGCTTATTCCTGCTTGTGATGAGAGGACAGAAGCTAGACCTAATTTTTCCTTTTGGCTCAGAACAGTATAGGACATAGGTTAGATCCTCAATAAATACTTCTTATTTGAATGTATTTTTACAACTTCCTTTTGAAACCCACAATTTTATGCAGTTTTCCAGATAAGAAAAATGGAAGCCTAAAGTACCATACTACTCTGCTTCTGGATTCTTCTTTTTTTATGAATAAATTTTTATTTTAATGGGGTGACTGTTTCTGGATTCTTGTGTGCTGTAAGAGCATTGTAGGATTTATGTTGGATACTGCCTTCTACTTTATACAGTATGTTATATCTGAATGCACAAGTCAAATTTCAAGTACATAACCCCATTTTTGTGCCCCATTTTTGTTTTTCAATCCAAAGATTATATATATTTATGTTTGAGTGGTAAGACAGGGGGCAATATTTGCCTCAAAGAAATCAAACTTCAGTCTACGTAGGTTGATATTTTATCTCTTTTCCACTGTGGTTCAGTGGAAGAAGACTGATGCCTAAAAATGCAGTAGTAAATAAGAACATATATCCCCTGAGCTTGGTTAAAGGCATAGACCAATGGTTACTCAAGGACTTTAAAAATATTTGAACCATCAAGAATTCTGTTGGTGGTTTACCAGTGCTTGCTGGACTAACTGGTTAGTGATGGTTCTCTCTGCTCTTTGAAACATAGTGGACATTTGGAAAGGGGCCTCACTCTACAATAAGACATCACAATTAGATGCTGTAATCACTTTGGAGTCTACGATCTTGTTTCTTAAAGCAATGCAGAATGCTAAAGAAGGAGCCTTAGAGGTGAGGATGCTGAGTTTGAGCTCAGATCTGTTGAAGTCCAGTTCGGTATTCTTTTATCAGACATTCTGCTGGCATGTGGTGGAGTGAGAGGTATACTTGACTGGGAGAGAGAACATTTAATATTTCATTTGGAACTACAGATTAAGTGGCCTCTAAGAACCTGTGAAAAATTATATTCCATATTCCATGAAAACAGATAAGTATGTTTATTCCCCTTTAACTGAATTTTTTTTTGTATTTTTCTGAAGCTGGAAACGGGGAGGCAGTCAGACAGACTCCCGCATGTGCCCGACCGGGATCCACCCCAGCATGCCCCCCAGGGGGCAATGCTCTGCCCATCTGGGGCGTTGCTCTGTTGCAACCAGAGCCATTCTAGCGCCTGAGGCAGAGACCACAGAGCCATCCTCAGTGCTCGGGGCCAACTTTGCTCCAATGGAGCCTTGGCTGCAGGAGGGGAAGAGAGAGACAGAGAGGAAGGAGAGGAGGAGGGGCAGAGAAGCAGATGGGCGCTTCTCCTGTGTGCCCTGGCCAGGAATCGAACCCGGGACTCCTGCACGCCAGGCCGATGCTCTACCACTGAACCAACTGGCCAGGGCCCTGAATTTTTTGACATTTTATAGTATCTTATCTCTCCATCATCAAATCTCTTTTTGAATATCATGGAGAAAATGATTATAAAATTAATTTTTGACTTACTTGCTTGAAGTTAAAGTTTATTAAGAAATATACATATTCTTCACTATTCTATGTTGGAGTCTCAAAAAATGGGAGTTGGTGGAGATTTCTGCTTGGAAGTTTAAAAGAGAGAGAATCTTGATCCTGGCTGCTGTGGAACCTCGGAATAAGGAATAGCAACCAGGATTTGCAAGTCCCACAACTGGAAGAGAGCAGAACTCACAGGAATGTGGCACTTTAGATGTGGGAGGACCACAGCGAATGCCCTGTAGATGCTGGAGAGGATCAGGGCTAACATGCACAGCTGGAGCCTGCCCAGATCAGTGGTGCTCAACCAGTGATGGGAGACCATTGTTCACCAGAGGCTTTAAGATACAGCAAGGAGAGATAGCTCAGCACTGCTCTGGCACTGGGAGCCTGAGAAAGAGCACCAACAAACTGATGCTTTACTTTCCATTGATACCATTTCAGGCCATCGTTTTGTCCCAGCATGTCAACTATCTCTATCTTTTACATTCCATAACTATCACTCAACACAGAGATATGACTCTATTGTAACACAATGGAAATTAATAAAGTTCAGCCAAAGGTTGTCCTGGCTTAGATGGTGTAAAGCCAGTAGCCAGGGCTGCCACTATCAAAGCAGCCGCCTGGCTCATGCAGGTTCGCATTGGATTTGGACAGTCGGTAAAGAAACAATGGAGCCAAAAATTGGTGGGCCATCATTTTCTTTAATTCTAGCTTGCACCCAGCGGGCAAGTAAAAATACACACTGGGCTCCAAAACCCACTCACATTCAGTGCTCACAAAGCTACTGACTTATCCGAGTTTCCTAGAATCAAAGGTTTCTAGCTCACCAGACTTATTCACCTCTGTTCCCCATCTCCTTCCTTCTCCCTACACAAACTCTACACAAACTGGCTTCTCACTCAACACTCCGCCATCTTGGCTGCTTCTCCTGGCCACATGGCCTCTTTCTGCTCTCTGCTCTGCTCCCTCTGCTCTCTCATGCTAATCATCCCAGGAACCAAGAGAGCAAGCTCCTACTCTGCCCCTATTTTATAGTGTAGCTTCACAACCTTTAATCCAATATACAAAATAGGGAAGTCTCTAATACAAAGTCACTTCTCTGAGGCATGATTGGATTGTACTGCCCCACATCAAAAAGGGTGGGAAAGGCTTAATCCCAAAACCAAGCCCCAGGCTACAACGATCCTGCCTGCCCCCAACACACATTAATATCACCTGGGCAATGGCCTCCACGTGGGCAGCATTATCTTTTACAAAGTGAGCATAATACATTTTATCTGCCCAACAGATGGAGAGGCTAGCATCACAATTCCTCAAAGTTTCTCCTCTGAAGTGAGAAGCCTCTGGAATAAGAACAAGTAGTGGCAGAATCCCACCAGGAGCCACATCTGAAACTTTTTCTTTACTGCTTTACTGCTTCCCCACAGCTTACTTGGAGACTAGGCAATGACAGGGAACAGCTAGTTTAGAGAATGAGGTCCACGTAGGAAGCTGGGTTCATAGGCAAGGGACTAGGGCAGGCATGGCTAACATACGGCCCGCGGGCCGGATCCGGCCATGAGTTTATGCAGCCTGCGATTAAATTTTTAATATTCTCCACTACTTTAAAATCTCAGCTACTCAGAAGCAGAAGCATCTTTGATTATTGGAAATCGAGATATTTAAGAAGATAGCGATACACAGAAAAGAATTCCACGTGTGACTAATCTGGGGTTAACTTCCAATAATTGGTCGAATGGATTCGTAATACTTCTTTATTTTTTAAAAAAATTCCATTATAAAGATTTACAACTTTTGTGCTCATCTGTACTCGATATGAACTGTTTGACGTTTAGAGGTGATGTGAAACCCACATTCTTTTAGGCGGAGTTTGCCAGTGCACACCCAAGGTCAAACAATTTGTTATTTTTGTGGTCAAGTGTGCTGAATCAAGTGGCATTGTAGCATAGACAATAGCTGCAGTTGATAACTGAAAACGTGTCCAGGCTGTTTGTAAAATGAAATAATTGTTTTATTTGTGATATAACCCCTTCAAACTCATTCTATTAATTATTGTTTTGATTGATTGCGATAGTTTGGATATTTATATGGTATGTAATTACATTTTTATTAAAATATATTTTTATTAAAATAATATTGTATATTAAAATTTTTTCACTCACATTTATTCATAACAAATTACATAATAAAATTTTGTTTACTTAAATGAATTGTTTTTGTATTTAACATTTTTTAATTTTAATATTTTGTCTAGCTCGTGAAAAAAGTTTTCTTTCTAATCTGGCCCGGGCAAAAACTGTTGGCCATGCCTGAACTAGGGATAGCCTTTTAGCTCTTTCTTAGATGAATCCAAATCCTGGAATTGGCCTTGAATCAGGAGAATGACTGGAATTCGAAAACCTTTGGTTCCAAATCCTATTCTAAGCCACACAGGAAACACTGTGGGAAGGAGGGAAGTAGAGGGAGTGATGCACTTTCTCCCATAACACTGGCTATATTTCCATACCATGTCTCAGATTCTTGCTCATCCCCATCTGCCCTCCAAGGGCTCTGGAGTCCAAAGGCAAGGATGAGGAAACAGTAAAAAGAGAGAAGATGGAAATGGAAGGCAGGAAGAGGAAGGTGTTCAGAAGTCTCACTATGTGGGAAGAAGTGGAGAAGGGGTTTCAAAGTAAGGCAAAGAGCATCTGGAGCTATGGTGCTTTTGCTTCCTTTTTGAGCTCTCTGCCTCACTTTTAAATAAGTAACTTCAGATTATGAGCGAGGAGGGTGTTCCTAGCTACTACTAGCATAAAGGACCAGAAGAAACTGAACAGGGAAGGAATAAAGTTCAGGGTTAATAACTTTGCTATTGAATTCTACTATGAAAATTTCAGAAGTAAATTTCCTTGATAAATTTTAGTTCATCTTTCATGTGAGAGAAATGTCAGCTACTCCCTTCTAATTAGCATTGCTAAAATGCCTGGTAAGATGGGCAACTAGATCAAGGCTTTCATTTCCTGTCGCTTTTGTATGGGGAGCTGCCACAGCAATCAATGTCTGTGTAGCTTTCATTCTCTTGGTTCTTGCTGTTCTCTCTGACAGCAAGGAATTCTCTTCCTTCACAGAACAAATACCATTTTGTTAAAAATGAATGCCTGTCATTTATTCCTTGCAACTAATGTGCATTTTATGAAAGGGTTTAGGTGGCTCACACAGAAGTCCCACAATTCAGTTCTCCATTGGAAGCCATTTTTATTTCCTGAAATTGTTAACTGGATTACTATAATAACTTTTAAGCACTCCTCTATTCTGAGAAAATTGCTCTCAGAATCAGTAGTATTGAACACAAATAAAGAGACAATAAGATCATTTTTTTCATGAAACCAAGCTCCTATTTAGAGCTTAGTTTGTCTACCTAAACTGGGGAATTGTGGGAGGTTCCATGAACATTCTTGAGATTCTAGTTGCACAGAGAGAATTTGGGGTTGTTGTCTAGAAATTGATTATTCCCAGAGTGGGTGATTGAGCCAGTCATGTAACAACCCTGGGTGGAGCTGTGGGTGTATCCTTAGGAACAGTGAGGGCTCACTCTGAACCTAAGGCTGAGTTTCTCCACCATGTCACTATTGACATTTTGAATCAGATAGTTCTGCATTATAACGGCTGCCCTGTGCACTGTAGGATGTTTAGTAACATCCTCGGCCTCTGCCCATTAGATGCCAATACCCTTCCTCCAGTGGTGACAACTGAAATGTCTAGACACTGTCGCATAAGGGGAATATTGCTCCCTGTTGAAAACTAGTGACCTAAAGCACACAATTGTTTCTTCTGATGCAGTTGCAGAGGCTTTAAACACTTTTCTTCAAAGGGTTGCACAGCTTGAGAGAGCCACTGGAGAGCAAGAAAGAATGCTAATTAGAGCAGCTTTGTAGAGATGTCCTTGAGGAACTGCACAGAAACTGTGGCAGAAAGAGAGGTCCCAAGGGAAACTTGGTGAGATCCTTGATAAGAGCAAGTCCTGGGATTCTAAGAGCTTCAGGGAGGCAGCCACCAATAAGAACACATGCCAAGATCTGAGAAGAACCTGCATTAAAATATGACTGTCAATTGATAAGGCTCCATAACTCAGGGCTAGGTGTTTCTTTGTGAGGAAAGTCAGTCATCAGCCTCTTCCATCTGCTTAATGTAGTGGCCTTAGTGCAAAGAGGGAAGAGATTGTTGATTTTATCTTGATTTTTCATGAAGAGAAGGCATTGTTCAATTTAATAAGCATTTAATTTGTGCCTATTGTTTATTAAGTTCTGTGTTTGGTTATGGAGATATTGGTAGATTACATAAATGGCCACAAATTGTTTATTCCTCTGTATCTGTACCTTGGGGTAGTGCTCTCCCACACTGACTCTGGGGTTAGCCAGGTAATTTGTTTCCAATGGGTCAGTAGTAAATGTGATACAAGTAGAGACCTGAAAAACTCTTGCTCATTGGATCTTAATCACTCTTGAGGCTCTGGGGACCCTGCCATTGCTGCCATGTGCAGAAGTACAAGTAGTCAGCTGGAGGATCACAAACCTGTGGCCTAAGGGCTCCTATCACACTAGCTGATAGCCATCCAACTTACCAAGACAAACCAGCAGCTAACTAATGTGGCTCAGCTAAGCATAGCAGAGGACCAGCAAAAGAAAGACCCAGCAGAAATGCCAACCCAGAAAATTGTGATTGAAATTCATGGTTGTGGTTTTTAGGTACCTGAGTTTTAAGGTAGTTTGCTATGTAGTGAAAGTTATTGAGACATAGTTCCTGTCTGTAGGACTCTACAGTTTAATAGACCACTAATTTACTTCCAAAGGAGCCTGCTTGTGTAATCAAAAATTTAGAGCCATGGTAGATGGAAATACTGGTCATCCACATTCTTTTCCCCTGGAATACTAGATAAAACTATAAACTCTGACACCAAAGTGCTTGGGTTCAAATCCCAGCTCCATTCCTTACTAGTTGTGTGCTCCTGAGTAGATTGCTTAATCTTTGTGCTTCTATTTCTTCATCTGTAAAAGGGAGTAAAATAATACATACCTTGTAGAGTTTTCAAGCGGATTAATATATACAAAGTTTTTATAACAGGACCCAATACTTAGTGTTTAGAAAATATTAGTTATAATGGTTGGTCTAAAATAGAATTAGCATTACATTTTTTTCTTTTTCTTTTTTTTTTTCATTTTTCATTTTTCTGAAGCTGGAAACAGGGAGAGACAGTCAGACAGACTCCCGCATGTGCCCGACCGGGATCCACCCGGCACGCCCACCATGGGGCGACGCTCTGCCCACCAGGGGGCGATGCTCTGCCCATCCTGGGCATCGCCATGTTGCGACCAGAGTCACTCTAGCGCCTGAGGCAGAGGCCACAGAGCCATCCCCAGCGCCCGGGCCATCTTTGCTCCAATGGAGTCTTGGCTGCGGGAGGGGAAGAGAGAGACAGAGAGAAAAGCGCGGTAGAGGGGTGGAGAAGCAAATGAGCGCTTCTCCTGTGTGCCCTGGCCGGGAATTGAACCCGGGTCCTCTGCACGCTAGGCCGACGCTCTACCGCTGAGCCAACCGGCCAGGACTCTTTTTCTTTTTAAACAAGACTTTCCCTTAAATATAATAGCAATATAGCCTGACCATGTGGTAGCACAGTGGATAGGATGTTGGCCTGGGATGCTGAAGACTCAGGTTCGAAACCCCAAGGTAACCGGCTTGAGCGTGGGCTCATCTTGCTTGAGTGTGGGCTCATCAGCTTGAGCTCGGGGTTGTCAGCTTGAGCGTGGGATCATAGACATGACCGCTTGGTGGTTGGCTTGAGCCCAAAGGTCACTGGCTTGAAGCTCAAGGTTGCTGGCCTGAGCAAGGGGTCATTGGCTCATTGGAGCCCCACTGTCAAGGCACATCTGAGGAATCAATCAATGAATAACTAAGGTGCCACAATGAAGAATTGATATTTCTGATCTTTCTTTCTCCTCCTTCTTGTATGTCTGTCCTTGACTCTCTCTCTCTCTCTTGCTAAAAAAATGAAAAATAAAAAAATAGCAATATATGTTCTTTGTGGAAAATTAAATAAGAAACACTGGAAAAGTTCAAATAGGAGAACAAATGTCACCTTCAGATTACGTGCCAACTTTAGCAATAACACATTTTATTGTATATCAAGTTACTATAATCATCTGTTAAAGAAAGGTCATTCAAGACACTCAGGGAATAAATGTATCAAGAGCTTAGTTGGGTGGTGCCCTTTATGCAGACTTTACTCAGTATACATGTCTCCAGGTGGATTAAAGGAGGTCAAGGAGTTCTATGTCCTACAGCAACTGGGGAGATAACATGCAAATCCCAATGAACTAAAACGTTAGGGCAAAGTGCAAAAGAAAACCAGCAAGGAAGACAATAATTAGTAGCTCTGAACACTGGAGTATTTTTAACTGAAGAAGACATTTTTACCTTTTGTTTTTTGTTTTTGTTTTTGTAACAGAGACAGAGAGAGGGACTGACAGACAGGAAGAGAGAGAGAAATGAGAAGCATCAAGTCTTTGTTGTGGCTCCTTTGTCTCCTTAGTTGTTCATTTGCTTTTTCATATGTGCCTTGACTGGGGGGCTGCAGCAGAGCAAGTGATCCCTTGCTCAAGCCAGCAACCTTAGGCTCAAGCCAGCGATCTTGATCTTGGAGTTTTGAACCTGAGTCCTTTAATCCCAGGTCAATGCTCTATCCACTTCGCCACCGCTTGGTTAGGCTTACCTTTCTTGATGTGCAGGGCTGCCCAATAATTTCAAAAGGGCAGTTTTTATTAAGCTTGCTTTTGTAGAAGCAGATGCCATGTCTTAGAATGGTATAGCTGCTCACTGAGGTCACATGAGTAGTGATTGGTGGAGCTGGCCTAATGTTCAGTGTCACTGACCTAAAAATCCAGGCCTTTCCTCACCTTCCTGCCACATCTCATACAATCTGGAAACAGTGCCTGCTGAGTGAAGAAGACTTGAGACCAAAAGTCATTTCAGGGGCTTTTTAGTGATGTTAGTATGACCTCATTAGGATGTGAAAGCTAAGAGTGAGAACAGAGCATATTTTCTAAGACATCCTGAAGCCTGTAGGGCAAACAGACCATCATATTAGAGTTGGTAAGATTGGGTGCCATTTTCCAAACTCTCTTGTTGTTGAAAGGCTTTTAAATCCATGTAAATGAACTGGGTAGTTGAAGTGCAGGTAGGAGTGGGGGAAGTCGACATGGGATAAAGTACAAATTCAAGGGCAGGAATTACAACTGGGCTCACTATAGGTACTGGTTGTATTTCCACCAAAAGTAGTCAGCCACTCCAAAAACCCAAAGCCATATTTGTTAAAATAAGAAAACATCCATTTTCCACCAGGACCCAAATATTAGGCTTAATTTAGCCATAGTACCAAGAATAATGAAGTTAAAATTTTACCTCTTTATCCAATATTTAGTTGCTTTACATGTCAGGAATGGTGTTAGGCATGGGTGACAGAGCTTAGATAAGAGCACCTTCAGGGACCTCAGAATCTGGGCAGAGAAAGACACTTAGAGAAAAAAGGGCATTGAAGTATGTGTGCAATTTACAGGAGTAGGTAGAGTACAGTGGGTGGGTGGAAAAAATAGATGTTTAGTTTGGGGATTTGGGAGGGGACAAGAAGATCTTCATGGACTAGTTATCTTTGAGCTAAGTTTTTTCCCCCTCGAAACAGCTTTATTGGAGTTTAATTTACATATCATACTATAACACTCATTTTAGGCATATAATTTAATGAATTTTAGTCAGTTTACAAAGTTGTGCAATTATCATCACCATCCAATTTTAGAATGGTTCCATCACCTCCAAAAGATCCCTAGTACCCATTGGCGTCACACCTCCAGGCAAACAACTCAACTTTCTGAAGTTTTGTGAAGTCAGTAGGTGCCCAGTCATCAGGGAGGGGGGAAGGAGGTTTCTGGAAAGGAGGGCAGCTTGAGCAAAAGCAGAAGCATGGACGGATGTGGTGTGCTTTAAGAAGTAGAAGCAGTTTAATAAGGCTGAAGCTCAAGGTTTGTGGAGATAGGGGTGTGTACAGTTCAGGGAGAGCAATAGAGAAACTTTCTGAGAAGTGAGTTTGTTTTCAGAGTGGAGATGTTTATTGACAGAAGGGGGCTGGGCTTCCAGCCTCTGCTTCTGGCCAGCCAAAGTGAGGGAGAAAGGACGAAGCAGGTGCCCAGTGGGGAGGGCAGCACAGCCGGGCCCTAACTGAAGAAACTACACCTGGGGCCAGCCTCAGGTGCTGGGGGCGTATTGTAGTGCCAGCAGGTCCAAGTCATTTTCCTCGGCCAGGTACTCCTTGATAAAGGGGTGGAACCTGTGGGTGTCCTTCAGCTGGGACAAGTAGCAGTTTATCACATTGGGGGGCTTGCCCAGGTGCTGGGGCAGGATGATAAGGTTAACTAGAGTCTTCGGGTGGCTGCTGTTCTTGTCCAGTGCCTCCTGAAAAATGTCCCAAAAACCTCCCAGTGGCCCTGGGCCATATAACAGTCTGCCTCCCCCTTGAGTAGCAGCAGGGTGAACACGCACTTGTTGGGTGAGACTAGCATCCTCGTCTTGGTCTTGCATTTTCTTTAGCTCCTTCCAGGTGAGGTCTAGGTGGTCCAGATTCAGCAGGATCTGCACTGTCATGGCTGTCTCCCTGAAGCAGGGTGTGCAGGGCAGCGTCTGGGTTCTGGCCATGGAAGTAGATGGAGGCGACCATTAGTAGGAAGGTGGTGTTGGTCACATCCATACTCCTGCTCATATCTTGGTCCAGCTTGGGGATGATTCTGTCCCTCTGGCTGTTGCTGGCCAAGTACTCTGCAAACATGCATGTAGCCTAGAGCTCAGGGACCAAAAAAGGCTTGATCTTATCCAGGACAACACCATATTTCCTCTGTGCCAGGTACGCTCTGTACAGGAAGATGTTGCTTTCCACCTCTCTCTCTGGACTTGATGTCTTCACCTGCCTTACCTCGTTGATGCACTGCTGGTAGCTGCCAATGGAGAGGGCATTCCTCATGTAGAACAGCTCATCCACCTTCCCAGAGCCGCCGGATGCTGGGTAGGGGCCGGAGGCACCATGTCGCTCTGGTCTCACCTATTCCTTGACAAATGAGTTTGGAGAAAAATGCAGTGTAACCACCACTCCAGTTAGCATATAGAACATTGCCATCACCCTTAACAAACCCCTTATAACCCTTCTGAATCAATTCCTGAGTCCTCTGCTTCCAAGAAACGACCATTCATAATACTACTTTTACCTGTTCTAGAACTTCATAATTACAATTGTATAGTATGTACTTATTTGTTTCTGGCTTATTCATTTATTTATTCATTTTAGAGGATAGAGAGAGAGAGAGAGAGAGAGAGAGAGAGAGAGAGAGAAGGGGGGAGGAGCAGGAAGCCTCAACTCCAACATGTGCCTTGACCGGGCAAGCCCAGGGTTTTGAACCGGCAACCTCAGCATTCCAGGTTGATGCTTTATCCACTGCGCCACCACAGGTCAGGCATGTTTATGGCTTCTTTTGCTCAACATAGTGCTCATCCATTCTGTTGAGTGTGTTTTATTGCTGAAGAGGGTTTTAAAAACACTTTTAAGTGTCTATGATTGTTTAGAAATTCCTCAAGTAATTCATTCACAATACATTCAATAGCTACTTGAGTCCCTCCTATGTGAAAGGCATAATGTGGATGTTGGGGTTACAAAAGGCAACAAGGAATTAATAGTTCCTACCTTTGTGGAACTTATGCTCTGTTGAGAGAAAGCTGGTTGTACAAAAGCTATGAAACATTTATAGCAAGATGTAGAGATTCAAGTTTATTTTTAAATTTTTTGAGAATATTTTATTTTTCTTAAAAATGACTTTATTGAGTTACATATTTTATGCCATAATATTTACTAGTTTTACGTGCATAATTCAGTAATCCATAGTAATTTTATACAGTTGTGCCACCATCACCATGATCCAATTTTAGAATATTTCCATTACCCCTAAAAGGTCCCGGTGACCATTTGCTGTCATTCTCCATTCCTATCCCTCACCTTAGGAAACCACTGATGTACTTTCTGTATAGATTTTCCTTTTCTGAACATTTCATAAAAATGGAATTATACAATGTGTCTTTTTGTGTCTGGCTTCTTTCACTTAGCACGATGTTTTTGAGGTTCATCCATATTATAGCGGGTGTTAGTACTTTGTTCTTTTATTTATGAGTAGTGTTGCATTGCATGGGTAGACCACATTTTCTTTATCTATTTTCCAGTAGATGGACATTTGGGTTACTTCTATAAGTCTTGTATGAATACATGTCTTGTGGAGACATGTCTTCATTCATTTCTCTTCGGTTGATACCTACGAGTGGAATTGTTGGGTCATATGGTGACTCTATGTTCAACATTTTGAGAAACTGCCAAACTGTTTTCTAAAGCAGATGCACCATTTTACATTTTTCACCAGCAATCAAGGGAAGTCCTAGTTTCTTCACATTCTTATCTACACAGTGTGTTTTCTGTTTTTAAAATCATTCTAGTGGGTGTGAAGTGGTATTTTATTTTTGTTTTGATTTGCATTTTACTAATGACTAATTCTGTTGAGTGTCTTTTATCTGCTTAGTGGCCACTTGTATATCTCTTTTGGTGAAATGTCATTCAAATATTTTGACCATTTAAAAATCTGGTTGTCTTCTTTCAAATTATTTGTTGTATGAAACCTCAACATGTATAAAGGACTGGCAAAGAGAGAATGGCAACTTTCAGCACCTCAACGTTAAATATGTCTATAGTCTGAGAAGGCTGAAATGGTGGGCACAGTCCTAACCTTATAGAGTTGTGCTGTCTAATAGGGTGGCCTCTAGCCAGATGCAGCTGTGGAGTATATGAAATGAGGCATGTTCAATATGAGATGTGCTGCAAGAGTAAAGTACACACCAGTTTTCAAACACTTACTATGAAAATCTGAATGGAATGTATCTCAGTATTTTTAATTCCTCCTAGCTTTATTGAGATGTATATTGTGTAAGTTTAACATGTACAATCTGATGATTTGTTACACATATACAAAATGATTGCCACAGTTAACACATTCATCACCATACATAATTACTATATATATTTTTTGTAGTGAGAACACTTAAGATCTACTTGAATTCTTTTTTTTTTTCTGTATTTTTCTGAAGCCGGAAACGGGGAGAGACAGTCAGACAGACTCCCGCATGCGCCCGACCAGGATCCACCTGGCACGCCCACCAGGGGGCGACGCTCTGCCCACCAGGGGGCGATGCTCTGCCCATCCCGGGCGTCGCTCTGTTGCGTCCAGAGCCACTCTAGCGCCTGGGGCAGAGGCTGAGGAGCTATCCCCAGCACCTGGGCCATCTTTGCTCCAGTGGAGCCTCGGCTGCGGGAGGGGAAGAGAGAGACAGAGAGGAAGGAGAGGGGGAGGGGTGGAGAAGCAGATGGGCGCTTCTCCTGTGTGCCCTGGCCGGGAATAGAACCCGGGAATTCTGCACGCCAGGCCAACACTCTACCACTGAGGCAACCGGCCAGGGCGGATTCTTGATTATATACTGAGATGATAATATTTTGGATAGATTGGCTAAAATAAAATATAGTATTAAAGTTAATTTACCTTTTTGAAAATTGTTGTAAAACATGACTATTTAAAAAAAATTGAAATTACATATAAGACTTCCAGTATATTCCTATTGCATAACACTGTTCTGGAACCTTGGCCGTCAAGAATCTGGGTCTTCTTCTGTAGAGAAATGGGAAGGCATTAATGAGTTTTCAGCAAAAAAAATTATGACTGCTTTAAAAATTTTTTGATTTATTGTGTTGACATTGTTTCAGGTGTCACACTTAATATAATATGCTGTACATACTGCTTCTCTTTTCTCCTTTTTAAAAGCTTCTCTTATATTTTATTTTTTATTTATTGACTTTACTGAGAAAGGAAGAGAGAGAGAGAGAGAGAGAGAGAGAGAGAGAGAGAAAGGAACATTGATCTGTTCCTGTATGTGCCCTGACCAGAGATTGAACTGGCAACCTCTGTGATTTGGGACAATGCTTTAACAAACTGAGCTATTTGGCCAGGGCTTTTTTTTTTTTTTTTAAAGAGAGATCACTTTGAATTAATATGGAGAATAATTTAAAGGGGACAGTGGTGACTGTCAAGAAACTGGGTAGGCAGCTTTGCAATAATCCAGTCCTTGGCAATATTACTTTTAAAAAAAAACTTAATGAAGCAGGAGTTCCAAGTATGACTTTAAAATAATTATTATATAAATTAGTTCATCCTCCTCCCTCCATGAAACACCGCTCCCTACTCTCCCCTAAGTCAGCTATTCTATTCAAGTTTGGGCCACTTAGATATTCAATCTTTTCTGGTTAGTGCTGACAAATTATTGTTTTTCCTGTTCTTAAAAGTGGGAGAACTGGTTACATTATTTAGTTTCCACTTTAAGCTTTTTAAAGGAATTAGATTACAAACACAAAGTAAGTATAGAAAAACAAGTCTGAGTATTTTTTGAACTATTCATTGAATATTAAACTTTTGGTAAATTTTTAATCAAGAATCTCATAATTGCTAGAGCTCTAAAGAAAACTCATTAGAGCTAGCTTAATGATTAGAACAGAGTAAATTTTACTTTTTCTTTTGGTGAACTTTTTTCAGAAGTACTTTTAAGATTGGGCACAAATCCTTCAGCTATTCAGAATAAAGCCTGTTCTCCAAAGTTTTTTATTTTTTTAAGGTGAAAAAAGTTAATAAACAGTCTAGAATTCTTTGTTCGTAGAAGAAAAAAAAGGCAAATAAAGTACAGTATGTTTATAAAGGTATATGCATGTATTTAAGAATCAGTTCTAGTACTTTCTGTTCCCTGGAGAATCACTGGGTAAAATTAACTTTAAGAAAATATCTGGCCCTGGCCGGTTGGCTCAGCAGTAGAGCGTCGGCCTGGCGTGCGGGGGACCCGGGTTCGATTCCCGGCCAGGGCACATAGGAGAAGCGCCCATTTGCTTCACCCCCCACCCCTTCCTTCCTCTCTGTCTCTCTCTTCCCCTCCCGCAGCCAAGGCTCCATTGGAGCAAAGATGGCCCGGGCGCTGGGGATGGCTCCTTGGCCTCTGCCCCAGGCACTAGAGTGGCTCTGGTCGCGGCAGAGCGACGTCCCGGAGGGGCAGAGCATCGCCCCCTGGTGGGCGTGCCGGGTGGATCCCGGTTGGGCGCATGCGGGAGTCTGTCTGACTGTCTCTCCCCGTTTCCAGCTTCAGGAAAAAAAAAAAAAGAAAAAAAAAAAAAAGAAAACATCTATCAGGCCTCTCAAAGGTTAAATTAAATTGAGGTGTGCTACTGGCAATTTGATTATGTTTTCTTCTCTTCAGATTAGTCATCTAATATAGATTGGAGCCCTATTTTTATATGTCTGTATAGGTCACCTGAAAGTCTGGTTCAAAATTCTAATGTTTTTTTTCCTTTACGAAAAATTTCTCTCAGAAGGTAACCTTTGTCTCCTCTGGGCATAATAGAAGTGTTTATATAAAAATAGCAATGGAAAATGAATTATATTTTGTGACATACTGAGTTGTAAAACAAAATTATACTTCTGTACTCTGCAGGTACTCTTTTCTTTTTCCAAATGTGTAGGTGTAGAAGAAGAGGTTCGGAAGAGATTTGAGCTGCTATTATAGTTGTTTGAGAGAGAAGAATTAGGGTTGTCATTATAGACAGGAGGAAACCAGGACCATGGTCATGGGTTTTGAGCTAGTCAAGAACCGTGTGTGTGTGTGTGTGTGTGTGTGTGTGTGTGTGTGTGTGTGTGTTTCTGCCACAAACCTGCCCCTGATATCTGACATTTCTGGTATTAGCTTATTCCTTGTGTTTTAATGGCTCCTTAATAATACCTCTAGAAATTTATTCTTCCCTCCTAAAATCCTCCAGCCGTCACACTTCGTCACTTTCTACTCTTTTTTTCTGCAGTCATTGCCAGATGCCCAGTTCAATCTTCTTCCTTGAAAAAAAATATATTTTCAGGTTTTCTGTCATTCTTTCCAGCACTACTTTTGCACAATTTTTGGTGATTTAAATACAGTGATTCTCATTATTTTTGGTAATTGTACTCTGTAAAGGAACCATGAACACTGAATTTATGAATGCTGAACCACTGCTGCTGGGGGAAATACAGAGTTAGATACCAAGGACTGGGTTAACCTTACCAGGTAAATAGGCAAGATCTGGAAATACAACTACAATTGGAATCACCTCCTGGCGGAGCTTATGTCAGTCCACCATCATCCTCCAAGAAACCCTATTCTTTGCACAACTGAAAAGTTAAGTGGGGATGTATATACTGAGAATCACCATCCACGCATTTCTTGGGAATTTCATGGTAACATGAATTGCTACAATTTCCTCAGATATGGTATTGTTCTTTATGTTCCATTTTGAGTGAAAGGGGTAACCCTGGGGGTTTCCATTTGGTTCATCTCACCTGTGGATGAGAATAATGGGTTTTTGGGACTCTGGTAACTATTTACATCTTTAAAGCTTTCCACTTTTCTTGGCCAACAGAAAGAATTGAAAGCTACTGTTTTCTTTCAGAGGAAAAGTATTTTTTAAACCTTTTTGATATAAATTTTACATGTAGCTAATATGCTAAGCTGAGCAATTGTAAAATTATTTTCATCATTGCATTTATTGTGTCAACCAAATCTTTGGCTCCAAATATGCTGTTCCTGTAAAAATTTCATTTCAGCTGTCAGGGTAATCAAAATTGTTTAAAGCTTTCTTTGAATACTGACTTGAAATGAAATAATACAATATGCTATCAAATGCCAGGTTCTACAGAAGGAAGGTACCAGATAGAGATAGGTTTTACATTTTTTAAAAGTCAATTAAGAGGCCTTGACCTGTGGTGGCGCAGTGGATAAAGCGTCGACCTGGAATGCTGAGGTCGCCGGTTCAAAACCCTGGGCTTGCCTGGTCAAGGCACATATGGGAGTTGAAGCTTCCTGCTTCTCTCTCTGTCTCTCTCTCTCCTCTAAAATGAATAAATAAATAAAGAAACTTGAGGCCTTTAAAAGTCAATTAAAATTTTATTTTACTTTGAGATAATTTGAAGTAACTGTTCCTGACATGTATAATTTTAGAGTATATCAGGTGGCTTTTCAACCCAAAATCAGATTTGGGAGTGCATAATTAAACACATAAAATGCAGAACAATACCTCATTTATTTAAATTATCTTCTGTGCCACAGTTTACAATGTGTACTGGTGTTTTTGTAACGTTGTTGCATTACATAGGCAGAAAAATAAAATGATGACGACAAGTTTTATCTTTAAAACTTTGACATACAGATCTGTATTTCTAAAACAGCACAAGCTTCAGATGTCTATAAGCTACAGGATCTTCTTATTCTATTACAGAATAACAATGTTGTTGAGGTTGGGGATGACACAAATATGGAAATGAGAAACAAATTTTGGAGAGAACTCACTGAGTAGTCAAAAGGCTATGCAAAATATTGTTCAAAGGAAATTTCTATTTTAAAACAATACCTAGCTTAGTAAAAAACCAAAACAACCCAAGAACATAAGACTGAATCTTGGGAGATACTATGAGAATAAAAGTACCAGGTTGGGTATTGTGTGAGTTTGCCATTCTGGAGCAGCAGAGATGGACAGTTTTCATTCTCCTCACACCTCTTCTTTATTGAAAACCTCTTGGCAACCTTCCCATCTGTCCTCAGACTTCTTCCTCTGACTGCTGTTGTATTTGCCTCTTAGAATTTTTTTTTTTGCTTTTAGTGTTTATTTATCCATCCATCCTTCCATCCAATAACCTTTTGTTGATCACCGCTTTACAGGAAGTTAATTATAGTAGGCTTGATAATTGGAAATGATGTTGGTCTGTATTACCTAACCACTCAGACACAGGGAAAACTTCAGGGAAAAAGTGAATCAATTGATTCACCAATTTCCAGGGTCTAGATCTTGGCATTATTATTTTTTGCTGACTAGCTTTATGAACTGGTCTTTGTATCAGACACTGGCATGGGATTAAGATAAAACAGACATCAATTAGCAAATTGGAAATGGGAATCAATCAGGTGGAATGAGAATGCGGGATGTAAAGAGGGAGAGAGAGGCTAGGGAAAAAGGGGTTAAGAAAAGTTGTGGGGTGATTAAATATTTCCATCACCATCTCATATGCCTAATATCTGTTAGTAGGTGCCCCCTAAAATTTCCATGACATTATATTGCTTTATAACTAGCAAAGGTCCCCTCTCCAGCCCCATTCCTATTTTCCACTGGGGCACCATAATGCCTCTGTTTTTAACCTCTGAATTCAATCTTCCTAATATGTTTCATCTACGTGTCTTATGTCCCTTTCCGATATGGCAGAGTCCTGTCCTAATGGCCAGTCTTTCCACCTTGATTAACTAGCCAATGAAAATACTTAAAGGGGACATTCAACAATGCAGCAACTGTAGTGGCTTTAATGGAGCTTAGCAAACAGACAAGGCTTTCACTACTAAGCACACATACTATGTAATCAGTTACCTATTAATAGTCTTTCTTAAAAAATAATGAAAATGGCCTCTATTTTCAGATGACACAATTGTCTGCCCAGAAAATCTGGAGGACTCTATCAAAAATAGTTTTAGAAGTAATAAGTGACTATAAGACACAAGACAGACATACAAAGTCAATGGTATTTCTCTGTAACTAAAATGAGCATATATACACCTAAATTAAAATACAATATTATTTACAATTACTAAAAGAAAAAAATAAAGAGAAAACTTCAAAATACCAATGAAAGAAATCAAAACAGATCCAAATAAATGGAAAGACATACTGAATGTAATAAATATTTCAATTCTCTTCAAACTGACATACAGTTTCAACACAATTCTTACCAAGTACAAAATTACATATGTTTATAAGTGAATACAGGATGACTACAGAATTTACATGGAAAGGTAAAGGACTAAGAATAGTCAAAAGAATCTTGAAAAAGAAAAGATCAAAGTGGTAGGAATCATTCCACCCAAGACTCACAGCATAGCTATATCAATCAAACCTGTGCAAAATGCAATATTGACAGAGGAATAGACATATAGATCAATGGAACAGAACAGAAGACCCAGAAATAGATCCACAAAATATGCTTAACTGGTTATTTGATCTTTATTGAGGTGAAATTCATGTAACATAAAGTTAACCATTTTTTTAAATTAATTTGAATGGGGTGACATTGATAAATCAGGGTACATATGTTCAGAGAAAACATCTCTAGGTTATTTTGACATTTGATTATGCTGCATTCCCATCACCCAAAGTCCAATTGTCTTCCGTCACCTTCTAACTGGTTTTCTTTATGCCCCTCCCTTCCCCCAACCCCCTCCCTCTCTTCCCCCCCACCCCGTAACCCCCACACTCTTGTCCATGTCTCTGAGTCTCATTTTTATGTCCCACATATGTATAGAATCATATACTGAGCGAAATAAGTAAATCAGAAAAAACTAAGAACTATGATTCCAAAGTTAACTATTTTTAAAATGAAACAAATCAGTGGCATTTAGTACTCTTACAATAGGTGCAACCACCACCTCTCTCCAGTTCCAAAATATTTTTATCATTCCAAAATACACCCCCATGCCCATTAAATAGTTACTCACCATTTCTTCAACCACCCATCTGCTTTCTGTGAATTTACCTATTCCAAATATTTTACATAAATAAAATCATACAACATATGACCTTAGTGTCTGGCTTCTTTCATTTAGCATTGTTTCTGAGATTTATTCATGTTGTAGCATGTAATCAAGACTTTATTCTTATGGTTGAATAGTATCTCATCAAATGTATTTACAATATTTACATATACTTATCCAATTTTATTCATTCATAGACATTTGGGTTGTTTCTAACTTTGGCTATTGCCAATGGTGCTGCTCTAAATATTAATATGCAAGTCTTTGTTTGAGAGCCTGTTTTCAATTCTTTTGGTTATATACCAAGAGTAGAATCACTGGGTCATATGGTTATTCTGTGTTTAACTTTTTGAGGATCTAAGAAACTGTTTCCATAGCAATCAAACCATTTAACATTCCCACCAGCAATATGCAAGGTTTCTAGTTATCTATGTCCTAGCCAATATTAGTAATCTTGATATGAGCTTTGCCAAAATACCACTCCCCATTCAGTAGCCAGTAATTGTTCTTTCCCAAATTCCTCTTTAGTAAATGGCAGGAGGGGTACATAAATCTTCAGCTACAAGTTTTTCTCCTTTGGGGTATGGAGCAGTGAATTCAGATACGTAAACAGTAGAACAGATTGCTAAAAATGGCTTCAATACTTTTCAGCTCCTCCCATCAAGAGATGGCATCTATTTCCTTATCCTTGAAATTGAAGTTGGGTGTGGGACTTGCTTTGACCAATGGAAAGTAGAGGAAGTGACATCAATGTGGCTTCTGCTTTTGTTTACTTGGGACCTTGTAACCACTGTGAAGGAACCCAGGTGATCCTGTTATATGATGAAAGGCATGTGGCCTTGTTGTTCCAGCTTGCCAACAACCACAGATGTGTGAGACCACCTTAGATGATCTAGCCACTAGTCAGTTGTCTATGTGATCTGCCTCAATGCCTTTTTGGGCTTTTTGTTTGTTGGGTTTTTTTGTTTGTTTTGTTTTTGTTAAAGGAGAGGGAGTTCTTTGTTACTTTGTATAACTCGAATGCAGTTGGAGCCCCATATGGTTCAGTCCCTTATCAGTGTTACTTTAAAAGAAACAGCACTGTGGCAGAAAAACATAGTTGACAATTCACATCTATATTCAGTCTCTTGGGGAAAAAATGCCAGCAAGAGAGTACATTCTAATTGTAGCAAAGCTTAAAAAAGCATTTTCTTTAGACATCTTTATTGTTCTTTTTTTTTTCTCCAGAGACAGAGAGTCAGAGAGAGGGATAGATAGGGACAGACAGACAGGAATGGAGAGAGATGAGAAGCATCAATCATCAGTTTTTCGTTGCGACACCTTAGTTGTTCATTGATTGCTTTCTCATATGTGCCTTGACCATGGGCCTTCAGCAGACCGAGAACCCCTTGCTCAAGCCAGTGATCTTGGCTCCAAGCTGGTGAGCTTTGCTCAAACCAGATGAGCCTGCGCTCAAGCTGGTGACCTCAGGGTTTCGAACCTGGGCCCTCCGCATCTCAGTTCGACGCTGTATACACTGTGCCACCGCCTGGTCAGGCTGTTCTTAATCTTTCTAATATGCTCTTCAATAACATTCTTAAAAGTTCTTCCTTGAAGTGGTTCACGAAAATATAAAATGTTGTTTTCTCCTTGTTTTTTTAGCCTTTAAAAACTCTTCCCCGAACTCAAAATGCACGGCTCTTCTGTCTCTTGATGATGAATTCCCACTCAAGTATATAGCTAAAACTCTCTTTGTTGTCCTCTCATCTAAACTGTCCCCTTACCACTGTGACATTCCCTCATTTACTTTCTCTTTCTTTTCCACCCCCGTGTTGTTCATGCACAGTGATGTCTTTCTAAAAGTTAGTGCTTTCTGCATCAGACCCTCTACGATACATTTGGACCTTTGGGGTGAGTAATCTCTTTTTATTTCTCTAAGAATCATTTCATTATTCAGACTCCATACACTACAGGAGAAACTTGATGTTTAACTCTCAAGTAAAATTCCTTCCCCTTTAGTGATGGGAGGAAAGTATGAAGGGCTGAAACATTCATTATTAACATAGCCTTATGTAAGTTTTTATTATGTAAATATGGAAGAATGTGGTGTAAATATACTTAAAAAAGTCTTATCTCTGAAACAAAATTTGAAATAACATGAACCTCCCCAAATGAGAAAAAAAATCAGTCATCACAAATGTTTAAAACTCATATACTGAGTGACTTTAAAACTCTATTTATGCTATTGTTAGGGTAGCTGATAAACAGAACTACATGATACTATTCTTTGTCTGTTTTATGAGAAAATTATTTTTAAATTTTAGAAGTTTGAATTATAGAAGGTGTTCCAGAAAAAATAGCAAAAACCCTGCTTAAAGGGACTTTGCCATTCTGTCCTGTTGTACTTGCTTTTGTGGCTGAGGCGAGGGGAAAAGGATTAGGAAGAACTAGGAAATGAGGGTTAAATTTTTAAAAAGATTTTATTGATTTTAGAGAGATGATAGAGAGAGAAATGTGGGGGGATTCAATGAGCTGCTGCAGGGAAAGAGCCTGGCCTACATTGTAAGTGCTGAATAAATGTGAGATACTTTTGTGTTGTTACCACATCCACCGTGTTGAAAGCATGCACTCTCAATTTCATAGAACTCTTGGAGTTGCTAATATGGTTTGATGACCAGACTACCTTGCTATCATTTGAAACTTCTGGGTCTTGGATCCCTCCTAATCTTTAATGACTGAGATAGTATGAGGAAGACATAGTTAATGATCCCTTCTTAATCTCACTGTAAAGAGAACTGCATGGCAGCTGTCATTTTCTATTTTCCTGCCCCATCTTCTGGGAAAACAGTAACTTCTTACTCAGGAGGTTGGTATGTTTTTCAGGCAAGATTAAGCCATTCTGAGAGAGGGGAAATTACCCATATCTTCTTATTTACTGACCTTTTTGGGAAAATTACTGCTATTTGCATTCTTCTTTATTAAATGGCAGAAAAATTCTTTAAAAGCAATTAATGAAAGTATTTATTTCTAACTATATTAAAGCCAAATTTTCTGTCTCTAGTTAAAATGGCAGGTAGATTGAATCCTTGACAGTATGATTAGGGGTTTCCATGGCAACCAGATAGAAACAAGGGAGGAGACCAAGTTCTGGGCATTTGTACTTTTCTCCCACTCATTGGGGACCCTACGGAACATGTTTGTGGATGGCACCTTACCATGGTACTTGGTGCACTCAAGTCTAGAGTTTCAAATCCTCCTTTCTACCCAAGGTAGGGCAAAGAGATCCCAGTGAATAATCATATCATAGATTGGATGATATTTTTCAGTCCATAAAATGTTTTTATTTATATTAGTTTATTTAATCATGTTATCACTCTAAGGTAAGTCATCTTCATTTTAAAGGTGAGAAAGCAGGTTCAGAAAATAAAATGGTTTGGTAGAGCCAAGTGGCAGAGCCAGGGCCTGTACCATCCAGCTACTAAGCTGGCCACTAATCATTTTTTTCCTTGGAAACTTTCCTGACTCTCTTGCTTCCTTTCATTCCTATCATAATCCCATAATAATCAATGGCTATTTTTGATCCACAGTGCATCTTCTGCCTTCTTTCTGACTTCTTAGTTTCTTGTCTTTATTCCAATGCATTCTACACATAGCAGCATGAATACTTTCTTCAGCTTTTATTTGGATTAGGTCATTCCCATTCTAAACATAACTCTCAATTACCTTTGGAATAAAATTAAATCACTTTTTATATACTCTAAAGCAAGGGTCCCCAAACTTTTTACACAGGGGGCCAGTTCACTGTCCCTCAGACCGTTGGAGGGCCGCCACATACAGTGCTCCTCTCACTGACCACCAGTGAAAGAGGTGCCCCTTCCAGAAGTGCAGCAGGGGCCAGATAAATGACCTCAGGGGGCCACATGCGGCCCGCGGGCCGTAGTTTGGGGACGCCTGCAAAGTCTTCAGTCTGTAAACTCCTCCACTTGATGGCCCCCTTGCCTACCCCACTCTGTTTAGACATCCTACTCCAGCTTCATAAGCTTACCCACGCTCCTCACAGATAGTGCACATTTATACCTATCTGTTAACCCATGAACCTCTGAATATGTTACCTCTCCTGTTCAAAATGCATCCCTCTTCATTTTACTAAAAACAATTTGCTTAAATTTGTTTAACTCAGTGTTAACCAAATTTATTTTACCAGGGAACACTTTTGCTCACAAGATAGGTATTAAAGCTGTGCTGGATAGCTTCTGTCTAGCTTTTGTTCCTCCAAGTCTACCCTCAATCTTCTTCCACTCTGCTATATGTTCATGAGGGAGGCTGACCAGTATAAATCACATCAACAGTTCCTCATTGGGCACTGTCATGGTTAGTTTTATGTGTCAATTTGGCTGGGCTGTATTATCCACTTATTTAATCAAGAATGAATCTAGAAGAGTAATGGCGGGGTAGGAAGCGATACCGATAAATCTCCCCCAAAACTCAACAAGATCTTCAACCAGAAACAGAAAAACCTATACTTGGAGCTTCCAGATGCTTCGCAATACACCCAAAGGTATGATTGAGTGAAAAATTGGCTAAATATATAACCAAACCCCGAAGGAAATAGGGAGTAAGAAATGCTCCTCCTTCCTCACTAACCTACACAGGGCGGCTTTCTCTGGTAACTGTGAATATAGAAACTGAGGCGGGCAAAGGGGGTGAATAGATCCAGGCCGCCGCAGCACAAACGGCGGAACCAGGCTGTGGCATAGAGATCCAAGCCGAGGAAAATCTGATCCTGTGGCAACCCAGGCAATACAAGCTAACACTCGCGCCAAACCCAAACAAAGAAAGAAAAGCAGAGCGGCCATTTTACCCGGTCTCCTGGTTGGTGCGCAGTTAGTGGGCGAGAATTTCTTCCTGGGAAAGCCACGCACGGGAGGGAGTGAGAACTAATTCCAATGGTGGAGATTTTCCGTGTTGGAGGGTGTTTCACTCAGAGGGAACCGCAGCCGGCCTCATATCCTGGTGTGCGCGCGCAGATAGGTAGTGAGCGATTCCTCCGAGTGCCTCGGCAGTGCGCGCCCGTGTTATCGCACAGAGGGGCAGAGTCAGGGGCCTTTGTGTGGGCCAAAGCGGAATCTCGAGCCGCCCCAGCACCTTGCAAAAGCCGCGCACGGGGACGGAGTGAGACTCAATTCCAACGCTACAACTTTTCCCTGCGGTTGGGGGTTTCACTCAGAGCGTGAGACTGCTGGCCGGATATCCTGGTCGCAGACAGTGAGTGAGAGTTTCCTCCAAGCGCCCCGGAAGTGGGCGCCCGCTTGTGTTACCGGACAGAGTGGCAGAGCCAGAGGTCTTTGAGTGGGCAGAAAGCCCGCCTGATTATGCTAGCAGCTTTGACTGACTGAGCCTTACCCAGAGCCCTGTGCTGAGTGGAAATAGAGTGGGGAGTTGCCAGCTCTTTGAGCCTCTTACTATCCAGGCAGAGGCAGCAGCAACCCCATAGCTGGATTATCAGGCTACTAATGGAGGAAGGAAAGACTAGGAGAAAGGCTCCAGGAACACGGACTCTCTCACTGTCGGAGCCTATAAATGCTATTGAGCTTCGACTGCCAACGAGACTAAAGCACAATACATGACATTGCCATAGAGACTTATCAACTGCAAACCTCTACCTGAGCGTGCCAAAGGGGCAGAACCCGGGGTACAGAGTCACCGACCAGGAAGAGGGAGAGAAAAGAAAAAGCAAGAAGATAACCTCTCAAAATCAAGAATAATCTGCAGACTTTATAACCTATCCCATTTTATTATATTTGTTCGTGTGTTTCTCTTATCTTCATTCTTGAGACTTTTTTTTCCTCCTCCAATTTGGCCAATTAACTCTCTACCGGTCTTACTCTCTCCTCTCCTTGAACTACACTACCCATAAGTGTTACATCTCCCATTATCTTTTCTCTTCTCTTCCTTTCTCTCTATGAGGGTTGCACTCCAAAACCCTTAACTCTCTCTCTCTCTCTCCTTTCTTTTTTCTTCTTTTAGTGGTTCCCTCTTTTTTTCTCTCTCTCTCTTTCTTTTCTCCCTCTATATTAGTTTCTTCCTTTCTCCTTTACATCTCCTCTCATTCAAACCTCAATAACAAACAAATTATCTTATCTGGGACTCAAACCTATGTTTGTGGCATTTTGGGGGGTTTTTACTTCACCTTTTTAACGCACTAGCAGTGCTCCCATCCCTGGCTCTCCATATTATCTAGTTCTTGTTCCACTAAATACAATAGTAAGTTTTTAATTTGTCCCCCCAGTTTTCCATTTTCCTCTTATTCCTCTCATCATAACTCTTAGAAAACCAACACCTAAAAGCAAATCATTTTATTCTTGACCCAAATTTTTTCCTTATTTGCTTTTTGTGGGTCCATACGCTCTTTTTTTTTCTTTTTTCTTTCTTTTTTTTTTTTTCTTTTTTTTTCTTTCTCTCTTTTTTGCCCCTTTATTACTTTTCCCCAATTCAGGCCCTCCATCACAGGCATTGTTTGTTATAACTCACAGTCCACCACAAGATTCTCTCAAGAAAGAGGGGAGAGGAGAGGAGAGGAAAAAAAGAGGGGGGAAATAATTTCCTTTTTTTTAAAAAAAATTTTATTTTATTTTATTTTTCTTTATTTCATTATTAATTTTTTTTAAAAAAACAACTCTTTTTGATTTGTTATTTTTTAATTTTTTTTAACTTTTTATTCTTTATTAAATCTCATTAATACTATCAACAAAACCACCCTCAGATGCCATTAAGGAAGAGAAAATCGAATATCATGGATACAAAAGAAAGAGAGGTAACACAGCTAGATGAGGAAAAATCTATGGAGAAAAAATTTAATATATTGGAAACCTTGGAGCTAAATGACAGAGAATTCAAGATAGAAATCCTAAAAATCCTCCGAGATATACAAGAAAACACAGAAAGGCAATTTAGGGAGCTCAGAAAACAACTCAATGAACACAAAGAATATATGTCCAAGGAAATTGAAACTATAAAAACAAATCAAACAGAAATGAAAAACTCAATTCACAAGCTGAAAAACGAAATAACAAGCTTAGCTAATAGAACAGGTCAGATAGAAGAGAGGATTAGTGAAATAGAAGACAAGCAACTTGAGGCACAACAGAGAGAAGAAGAAAGAGACTCAAAAATTAAAAAAAATGAGATAGCCCTACAAGAATTATCTGACTCCATCAAAAAGAATAACATAAGAATAATAGGTATATCAGAGGGAGAAGAGAGAGAAAATGGAATGGAGAACATACTCAAACAAATAATAGATGAGAACTTCCCAAGCCTGTGGAAAGAACTAAAGCCTCAAGTTCAAGAAGCAAACAGAACTCCGAGTTTTCTTAACCCCAACAAACCTACTCCAAGGCATATCATAATGAAATTGACACAAACCAACAGCAAAGAAAAAATTCTCAAGGCAGCCAGGGAAAAGAAGAATACAACATATAAAGGAAGGCCCATTAGATTATCATCAGATTTCTCAGCAGAAACTCTACAAGCTAGAAGAGAGTGGACCCCAATATTTAAAGTTCTGAAAGAGAGGAACTATCAGCCACGAATACTATACCCATCAAAGCTATCCTTCAAATACGAAGGAGAAATAAAAACATTCACAGATACAGAAAAGATGAGGGAATTTATCATCAGAAAACCCCCACTCCAGGAATTACTAAAGGGGGTTCTCCAATCAGATACAAAGAACAAAAAAAAACAGAGCCACAAGTAAAAGCTCCAAGAAGAACACAATAAACCCAAATTTAAACTGTGACAACAACAAAAAGAAAGAGGGAGAGAAGATGGAGATTAACAGTAGCAAAGGACGATGGAGTGCAAAAGTACTCACAAAATAGTTCGCTACAATGAACAGGGTAGGAACCCTTTTCATTACTCAAAGGTAACCACCATTGAAAAAACCGCCACAGAAGCACATGAGATAAAAAAGATAGCAACAGAGGAAAGATGTATGGAATACAACCAAATAAAAACAAAAGATAGAAAAACGAAAGAGAAGGATCAAACAAGACACAAAACTAACAGAAAGCAAGATATAAAATGGCAATAGGGAACTCACAAGTATCAATAATTACACTAAATGTAAACGGATTAAACTCACCAATAAAAAGGCACAGAGTAGCAGAATGGATTAAAAAAGAAAATCCAACTGTATGCTGCCTACAGGAAACTCATCTAAGTAACAAGGATAAAAACAAATTAAAGTGAAAGGCTGGAAAACAATACTCCAAGCAAATAACATCCAAAAAAAAGCAGGTGTAGCAATACTCATATCGGATAATGCTGACTACAAGACAGGAAAAGTACTCAGAATCAAAAATGGCCATTTCATAATGGCTAAGGGGACACTGAATCAAGAAGACATAACAATTCTTAATATATATGCACCAAACCAAGGAGCACCAAAATATATAAGACAGCTACTTATTGATCTTAAAACAAAAACTGACAAAAATACAATCATACTTGGAGACCTCAATACACCGCTGACGGCTCTAGATCGGTCATCCAAACAGAGAATCAACAAAGACATAGTGGCCTTAAACAAAACACTAGAGCACCTGGATATATAGACATCTACAGGACATTTCATCCCAAAGTGACTGAGTATACATTTTTCTCCAGTGTACATGGATCATTCTCAAGAATTGACCATATGTTGGGCCACAAAAACAACATCAGCAAATTCAGAAAAATTGAAGTTGTACCAAGCATATTTTCTGATCATAAAGCCTTGAAACTAGAATTCAACTGCAAAAAAGAGGAAAAAAATCCCACAAAAATGTGGAAACTAAACAACATACTTTTAAAAAATGAATGGGTCAAAGAAGAAATAAGTGCAGAGATCAAAAGATATATACAGACTAATGAAAATGACAATACGACATATCAGAATCTATGGGATGCAGCAAAAGCAGTGATAAGAGGGAAGTTCATATCGCTTCAGGCATATATGAACAAACAAGAGAGAGCCCAAGTGAACCACTTAACTTCTCACCTTAAGGAACTAGAAAAAGAAGAACAAAGACAATCCAAAACCAGCCGAAGAAAGGAGATAATAAAAATCAGAGCAGAAATAAATGAATTAGAGAACAGAAAAACTATAGAAAAAATTAATAGAACAAGGAGCTGGTTCTTTGAAAAGATCAACAAAATTGACAAACCCTTGGCAAGACTTACCAAGGAAAAAAGAGAAAGAACTCATATAAACAAAATCCAAAATGAAAGAGGAGAAATCACCACGGACACCATAGATATACAAAGAATTACTGTAGAATACTATGAAAAACTTTATGCCACTAAATTCAACAACCTAGAAGAAATGGATAAATTCCTAGAACAATACAACCTTCCTAGACTGAGTCAAGAAGAAGCAGAAAGCCTAAACAGACCTATCAGTAGAGAAGAAATAGAAAAAACCATTAAAAACCTCCCCAAAAATAAAAGTCCAGGCCCTGACGGCTATACCAGCGAATTTTATCAAACATTCAAAGAAGACTTGGTTCCTATTCTACTCAAAGTCTTCCAAAAAATTGAAGAAGAAGCAATACTTCCAAACACATTTTATGAGGCCAACATAACCCTCATACCAAAACCAGGCAAGGATGGCACAAAAAAAGAAAACTACAGACCAATATCTCTAATGAATACAGATGCTAAAATACTAAACAAAATACTAGCAAATCGAATACAACAACATATTAAAAAAATAATACATCATGATCAAGTGGGATTCATCCCAGAATCTCAAGGATGGTTCAACATACGTAAAACGGTTAATGTAATACACCATATCAACAAAACAAAGAACAAAAACCACATGATCTTATCAATAGATGCAGAAAAGGCTTTCGATAAAATACAACACAATTTTATGTTTAAGACTCTCAACAAAATGGGTATAGAAGGAAAATATCTCAACATGATAAAGGCCATATATGATAAACCATCAGCTAACATCATATTAAATGGCACTAAACTGAAGGCTTTCCCCCTTAAATCAGGAACAAGACAGGGTTGTCCACTCTCTCCACTCTTATTTAATGTGGTACTAGAGGTTCTAGCCAGAGCAATCAGACAAGACAAAGAAATAAAAGGCATCCATATCGGAAAAGAAGAAGTAAAGGTATCACTTTTTGCAGATGATATGATCCTATACATCGAAAACCCCAAAGAATCCACAAAAAGACTACTAGAAACAATAAGCCAATACAGTAAGGTCGCAGGATACAAAATTAACATTCAGAAGTCAATAGCCTTTCTATATGCCAACAATGAAACAACTGAGAAGGAACTCAAAAGAATAATCCCCTTCACGATTGCAACAAAAAAAATAAAATACTTAGGAATAAACATAACAAAGAATGTAAAGGACTTATATAATGAAAACTATAAACCATTGTTAAGGGAAATTGAAAAAGATATAATGAGATGGAAGAATATACCTTGTTCTTGGCTAGGAAGAATAAATATAATCAAGATGGCTATATTACCCAAAGCAATATACAAATTTAATGCAATTCCCATCAAACTTCCAATGACATTTTTTAAAGAAATAGAGCAAAAAGTCATCAGATTTATATGGAACTATAAAAAACCCCGAATAGCCAAAGCAATCCTAAAGAAAAAGAATGAAGCTTGGGGCATAACAATACCTGACTTCAAACTATATTATAGGGCCAGGACAATCTAAACAGCATGGTATTGGCAGAAAAATAGACACTCAGACCAATGGAACAGAATAGAAAGTCCAGAAATAAAACCACATATATATAGTCAAATAATTTTTGATAAAGGGGCCAACAACACACAATGGAGAAAAGAAAGCCTCTTCAATAAATGGTGCTGGGAAAACTGGAAAGCCACACACATGCAAAAGAATGAAACTGGACTACAGTCTCTCCCCCTGTACAGAAATTAACTCAAAATGGATCAAAGATCTAAACATAAGACCTGAAACAATTAAGTACATAGAAGAAGACATAGGTACTCAACTCATGGACCTGGGTTTTAAAGAGCATTTTATGAATTTGACTCCAATGGCAAGAGAAGTGAAGGCAAAAATTAATGAATGGGACTACATCAGACTAAGAAGTTTTTGCTCAGCAAGAGAAACTGATAACAAAATAAACAGAAAGCCAACTAAATGGGAAATGATATTTTCAAACAACAGCTCAGATAAGGGCCTAATATCCAAAATATACAAAGAACTCATAAAACTCAACAACAAACAAACAAACAATCCCATAAAAAAATGGGAAGAGGATATGAATAGACACTTCTCCCAGGAAGAAATACAAATGGCCAACAGATATATGAAAAGATGCTCATCTTCGTTAGCTATTAGAGAAATGCAAATCAAAATGGCAATGAGATACCACCTCACACCTGTTCGATTAGCTGTTATTAGCAAGTCAGGTAATAGCAAATGTTGGAGAGGCTGTGGAGAAAAAGGAACCCTCATCCACTGTTGGTGGGAATGTAAAGTAGTACAACCATTATGGAAGAAAGTATGGTGGTTCCTCAAAAAACTGAAAATAGAACTACCTTATGACCCAGCAATTCCTCTACTGGGTATATATCCCCAAAATTCAGAAATATTGATACGTAAAGACACATGCAGCCCCATGTTTATTGCAGCATTGTTCACAGTGGCCAGGACATGGAAACAACCAAAAAGCCCGTCAATAGATGACTGGATAAAGAAGATGTGGCACATATACACTATGGAATACTACTCAGCCATAAGAAATGATGACATCGGAACATTTACAGCAAAATGGTGGGATCTTGATAACATGATACGAAGCAAAATAAGTAAATCAGAAAAAAACAGGAACTGTATTATTCCATACGTAGGTGGGACATAATAGTGAAACTAAGAGACATTGATAAGAGTGTGGTGGTTATGGGGGGGAGGGGGGAATGGGAGAGGGAAAGGGGGAGGGGGAGGGGCACAGAGAGAACAAGATAGAGGGTGACGGAGGACAATCTGACTTGGGTGGTGGGTATGCAACATAATTGAACGACAAGATAACCTGGACTTGTTATCTTTGAATATATGTATCCTGATTTATTGATGTCACCCCATTAAAAAAATAAAATTATAAAAAAAAAAAAGATATTTTGTAGATGTAGCTAATATCTACATTGAGTACACTTTAAGTAAAGCAGATTCATAATGTAGATGGGCCTCATCCAATCAGTTTAAGGCCTTGAGAGCAAAAAAGAGATTCCCCCCCCAAAAATTGTAGCTCCACTTGACCTGTGGTGGCACAGTGGATAAAGCGTTGACCTGGAATGCTGAGGTCGCCGGTTGGAAACCCTGGGCTTGCCTGGTCAAGGCACATATGGGAGTTGATGCTTCCAGCTCCTCCCCCACTTCTCTCTCTGTGTCTCTCCTCTCTCTCTCTCTCTCTCTGTCTCTCCCTCTCCTCTCTAAAATGAATAAATTAAAAAAAATAAAAAAAAAGAAATTGTAGCTCTAGTTTGCAATATCACTTTCTTCCCCCTAATCGCATGAACCGGTTCCTTAAAATTAATCTCTTTCTCTCTCTCTCAAAATATTGGTTTTGTTTCTCTGGAGAACCCTGCTGATACACTCTTTAACTCCTGGGTTGGTTTGGCCAGTGAGGCCTACCTGTAGAAGATTAGAAGTAGAGTGGTGTTAAGGTATTTATTCCTTAGGTCACACTCTACTGAGTTGCTTATAGTTGATGATGTCTGTGAATGGAAATCCCAGCTCTGATCTGGAGTCTTTTCCCTGTGACTCTCCTTGATTCTGGTTTTAGTAAACCATCCCACATTGTTTTCCCTTGGAGTGTAGGGATGGTCACAACTCTCTTCTATTACTAGACCTGGGGTCCTGCACTATCTCTTGTGGTTTCTCTACACTCTCTTCCTCTTTGCAAATAGCCCATTATTAAACTTTCCTAAATTGCACTATTTGATGAGCCATTTGTTTCCTGACATGACCTTGACTGCTATATCTCAATGAATTAGTGTTCCAAGGAATATACTTTGGGAAACTATGTTTCAACTTCAAGCTTTCTCTTACTAGGATGGTAAAACTATAGGGTTCACTGTGTTTCAAAGCAGCCTAGGAGAAGTGAGGATAGACTTCATAGAAAATGACATTCATGTATTAAGGGTTGAACTATGGATAGGTTTAATTGAGCTGGTAGGTGTGGCAACAGAGACTAAAAACTAACATTTGTGAACTTGACAATTATAAAATGCTTCTGCACATTTTATCTCATTTAATCTTCTCAACAATCCTCTTAGGTGGGCAATTATCTTGTGTAACAGATAATCAAGGAGATAAGCAAATAAGCAGAGATGTCAGGGACTCATGAGAAATTTGTCTAATTAAAGTGGAGAGTTCTTCATGAAAATTAGGGAAGAATAAGGTTTCCATAGGTCAGGTAGGGCCAAATTATTTGCGATCTTGAGGGTAGAGGTGAGTAATTGGATTTGATACATGAAACTTCAGAGAGCTTTTGAAGGATTATTTTAAAATCTTTTAATGGACTGTATGAATAATACATGTTTAAGGCAGAATAGTTAAGAAAGTACAGTATAAAGAAAGAAAAAACTAAACATCACTCATAATTTTATCACCAAATGATATCCTTATTTTTTCTCCTAAAAATTGAGATTGATCAATATTTATAATATTGTGTGCAGTTTTACTCAGCTGACTCAGAGCTTCTCAACTGTGGCACTATTGACATTTGGGCAGAATGATGCTTTGTTGTGTGGGGAGAGGATTGCCTGTGTATTGTAAAGTGTTCAGCAGTATCCCTGGCTTCTACCCATTAAATGCCTGTGGCACCTTCCCCCCTCAGTTATGGCAACCAAAAATGTCTATAGACATTGGCAAATATCCTTTGATGGGCTGCATCATCCTTGGTGGAGACTCTCTGATATAACTTCATATTGTGAGCATTTTCTACCATATCACTAATAATCATTAAAAAATCCATGTGATGTATGTACCATACTTTCTTTACTCATGGTTTTTTTTTTCTTTTTTTGGCTGTTTGGTCTATTTTATGCATATATTACCATCATGAACAGCACAATAATGAGTCTCCTTGCATATAAATCTTTAGTTGGAGCTCTGATTATCTCCTTTTTTTTTTTTTTTCATTTTTCTGAAGCTGGAAACAGGGAGAGACAGTCAGACAGATTCCTGCATGCGCCCGACTGGGATCCACCCGGCACGCCCACCAGGGGTGGTGCTCTGCCCCCCAGGGGGTGATGCTCTGCCCATCCTGGGCGTCGCCATACTGCGACCAGAGCCACTCTGGCGCCTGAGGCAGAGGCCACAGAGCCATGCCCAGCGCCCGGGCCATCTTTGCTCCAATGGAGCCTTGGCTGCGGGAGGGGAAGAGAGAGACAGAGAGGAAAGCGCGGAGGAGGGGTGGAGAAGCAAATGGGCGCTTCTCCTATGTGCCCTGGCCGGGAATTGAACCTGGGTCCTCCGCACGCTAGGCTGACGCTCTACCACTGAGCCAACCGGCCAGGGCTCTGATTATCTCCTTAGGACCAATTCCTAAAAGTCCATTTCTGAGTTGAAGGGCATCGACATTTCAGGGCTTTTGGTATATTTTTCTGAAAAAATGCCTCCTTGAATGGTTGTACAAATATATATACCTACTAGCCAGTGATGCATGAGTGTCCCTGTCTTACCAACCTTCAAAAGCACTGAGGATTATTTGTAGAAACATTCCTGGTACATTTACAGGTTAAAAGAAATGATATCCTCATATTTTAATTTATACTTTTTGATCTTTAGTAAAGTTTTTTTCATATGTGGCTTAGAAAATTATTTTCTTTTACTTATAAATTTCTTTTGTTTACTTTTAAATTTTATTTACTTCTTCTTATTTAACTTGTAAATTGTTGAGTTTTTAAAAAATATATTGTTTATTTATTTAATAGGATGGGATGTAGAGTGAGAAGTATCAATTCATAGTTGCTTCACTTTAGTTGTTAATTGATTGCTTGTCATGTGTGCCCTGACTGGGTAAGCCCAAGGTTTCAAATCTGGGACCTCAGAATTCCAGGTTGATGCTTTATCCATTGCACCACCACAGGTCAGGCACAAATTATTGAACGTTTTCATCATTAAGATAGTGTTTAGAAAAACATCAGCTGGCTTATGTTTGAAAGAACTATGATGATTTTAATTTCTTTTTCTCAGTGGTATTGTTTCCCCAGTTTTCAACTCAGATTCAGTTTCCAGACTATGTCACAAAGTCACTCAACTTTGTGAAGAAAATCTAACATTTTCCTAAAAAGAAAAAAAGCACAGAGAGAAAGAAAGAATAGGAAAAAGAAAACTTGTGAGTAGACTCAATTTTTCTAGTTTACAACCCTAAAGTTGCACTTTATGTAGTTGAGTTTGCCAGTGTTTTCTCATTATTATAACAAAATAGATTGCTATTCACTGTCGTGCTCTCCCAGGGATAGAAAACTAGAACCAGAATCCAGACCCAGCCCTTCTCCCAACTAATTCTGTGACCTTAGGCAAATGACTTCATCTTCCTAAACCTAACTCCCTTCATTTCTAAAATAATGTGGTGAGAAAATATCATCTCTCAGATACTTTAGAAATGTATAAATTAGTATTTATTAAACAGGAAGAAAAGAAATAACTCAATAACAACAAATTGGGGCCCTGGAGTTTTTTGGGGGGAGGGAAAGGAAGAGGGATGCAATTCTAAAATAATATAATAAAAATTAAAAAATGCAGCACTTGTATTTGTATTCCAATTTAAAAAATTTTTATTTATTGATTTTAGCAAGAAAAGAAGGGAGAGAAAGAGAGAGAAAGGGAGGGACAGACAGGATCATCAATCTGTTTCTGTATTTGCCCTGACCAAGGGTTTCAACTGGCAACCTCTGAGCTTCTGGATGATGCTCTAACCAACCATGCTATCGAGCCAGGGCTGTATTCCAATTTATTTCTTTTTTGTATTTTTCTGAAGTGAGAAGCAGGGAGGCAGAGAGACAGACTCCCACATGCGCCTGACAGGGATCCACCCAGCATGCCCACCAGGGGCGATGCTCTGCCCATCTGGGCCGTTGCTCCATTGCAACTGGAGCTATTCTAGTGCCTGAGGTGGAGGCCATGGAGCCATCCTCAGTGCCTGGGCCAACTTTGCTCCAATGGAGCCTTGCCTGCAGGAGGGGAAGAGAGAAAAACAGAGAAAGGAGAAGGGGAAGGGTGGAGAAACAGATGCGCGCTTCTCCTGTGTGCCCTGACCAGGAATCAAACTCAGGGCTTCGACACGCTGGGCTAACTAACGCTCTACCGCTGAGCCAGTCAGCCAGGGCCTGTATTCCAATTTTTAATGAACTTTACTTTTCTTACCTTTTACTATTCTGCAGCCCTTTTGTTCACCAACAGTGGCAATTTTTCCAAAGCACTTCAATGTTACAAGAGCAGAGGTAGAATGTGAATGTTTCCGTAGGGCTGTTGTTGAGGCAGCAAAAGACACAAAATTGGCTTGGCCAGTGATATATATATATTAGGGGTAGTCAACCTTTTTATACCTACTGCCCACTTTTGTATTTCTGTTAGTAGTAAAATTTTCTAACCACCCACCGGTTCCACAGTAATGGTGATTTATAAAGTAGGGAAGTCACTTTACTTTATAAAATTTATAAAGCAGAGTTACAACAAGTTAAAGCATATAATAATAATTACTTACCAAGTACTTTATGTTGGATTTTCGCTAAGTTTGGCAGAATAAATCTTTATAAAACTTACTATAAAGATAGTTAAATCTATCTTTTTATTTATACTTTGATTGCTCCACTACCGCCCACCAAGAAAGCTGGAATGCCTACTAGGGGGTGGTAGGGACCAGGTTGACTACCACTAATATATATCATTGTTATTGTTACCAGACTGAAGGATTCTGTTTGCCTGCATGAATCAAAGTCTGATAAGACATAAGAGTTTGCAGCCAAAAAAATAATGGCACCATGCCCGGAGTCACAGGTAGCTCATGCTCAAAGACATGACTCCCTGATGACCTCTAGGGGATGGGTTATACAGGGAAAAAAAATTCTTAATCATGGTTACTAAGGAAGTTAGAATCATTGTCTCTACTGATTGGTCAGTGTTAGGCCAGGTAGTAGCTGATCATTGCATCTACTCTGGATGTCAACCATGGCAGTTGCTTCATCTGGTTTCACCACTTTTTTGAGCCTGGAGCTGAAACACAACTGAGATCTAGATGTTATCTGTACTTTGACCAAAACTCTGTCTCTGTGGTCAATAAACCTGAGGCTTTGTTTCTAAGACTACTGGATGCTGACCAGAACTTCATTGTCCTGAAGGTTTAATGATTTAGCAAGGAGAGGGAGGTGGGTGAGTCGGGGTACTAGGTGAAGACAGTTTGAGTAGAAGGAAAAAAGTCCAAATGAAAAGGCAGATTGAAGAAAATAAAGTTCTTGCACAGTTACATTATACATACATGTTAGAATTAATATATATGTAATGTACATAAAAATATAACAAATATATATCATCTTAGAAATATATATCCATCCATCCAACCATCCATCCATCCATCCAGCCATCCATCCATCTATATATCTGCTTATTGAGTGTCTTCTCCACTGGAATAAACGTTCCATGAGGGGTGAGATTTGTATCTATCTTGTCCATCATGAGATCCTCAACACCTAAGACAGTGCCCAACATATAGTATCTGCTCAATAGGTAACTGAAGAACGTATGCATAAATGAATAAATGTGTTACAATTTTGTTTGTCATTTATACCTCAATAAAGCTGGAAAAAATAAATGAATGAGTGAACTGGTGTAAGGCCAGTAGTCATGGCCATTGCAGCCATGCACATGCAGGTTCCCATTAGATTCAGACAGACAGTAAAGAAACAGTGGAGCCAAAGAATGGTGGGCCATTCCTTTACTAAAGTCTCACACCAGCTGATGAGCAACACACAGGGAAAATACTTCCCTTTCACTGAGGGCTCCCAAAGTCACTGATACATTCTCCAGTTCCACAACCAGGAGAATCTTCTCTGGTTTCTCCTAGAATCAAAGGCCCCACCAGTCTCAGCAGAGCTTGCAAAAGCCCTCAGTTCTGGTCCCCATCTGCACACCTTCTCTTTCTCTGCACAGACTGGCTTCTTCTTCAGCACTTTGCATTCTCTCTTCTCTCACTCTGCAAACATGGCTTCCTCCTGCCTCTTCTTCTTCTCTCCTTTTCAAAACATTCTGGCGTGAAAACCTCTCCTCCAGCAAACATTAGCAAGACAATGACCCTTCTCAAGCGGGAAGATAATTTGCAATTTCAGAAACATATACCTGGTGCTGCCCAGCCCCTAATGCAAACACTTTAAGCAAGGAAACATAAAAATATTATTTTACAAACTTATTTGCCCAACAACTGGATATCTCAGCAACACATACAAATATAATGCATGGATACAACTCACTCAGAATTACAAAAGCTTTATGTTTGTAGTTTTGTGTCCATGGAGCTTGAACCCTAACTGTGTTTCTCAAAATGTGCCCTCCACAAAGAAATCCAGCATATGTAGCTATTTTTTTTTAATTCTTTGAGAAAACCCTATACTATTTAATTTATTTATTTATTTATTTATTTTTAATAATTTTATTTTTTTAATGGGGTGACATCAATAAATCAGGATACATATATTCAAAGATAACAAGACCAGGGTATCTTGTCGTTCAATTATGATGCATACCCGTCACCCAAAGTCAGATTGTCCTCTGTCACCTTCTATCTTGTTTTCTTTGTGCCCCTCCCCCTCAACCTTTCCCTCTCCCATTCCCCCCTCCCCCCCGTAACCACCACACGCTTATCAATGTCTCTTAGTTTCACTTTTATGTCCCACCTACGTATGGAATAATGCAGTTCCTGGTTTTTTCTGATTTACTTATTTCGCTTCGTATCATGTTATCTAGATCCCACCATTTTGCTGTAAATGTTCCGATGTCATCATTTCTTATGGCTGAGTAGTATTCCATAGTGTATATGTGCCACATCTTCTTTATCCAGTCATCTATTGACGGGCTTTTTGGTTGTTTCCATGTCCTGGCCACTGTGAACAATGCTGCAATAAACATGGGGCTGCATGTGTCTTTACGTATCAATGTTTCTGAGATTTTGGGGTATATACCCAGTAGAGGGATTGTTGGGTCATAAGGTAGTTCTATTTTCAGTTTTTTGAGGAACCACCATACTTTCTTCCATAATGGTTGTACTACTTTACATTCCCACCAACAGTGGATGAGGGTTCCTTTTTCTCCACAGCCTCTCCAACATTTGCTATTACCTGTCTTGCTAATAATAGCTAATCGAACAGGTGTGAGGTGGTATCTCATTGCTGTTTTGATTTGCATTTCTCTAATAGCTAACGAAGATGAGCATCTTTTCATATATCTGTTGGCCATTTGTATTTCTTCCTGGGAGAAGTGTCTGTTCATATCCTCTTCCCATTTTTTTATGGGATTGTTTGTTTGTTTGTTGTTCAGTTTTATGAGTTCTTTGTATATTTTGGATATTAGGCCCTTATCTGAGCTGTTGTTTGAAAATATCATTTCCCATTTAGTTGGCTTTCTGTTTATTTTGTTATCAGTTTCTCTTGCTGAGCAAAAACTTCTTAGTCTGATGTAGTCCCATTCATTAATTTTTGCCTTCACTTCTCTTGCCATTGGAGTCAAATTCATAAAATGCTCTTTAAAACCCAGGTCCATGAGTTGAGTACCTATGTCTTCTTCTATGTACTTAATTGTTTCAGGTCTTATGTTTAGATCTTTGATCCATTTTGAGTTAATTTCTGTACAGGGGGAGAGACTGTAGTCCAGTTTCATTCTTTTGCATGTGGCTTTCCAGTTTTCCCAGCACCATTTATTGAAGAGGCTTTCTTTTCTCCATTGTGTGTTGTTGGCCCCTTTATCAAAAATTATTTGACTATATATATGTGGTTTTATTTCTGGACTTTCTATTCTGTTCCATTGGTCTGAGTGTCTATTTTTCTGCCAATACCATGCTGTTTTGATTGTCGTGGCCCTATAATAGAGTTTGAAGTCAGGTATTGTAATGCCCCCAGCTTCATTCTTTTTCTTTAGGATTGCTTTGGCTATTCGGGGTTTTTTATAGTTCCATATAAATCTGATGAATTTTTGCTCTATTTCTTTAAAAAACGTCATTGGAAGTTTGATGGGAATTGCATTAAATTTGTATATTGCTTTGGGTAATATAGCCATCTTGATTATATTTATTCTTCCTAGCCAAGAACAAGGTATATTCTTCCATCTCATTATATCTTTTTCGATTTCCCTTAACAATGGTTTATAGTTTTCATTATATAAGTCCTTTACATTCTTTGTTATGTTTATTCCTAAGTATTTTATTTTTTTTGTTGCAATCGTGAAGGGGATTATTCTTTTGAGTTCCTTCTCAGTTGTTTCATTGTTGGCATATAGAAAGGCTATTGACTTCTGAATGTTAATTTTGTATCCTGCGACCTTACTGTATTGGCTTATTGTTTCTAGTAGTCTTTTTGTGGATTCTTTGGGGTTTTCGATGTATAGGATCATATCATCTGCAAAAAGTGATACCTTTACTTCTTCTTTTCCGATATGGATGCCTTTTATTTCTTTGTCTTGTCTGATTGCTCTGGCTAGAACCTCTAGTACCACATTAAATAAGAGTGGAGAGAGTGGACAACCCTGTCTTGTTCCTGATTTAAGGGGGAAAGCCTTCAGTTTAGTGCCATTTAATATGATGTTAGCTGATGGTTTATCATATATGGCCTTTATCATGTTGAGATATTTTCCTTCTATACCCATTTTGTTGAGAGTCTTAAACATAAAATTGTGTTGTATTTTATCGAAAGCCTTTTCTGCATCTATTGATAAGATCATGTGGTTTTTGTTCTTTGTTTTGTTGATATGGTGTATTACATTAACCGTTTTACGTATGTTGAACCATCCTTGAGATTCTGGGATGAATCCCACTTGATCATGATGTATTATTTTTTTAATATGTTGTTGTATTCGATTTGCTAGTATTTTGTTTAGTATTTTAGCATCTGTATTCATTAGAGATATTGGTCTGTAGTTTTCTTTTTTTGTGCCATCCTTGCCTGGTTTTGGTATGAGGGTTATGTTGGCCTCATAAAATGTGTTTGGAAGTATTGCTTCTTCTTCAATTTTTTGGAAGACTTTGAGTAGAATAGGAACCAAGTCTTCTTTGAATGTTTGATAAAATCCGCTGGTATAGCCGTCAGGGCCTGGACTTTTATTTTTGGGGAGGTTTTTAATGGTTTTTTCTATTTCTTCTCTACTGATAGGTCTGTTTAGGCTTTCTGCTTCTTCTTGACTCAGTCTAGGCAGGTTGTATTGTTCTAGGAATTTATCCATTTCTTGTAGGTTGTTGAATTTAGTGGCATAAAGTTTTTCATAGTATTCTACCATAATTCTTTGTATATCTACGGTGTCCGTGGTGATTTCTCCTCTTTCATTTTGGATTTTGTTTATATGAGTTCTTTCTCTTTTTTCCTTGGTAAGTCTTGCCAAGGGTTTGTCAATTTTGTTGATCTTTTCAAAGAACCAGCTCCTTGTTCTATTAATTTTTTCTATAGTTTTTCTGTTCTCTAATTCATTTATTTCTGCTCTGATTTTTATTATCTCCTTTCTTCGGCTGGTTTTGGGTTGTCTTTGTTCTTCTTTTTCTAGTTCCTTAAGGTGGGCAGTTAAGTGGTTCACTTGGGCTCTCTCTTGTTTGTTCATATATGCCTGAAGCGATATGAAGTTCCCTCTTATCACTGCTTTTGCTGCATCCCATAGATTCTGATATGTCGTATTGTCATTTTCATTAGTCTGTATATATCTTTTGATCTCTGCACTTATTTCTTCTTTGACCCATTCATTTTTTAAAAGTATGTTGTTTAGTTTCCACATTTTTGTGGGATTTTTTTCCTCTTTTTTGCAGTTGAATTCTAGTTTCAAGGCTTTATGATCAGAAAATATGCTTGGTACAACTTCAATTTTTCTGAATTTGCTGATATTGTTTTTGTGGCCCAACATATGGTCAATTCTTGAGAATGATCCATGTACACTGGAGAAAAATGTATTCTCAGTCACTTTGGGATGAAATGTCCTGTAGATGTCTATCATATCCAGGTGCTCTAGTGTTTTGTTTAAGGCCATTATGTCTTTGTTGATTCTCTGTTTGGATGACCGATCTAGAGCCGTCAGCGGTGTATTGAGGTCTCCAAGTATGATTGTATTTTTGTTTTAAGATCAATAAGTAGCTGTCTTATATATTTTGGTGCTCCTTGGTTTGGTGCATATATATTAAGAATTGTTATGTCTTCTTGATTCAGTGTCCCCTTAGCCATTATGAAATGGCCATTTTTGTCTCTAAGTACTTTTCCTGTCTTGTAGTCAGCATTATCCGATATGAGTATTGCTACACCTGCTTTTTTTTGGATGTTATTTGCTTGGAGTATTGTTTTCCAGCCTTTCACTTTGAATTTGTTTTTATCCTTGTTACTTAGATGAGTTTCCTGTAGGCAGCATACAGTTGGATTTTCTTTTTTAATCCATTCTGCTACTCTGTGCCTTTTTATTGGTGAGTTTAATCCATTTACATTTAGTGTAATTATTGATACTTGTGAATTCCCTATTGCCATTTTATATCTTGCTTTCTGTTAGTTTTGTGTCTTGTTTGATCCTTCTCTTTTGTTTTTCTATCTTTTGTTTTTATTTGGTTGTATTCCATACATCTTTCCTCTGTTGCTATCTTTTTTATCTCATGTGCTTCTGTGGTGGTTTTTTCAATGGTGGTTACCTTTGAGTAATGAAAAGGGTCCCTACCCTGTTCATTGTAGCGAACTATTTTGTGAGTACTTTTGCACTCCATCGTCCTTTGCTACTGTTAATCTCCGTCTTCTCCCCCTCTTTCTTTTTGTTGTTGTCACAGTTTAAATTTGGTTTTATTGTGTTCTTCTTGGAGCTTTTACTTGTGGCTCTGTTTTTTTTTGTTCTTTGTATCTGATTGGAGAACCCCCTTTAGTGATTCCTGGAGTGGGGGTTTTCTGATGATAAATTCCCTCATCTTTTCTGTATCTGTGAATGTTTTTATTTCTCCTTCGTATTTGAAGGATAGCTTTGATGGGTATAGTATTCGTGGCTGAAAGTTCCTCTCTTTCAGGACTTTAAATATTGGGGTCCACTCTCTTCTAGCTTGTAGAGTTTCTGCTGAGAAATCTGATGATAATCTAATGGGCCTTCCTTTATATGTTGTATTCTTCTTTTCCCTGGCTGCCTTGAGAATTTTTTCTTTGCTGTTGGTTTGTGTCAATTTCATTATGATATGCCTTGGAGTAGGTTTGTTGGGGTTAAGAAAACTTGGAGTTCTGTTTGCTTCTTGAACTTGAGGCTTTAGTTCTTTCCACAGGCTTGGGAAGTTCTCATCAATTATTTGTTTAAGTATGTTCTCCATTCCATTTTCTCTCTTTTCTCCCTCTGATATACCTATTATTCTTATGTTATTCTTTTTGATGGAGTCAGATAATTCTTGTAGGGCTATCTCATTTTTTTAAATTTTTGAGTCTCTTTCTTCTTCTCTCTGTTGTGCCTCAAGTTGCTTGTCTTCTATTTCACTAATCCTCTCTTCTATCTGACCTGTTCTATTAGCTAAGCTTGTTACTTCGTTTTTCAGCTCGTGAATTGAGTTTTTCATCTCTGTTTGATTTGTTTTTATAGTTTCAATTTCCTTGGACATATATTCTTTGTGTTCATGGAGTTGTTTTCTGAGCTCCCTATATTGCCTTTCTGTGTTTTCTTGTATATCTCGGAGGATTTTTAGGATTTCTATCTTGAATTCTCTGTCATTTAGCTCCAAGGTTTCCAATATATTAAATTTTTTCTCCATAGATTTTTCCTCATCTAGCTGTGTTACCTCTCTTTCTTTTGTATCCATGATATTCGATTTTCTCTTCCTTAATGGCATCTGAGGGTGGTTTTGTTGATAGTATTAATGAGATTTAATAAAGAATAAAAAGTTAAAAAAAATAAAAAAATAACAAATCAAAAAGAGTTGTTTTTTTTTAAAAAATTAATAATGAAATAAAGAAAAATAAAATAAAATAAAATTTTTTTTTAAAAAAGGAAATTATTCCCCCCCTCTTTTTTTCCTCTCCTCTCCTCTCCCCTCTTTCTTGAGAAAATCTTGTGGTGGACTGTGAGTTATAACAAACAATGCCTGTGATGGAGGGCCTGAATTGGGGAAAAGTAATAAAGGGGCAAAAAAGAGAGAAAGAAAAAAAAAGAAAAAAAAAAAAAAAAGGAAAAAAAAAAAAAAAGAAAAAAGAAAAAAAAAGAGCGTATGGACCCACAAAAAGCAAATAAGGAAAAAATTTGGGTCAAGAATAAAATGATTTGCTTTTAGGTGTTGGTTTTCTAAGAGTTATGATGAGAGGAATAAGAGGAAAATGGAAAACTGGGGGGACAAATTAAAAACTTACTATTGTATTTAGTGGAACAAGAACTAGATAATATGGAGAGCCAGGGATGAGAGCACTGCTAGTGTGTTAAAAAGGTGAAGTAAAAACCCCCCAAAATGCCACAAACATAGGTTTGAGTCCCAGATAAGATAATTTGTTTGTTATTGAGGTTTGAATGAGAGGAGATGTAAAGGAGAAAGGAAGAAACTAATATAGAGGGAGAAAAGAAAGAGAGAGAGAGAAAAAAAGAGGGAACCACTAAAAGAAGAAAAAAGAAAGGAGAGAGAGAGAGTTAAGGGTTTTGGAGTGCAACCCTCATAGAGAGAAAGGAAGAGAAGAGAAATGATAATGGGAGATGTAACACTTATGGGTAGTGTAGTTCAGGGAGAGGAGAGAGTAAGACCGGTAGAGAGTTAATCGGCCAAATTGGAGGAGGAAAAAAAAGTCTCAAGAATGAAGATAAGAGAAACAAACGAACAAATATAATAAAATGGGATAGGTTATAAAGTCTGCAGATTATTCTTGATTTTGAGAGGTTATCTTCTTGCTTTTTCTTTTCTCTCCCTCTTCCTGGTCGGTGACTCTGTACCCCGGGTTCTGCCCCTTTGGCACGCTCAGGTAGAGGTGTGCAGTTGATAAGTCTCTATGGCAATGTCATGTATTGTGCTTTATTCTCGTTGGGAGTCGAGGCTCATTAGCATTTATAGGCTCCGACAGTGAGAGAGTCCGTGTTCCTGGAGCCTTTCTCCTAGTCTTTCCTTCCTCAATTAGTAGCCTGATAGTCCAGGTATGGGGTTGCTGCTGCCTCTGCCTGGATAGTAAGAGGCTCAAATTGCTGGCAACTCCCCACTCTATTTCCACTCAGCACAGGGCTCTGGGTAAGGCTCAGTCAGTCAGAGCTGCTAGCATAATCAGGCGGGCTTTCCGCCCACTCGAAGACCTCTGGCTCTGCCACTCTATCCGGTAACACAAGCGGGCGCCCACTTCCGGGGCGCTTGGAGGAAACTCTCACTCACTGTCTGCAACCAGGATATCCGGCCAGCAGTCTCACGCTCTGAGTGAAACCCCCAACCGCAGGGAAAAGTTGCAGCGTTGGAATTGAGTCTAGCTCTGTCCCCGTGTGCGGCTTTTGCAAGGCGCTGGGGCGGCCCGAGACTCCGCCCTGGCCCACACAAAGGCCCCTGACTCTGCCCCTCTGCGCGACAACACGGGCGCGCACTGCCGAGGCACTCGGAGGAATCGCCCACTCCTTATCTGCGCGCGCAAACCAGGATATGAGGCCAGCTGCGGTTCCCTCTGAGTGAAACAGCCTTCAGCACGAAAAATCTCCACCTTTGGGATTAGTTCTCACTCCCTCCCGTGCGTGGCTTTCCCAGGGCGCTGGGGCTGCCCAGAGACTCTGCCCTCAGCCCACAGAAAGGCCTCTGACCCTGCCTCTCCGTGGGGCAACACGGGCACCCACTTCCGCGGCTTAGGAAGAAATCTCTCTTCCACTAACTGCGCACCGACCAGGAGACCGGGTAAAATGGCCGCTCCGCTTGTCTTTCTTTGTTTGGGTTTGGCGCGAGTGTTAGCTTGTATTGCCCGGGTTGCCACAGGATCAGATTTTCCTCGGCTTGGATCTCTGAGCCACAGCCTGGTTCGGCCTTTTGTGCGCGGCCTGGATGTATTCACCCCCTTTGCCCGCCTCAGTTTCTATATTCACAGTTACCAGATAAAGCCGCCCTGTTTAGGTTAGTGAGGAAGGCGGAGCATTTCTTACTCCCTATTTCCTTCAGGATTTGGTTATATATTTAGCCAATTTTTCACTCGACCATACCTTCGGGTGTATTGGGAAGCATCTGGAGGCTCCAAGTATAGGTTTTTCTGTTTCTGGTTGAAGATCTTGTTGAGTTTTGGGGGAGATTTATCGGTATCGCTTCCTACTCCGCCATTACTCTGACGTCATCTCCGGGTGTGTATTATGACTTTCTATGTGATCCACTACTCTAGGGTGACAAAGTCATTGTTAACTTGAATCCCTGTGAGATTCTGTGGGGCAGACCTCCAACACACATTCCTAACCTCTAGTTGACTGGACTTTATTGAATTAGCTTTGATTGACATTTTAGGGCAACTAGCATTACCCTAACTAACATATAAGATTGAGACTGGAAACCCTCTAGAACAGAGGCACCAGAAACACATAAATGATCATTACAATTGTACAAATAGAAACAACAAAAGTATGAAAGCATGTTTGACCTCTCCCATTATAGTGATCTGGGCCTGTCTATTCTTAAAATATTATGCAACAGCTGCCCACATGCTGGGAAATAATTGAAATGGGGCCTTAATAAAGACAAACAAAAATAATAACCAATCTGACTCTAAAAAATTTCAGTTAAAAAACCATTATGAAGAAGGATACTTCCTATGTATAATTCAATCACAAAGAGGTTTTACTGCTTTTTTACTTACTGTAGTAACTTATTAAAGGTGGAGCGACAGGAAGAGAAAAGAGAAAGAAAGGAGAGATGTAAGGAAATAGATATCTGTAACTGGCTTTTCTGGTTCAGGACTTGATCCAAATAAAGTTGAGTAAGTCATGCTGAGTGTGAGCACTCCGGACAGAGAAGCACTGTGCTAACTTAGGGCTTACCTTTAGCACCCATTGCAGAAAGATCTTTCAAGTACTCCAGAGTGAAAAATCCTGTTTTGAGCAAAAATGCAGAATAGTGGGAAGGAAGGAGAAATATAATTGATGATATAACATCAAAACCTGCACTCTGAAGCTATTGGGCAAAAAAGAAGAGATAAAAATAAGATCTTTTGTGTTGAGTGAAAATTGAGCATCTCTTCTGCCTTCTTATGATAACATCAAAGCTACATAAATCATACAATTGTAACTGGAGAAACCATGTAACTTGTAGTCCAAACCAGGAAGGTGGGAAGGTCTAAAATAAATAAAATATTTATTTATTGACCAATGATTTGGTTTTGTTATACTGATGGATCTAAAGATAGTTTTATTAGAAATAAAATCTTTCAGAAATAAAAGTAATATATATGTGTATATATCAAAGCAAAATAAAAATACTTGTGTATTGATAATTTTGACATTAAAAAAACAGAAAGAGCAATTATTCTTGTATATATTTATACATTTTAAAATTGAGGTATAATTGACATATAACTTCACATTAGTTTCAGGTGCATAATATAATGATTTAATATTTGTAACTGACACATTTTTATTAGTTTTCTAGCTGTATCATTTTTGTAAGGTGGTGTCACTGGTATTTAAAATGTATTTTAATATGATTTTATTGTTTTTAATTATTTTTTCATAAAATGGGCTGTAATTTTCTTTAAGGTTGCATTTATGTAGTTAATAACTTGAGATTGTTGACACAATCAACTCTTTATCTCTAGTACATAATTTATTTTTTTAATTTTTAAATTTTATTTAGAAAATTAACTTTAACAGGATGCCATTCATCAATAAGAGTACATAAGTTTCAGGTAAACATCTCTATAGGATTTGAACTGTTGATTATGTTGTATACCCATCACCCAAAGTCAAATCATTTTCCATCACCTTATATTTGTCCCTCTTCACACCCTTTCCTTACCCGCTCCCCAGTGTCCCCCTCCCCTTAGTAATCACTTCACTTTTATCTATGTCCATGAGTCTCAGTTTTATATATCACCTATGTGTGAAATCATACAGTTGTTAGCTTTTTCTGATTTACTAATTTCACTCAGTATAATGTTCTCAAGTTCCGTCCATGTTGTCATAAATGGCACTATGTCAACATTTCTTATGGCTGAGTAAGTATTACATTGTATGTATGTACCACATATTTTTTATCCAATTCTCTATCGAGGAACACTTTGGTTGGTTCCATGTCTTGGACACTGTGAATAATGCTGCGATGAACGTGGGATTGTATGTGTCTTTACATACTGCTGTTTTCGAATTTTTGTGGTATGTACTCAGTAGAGGGATTGCTGGGTTATATGGTAGTTCTATTCTTAGTTTTTTGAGGAACCACCATACTTTCTTCCATAATGGTTTACTAATTTGCATTCCCACCAGCAGTGAATGGAGATTTCTTTTTCTCCACAGCCTCTCCAACACTTGTTAATCTGATAGGTCTGAGGT